>NC_141137.1:191366623-191718729 GCF_053477565.2 Lygodium microphyllum | reverse complement strand
AACATTATAGCATTGTGTACACAAAAAACATAAAGATCTTTAGAATATTGTTTAATACTAAACCAAATATAAAACAATAAATTGTACAAAGACAAGACTATTAATTGCAAAATCATTGTTTATTGATTATCCACCTCATACAAAAATTTAATATTCTTCAAGAATATCAGAAGAATCTTTGAGTTGAGATTCTCTTGCATCCATCGAGCATCTTTATGAGGATAGTTTCTAAACTTGACCAAATAGTGTTTTAAAGTCTTGCCACTTTGTAATAGATTATCTTCATGCCTTAGGATAATGTTGGGCTGTAAAACTTCTTCTTGTTCTTTCAATTTGGGTGGGTATTCTTCTATTGGCTCCGTAGGAGGCATTCCTTTGAAAGTTTTAAGAGGACTCACATGGAAATCATTATGAATATGCCAAGTTTCTAGCAATTTCAAACTATAAGAGGTCTCATTTATCCTCTCAAGGATTTGAAAAGGACCATAATATTGTTTTATGTAATTAAGCCTTGGTAGGCTTTAATAGAACCCAATAATCTTTATTGAATTCTAATGGTTGTCTATGCTTATCTACAGCCCTCTTTTGCCTCAATTGCGATGTAGATATAGCTTCTTTTATCTTCTTAAATGAGTCTTGTATTTTGTGCACATACTCATCGGCAACAAATATGTTATGATTCAGTTTTAGCATAATAGGACGCTTTGGCTTCCCCTCAATCACTTCAAATGGGGATTTGCCAGTGGAAGAGTGCATCATACTATTATATGCATATTCCACATTAGGCAAATACCTTTTCCATTGATTTCTTTGGTCAACCTCAAAAACATGACTTTTTAATAAATCTAGTATCTTCGAGTTAACTATTTAACTTCATACCCAAATTTTCAAATAGATGTTGCCAAAATAAACTAGTCATCCTGGGATCTATATCTACTACCATGAATGTAGGTAACCCATGATATTTAAAGATTTGGGAAGTGAAAAGTCTAGCCATGTGGTGTGCTTTAATAGTCTTTTTAATAGGAATGAAATGAGCCTATCTACTAAAGTGGTACACAATAGTCCATATAATTATATTTCCTTGCATAGACTTTTGTAATCCAAAGATAAAGTCCATTGAAGTACTTACCCATGGAACATTAGGGTTGACTAGAGGTTGTAACAAGTGTAGAGCCTTGCATCTATTGTATTTAACCTTTTGACATACCATACACTATTCCATATAAGAGTGTATATTTCTTTTCTCACGGATGACCAATAGAAATAGGTTTTTATTGTTTGAGTCATTGCTTGAATACCACAATGTCCCACATATAGTGGAACATGGGATTCATACATGACTTTTTCTCTTAGGTTTTTTGTTATGTAGAGTCTAGAACCATGCAATAAGAAACCATCTTTGAGAGATTATGGTTCATGAGGTATGTCACTGAAAAGATTTTCTACAATGCTAGCATAATCTTCATCATGCACATAATCATTTACCATGCTTGTAGGGTCATGATGATGTGCAATAAAAATAGCATTGACCATTGGTTGTGGTGAGAGAGCATTTGCAACTAAATTGTTTTTCCCTGCAATATGAGCAATATGGAAATTAAACTAGGAAAGAAAGTTTTCCCACCTCATTTGCTTATTAGAGAGTTTGGTATGAGTCATAAAGTACTTGATACTGTGATGATCAATCCATATAATGAATGGTGTACCCAAAAGGTAGTGCTTCAAGGAGTCAAATGCATGCATAACTACAAAAATGTTTTTTCATAAATACCCAGTGATCGTTCTTGTGGTTCCAAATGGCAACTCTCATATGCTATGGGATGTCCTTCTTGAGAAAGGAAAGCTCCTAAACTCTCACCATATGCATCACAATGGACCTCAAATGTCTTTTCGAGATCATTAAGCACTAGCAAGGGTCCAAACATTAGTCTTTTCTTGAGCTCATTGAGGGCTTCATTCTCTTTAGTTGTCCATTGGAATTTAACCTTTTTTTTAGTTAAATCATGAAAAGGACTTGCTATTATAGAAAATGTTTCAATAAATCTCCTATAATAAGAACACATGCCAATAAAACCACGTAACTCATGTAAGTTGGTTGGTTGTGGTTATTCTTGGATTATCTTTAACTTGTCAAGATCCATGCTTATCCTCTCTTTAGAGATAATATGGCCAAGATACCTTATCTCCTTCTAAAACAACTCACTCTTCTTGGAGTTAACATAAAACTTACGTTCTTGTAACTCCTAGAAAAGCTTTGAGAGATGCTCTTTGTGTTCTTTCAACATTTTCAAATACACAATGATATCATTGAAGAAACTCCAGTGAAGAAATGATATTTGCAAAATATTCTATCCACTAATTGATTAAAAGTTGTGAGAGCATTAATGAGACCAAATGGCATTACCAAGTACTCATACAACCCGAATTAAGTCTTAAAAGTAGTCTTATGTATGTCTTTGGGTACAATCCGTACTTTTAAGGTCTATACGACTATAATAGATTGATCCTTGCAATTTTTCAAAGATATCCTCAATTTGTGGAATTGGGAATCTATTTTTTATAGTATTCTTGTTAAGTGCTTAATAGTCCACACACATATGGTATGAACCATCTTTCTTTTGCACTAGTAATACTGATGAACAATAAGGTGAAGAGTTGAGACGTATCATGCCTTTATCTAGTAATTCATTCTCTTGAGATATTATCTCCTCGTGTTGGGCCATCAAAACTCTATAAGGGGCTTTGTTAAGAGGTGAACTACCTTGAATTGGCTCATTTTTATGGTCATCATCTACCCTTATGGGTGGAAGTTCATATGGTATTTCATCCGCAAAACATGAATCATAATTATGCAAAAATTCCTTTAAGTGTGAACTGTTTAGTTCATTATCATTGTCATTAACTTGAGCATACACATTATCATGCACAGAATCATCATTTTTACAAGGGGGTGGGGAGTCTTTGACATGGATCATATAAGCAAAAAGGGACTTCTTTATTACTTTCTTCATAGCTTTGCTACTTACAATGGGGATGGTGTTCCCTTTGCTTTTAACCTTACTTCTATACTCCTTTCCTATATGTGTAAATGTAACTACCTTATCTCAAAACTAAATTTGTGCATATAAATGGTGAAACCATGGTGCTCCCAAGATTACATCTTGGTTTACAAGTGGAGAAATGTAAAAACCTGTGCTATTTGAGCAATTTTGAATATGAGAGATGCACTCTCCCAATCAATGGAGTGAGTGGTACTTGCTAACCTTCAAAAGCCCACAAAGCATGTAAGGGAGGTCCCTTCTCTTCACTACTTATTCCCAATCATTGTGCAAGATCAACTGATATAAAATTATAGGTGGAACCTAAATCCAAAAGAATAAAAGCACTTTGATCTATTATTCTACCCCAAGTATAACATAGTTGAGAAGGGATTTGCACATCCTTGTCATGGTTGGATAGAATGTTAGCTGCTTGTGGAGTTGCTTGATTGAGTATCTTCTTAGGACAACTACAATAATTGTGCCCATGTTCTCTTTATCTATAGCATTGGTTCTCCTTTTGATACTTCTCGAGATTTATAATGGTAATCAATGTTTAAGTGTTTATGTCTTCTAGTTTTTGAAACTAAGACTAAAGAAACATAAATTATTTATATAGTTGTTAAAGACACATCCTTAGCACAGTTCTTTAAGTTCTTTTTAAGAGGAACTTAGGCATGCCTTCCCCTAAGCTTATACTATTGTCACTCATACTCACAAGCATACATAGTATGTGTACTCATGGCCAATTTGTAGTATAGGCTTTTGGTAAGAACATTGCACAAGTTCCTTAATAGTTCCAAAAAACATTGATAGATAGCTTTCCCTTAAGCATATAGAGCCAATGATGGAGCTATTTGCTCTAGTGCACCACATAGACATGAATCATAGCATAAACTTGCAATAAAAATTGAAATAGACAAGACATAAGATTGAGGGCCACATTTATGAGGCCGGCCCCCCCTTGAAAGGATTTCTTGTTGTGTATTTCTTGATATTTACATTCAATAAGAGCTTGAGCCATCATGACTCTCTCTTTCCCACATCAATATGGGATTAGAGGCCCATAAAACATGAGTTGGAGCAATCAAATAAGTAATGAGTTTACCTGTTTTTCTTATTCAATGATGTAGATTAGCTTGCCTCATGTAGCTTGCACTAAATCTTTTGTTGGAGCTCTATTTCTTCAGTGGATTTAGCATAAATAAGAGAGATTATGAGGGAGTAGTAGAATCTAGGTATGTGCAACCAAGGATGGAAGCACTATAACTAGCCGGATGGTAGCAATATTGCATATCACCTTGAAGAAGATGTTAAGAGCTCTCCATAGCACTTGTTTTCACACCAAAAGACCTCCAAGAGAGAGAGAGAGATATGAGAGAAACATGATCTTGAGTTTTTGTTCATGCAAAGAGAGTCTCTAATAGCTAAGAATAGGGAGAAAAGTGTGGGAAAGAGTGTGGATGAGAGGGAAAGTGATGAGGGATGCCCTAAATGTGTGGGGGATCGCTCCTTTTGGATGCGCATTTCATCAAGGACCATTGGATGGGGCCTATCTCATCCCCCTTGCATCCTAGCCCTCTGTTTTGATATGTGTCCATGATCCCCTCTCTCTCTCTAGCCCTTGTTCCTGTAGTTTGAGCCATGATTCTTTGGTTGCAAGGGCATTTCTTACCTATTTTGAGCTCTGTAACTTGCTATAGACTCATGGTAAGATTTTCTAAATACTTATACAAGATGTTCCATCCTCTAGAACTGTCCCATTGGTCTTAGATACATTGTTGCTGTCTTATTACTAGGCCTCCACGATATTTTCTCTCTCTAGAATGATCAATTCTAGAGAGATAAAATCGTAGTTGAGGTTATAAATGCATCAAAATAGATTTTTGATGACATTACCCCACCCTTGAAGACATAGTCATCCTCGACTATGAATATTAGGGATTAAATGAGCCACATTAATAATCTATATCCTCATGTGAGTATAGGGTCTCTTTTGTAGACTAGATGGCTAATCTAGCAAATGCTTAGGTGAAAAAATCATGCTAAGTAGAACCATCATTTAATGAGAACATTGTGTACACAGTAAAACATAAAACAACATTAATCAAAAGTTTAACGTTAAACAACTCATAAAACAAGAAATTACACAAAGACAAGACTAGAAATTGTAAAAGTCATTGTCTTATTATTGATCCAACTCATTCAAGAATTTATATTCATTAAGAATATCCATAGAGTCTTTGTGCTGGGATTCTTGCATCCAACGTGCATCTTCAGGAGGATAATTTCTAAATTAGACTAGATATCATCTTAAGGTTTTGCCACTTCTTAACAAATTTTCCTCATGCTTTAGGATAATCTTAGGTTGTAGGATTTCCTCTTGTTCATCAAACTCAGGTGGGTCTTCTTCTATTGGTTCCGTAGGAGGTGTACCTTTAAAAGGTTTAAGAAGACTAACATGAAAGGCACTATGTATATGCCATGTGGGTAGCAACTTCAAACGATAAGAAGTCTCATTAATCCTCTCAAGGATTTCAAAAGGATCATAGTAGTGTTTAGCTAACTTAGCATAGAACTTATGATGGCCAATCGGTTCACCTTGCCAATCCTTACCTGTAGTATGTCCTAACCAAGCCTTTGTAAACTTAAGTAGAACCCAATCATTAATATTGAATTGCAAAGGCCTTCTATGCTTGTCTACAACCCTCTTTTGCTTGTGTTGCGAAGAAGATATAGCTTCCTTTATCTTTTGGAAAGATTCTTGAATATCTCTCACATATTCATGTGTAGCAAAAATATTATGCTTCATTTTAAGCATAAGAGGAGGCTTTAGCTTACCCTCTATGACTTCAAAGGGGGATTCACCCATGGAAGAATGCACTGTATTATTATATGTGTATTCCACGAATGGTAAATACATTTCCCATTGATTACGTTTGTCAACCTCATTAACATAACACTTCAATAAGTCTAGTATCGTGGAATTAACAATTTCGCTTTGGTCATCTTTTTGTTGGTTATAGGCAAAAGAGAAATCCAATTTTGTAACCAAGTTTTCAAATAGACCCTGCCAAAATCAGCTAGTCATTCTGGGATCTCTATCTGAAAGTATGGATGTGAGTAACCCATGATAGTTAAAGATTTGAGAGATAAAGATTCTAGCCATGTGGTGTGCTTTAATAGTCTTATTAACAGGGATGAAGTGTGCTTGTTTACTAAAGTGATCCATTATAGTCCAAATTCCTATATTTGCTTGCATGGACTTGGGTAATCCAAAGATAAAGTCCATTGAAATACTCTCCCATGGAACATTTGGAATAGGAAGAGGTTGCAATAATCCTAGAGCCTTTCCTCTATCATATTTAACTTTTTGACATACCATACATTGCTCCATGTATGTATGTTTATCTTTCCTCACGGATGGCCAATAGAAATAATTTTCTATTGCTTGCATAGTAGCGTGAATACCTCAATGCCCTACATAAGGAGGAACATGGGATTCATTCATGACTTTGTCTCGAAGGTTCTTTGTCATGAAAAGTCATGAACCATGCAACCAGAAACCATCTTTTAGAGAGTATGGTTCATGAGGAAGATCATTGGAAATGTTACCCATAATGCTAGCATAGTCCTCATCATCTACATAGTCATCAATCATGCTTGTGAGATCATTATGATGAGCTATTGTAATAGCATTGACCATAGGTCTCCTGGATAGAGCATCTACCATTAAATTGTGCTTTCCAACAATATGGGCTATGTGGAAACTGAACTGAGAAAGAAAGTTTGACTATCTCATTTGCTTATTTGAAAGCTTAGTCTAAGTCATAAAGTATTGAATACTTTGATGATCAATTCTAATAATGAAAGAAGTCCATAAAAGATAATGCTTCCATGAATCTAAAGCATGTATCACTGCTAGGAGTTCCTTCTTATAAATTCCCAGTGAGCCTTCTTGTGGTTGCAATCGGCAGCTTTCATAAGCTATAGGGTGTCCTTCTTGAGGAAGGATAACTCCTAAGCTGTCACCCAATGCATCACAGTGGACATCAAAAGCCTTATTGAGATCTAGAAGCACTAATAAGGGTTGAGACTTTTGCCTCTTTTTGAGTTCATTAAAGGCCTCATTTTCCTTAGTTGTCCATTGGAATTTAACCTTCTTCTTGGTTAAATCATGCAAGGGTCCAGCTATTATAGAAATTTTTTCTATAAATCTCCTATAATAGGAACACATGCCAATGAAGCTCCTCAACTCATGTAGGTTGACGGGCTCTGGCCATTCTTGAATGATCTTTAATTTATCACGGTCCATTCTTATCCCATCCTTAGAGATAATGTGACCAAGATAATGTATTTCTTTCAAGAAGAACTCACTCTTTTTGGAGTTAACATACACATTAGGGAGAGAATGGGGTCAAAAAGGGCCTCTTTATTTGCCATGGGACTAAGAAGGTGCTTAAGAGAAGGACAAATAGATACTTGCCATGTGGGCTGAAACCTTGGGTTGTCATATGCGTCATAAGAATCTTGAAAAGATTCTTTTCTTCTTCAAAAAGTGGGGGGGGAGAGTTCTTCCAAATTGAGTGAACAAGAGTGCATCACAATCACATTAGCAAGCTCTTTCCATAAACAGGCTACTTGATATAGTTTTGAGTTTACTATCACATAGTGCCATGTGGCATCCCATCCTCCAAAAATTCAAATTAAAAAAAAGTATCCGTTTCGAGGAATCAAATTAGAAAATGTTTTCCCTTAAGTGAAAAGATTTGACTTCCTTAAACTGCCAAATAAAGAGGCCCTCCTAGACTCCATTCTCTTTCTAATGAATTTATGTTGTTGTAGGTCCTAAAAGGCTTTAGAGAGATGCTCTTTGTGCTCCTCTAATATTTTAGAGTACATAATTATATCATCAAAAAATACTCCAGTAGACAAACAATACTTACAAAAAATTCTATCCATTAATTGGTTGAAAGTTACAAGAGCATTAGTGAGACCAAAAGGCATCACTAAGTACTCATACAACCCAAATTGATTCATCAAAGTAGTCTTGTGTATATCTTCAAGCACTATCCTTATTTGATGGTATCTGCTCTTGAGATCTATACGCTTGTAATAGGTAGGTCCTTGAAGCTTATCAAAAATATCTTCAATTTAGGGGACTAGAAATCTATTGTTTAGTGCATGATAGTCCACAGACATATGGTATGAACCATCTTTCTTCTACACTAACAATACCGGCAAACAATAGGGTGAGGAACTAGGACGTATCATGCCCTTGTCTAGTAATTCATTTACTTGGGCCATGATTTACTCTTGCTGGGCCATGGATACTCTATAAGGGGCCTTATTGGGAGGGGAACTACCTTGAATTAGTTCTATTTTATGGTCATTGTCTCCCCTAATAGGTGTAAGCTCGTTACGTATCTCGTTCGCAAAACATGAGTCGTATTTATGCAAAATTTCATTTAATCATAAATGGTTTGAGTCATCATCATTAACATGAAATTGAGTAGACACATTATCATGCACATATCTATCATTTACATAAGGGGATGGGGAATCTTTGACATGAATGATATAAGAAAAAAGAGATTTCTTTATTACTTTCTTTGCTACATCACTATTTACAAGAGGGATAGTGTCCCCTTTGCTTTGTGCCTTAATGCTATACTCCTTACCATAGTGTGTGAATGTAGCTACTTTATCTTGAAATTGAATCTTTGTGTATAAATGATGAAACCAAGGCATGCCCAAAATTACATGTTGGTGAGCTAGTGGGGATATGTAGAATTCTTCATTATCAGAATAGTTTTGTATATGAAGATGCAACTTGCCAATCAATGGTGTGACTTGTACTTTTTGGCCTTCAAATGGAGATCCCATTTCTTCAACATTGATTCCCAATCTTTGTGCAAGCTCAACTAAAATGAAATTATGGCTGGAGCCTGGATCTAAGAGAATGAAAGCGCTTTTCATCACTTAATCTCCCCCAACTGTATAAAAGTGGAGATGAGCTTGGCACTTCATCATCATGATTGGGTAGTATGTGTGTTGTTTGTGGAGTTCCTTAAGTCTTCTTGGGATAGTTGCGGTAAGTGTGCCCCTGATCCCCGCATCTAAAGCACCAATTCTCTTTTTGATGCTTCTCAAGATTAGTAGGGGATAACTTGTTTTGGCCTTTATACTCCTTACCCTCTTTCTTCTTGTTGTCATTTGTACATTGATCCTTGTTGGTAGGAACCTTGGGGTCTTTATTGGCACGGTCTTTTCCAAAGGTCTTCTCTCCATTATCTTGTTGCTTTATAAAACCCTTATTTGGAGTGAAAATCGTTGCGGCAACCATCGCATGATGGATAACCTCAGAGATGGTTTTGGGCTTCTGTGCATTTATGTAAGTCTTCATATCCTCATTTAAACCTACACAATATCGCTTTTTCTATTTAGAGAGGTTGATCTTCTTATGCACTATCACTTTGAGATGCAATTCCCAAAATTTGTCAGTGTATTTTTGCATTGATTCACCCTTCTCTACCTTGAGCCCACGCTATACCATTAAGACATCATCTTTGACTTGATCTGTTAAGAACTGCTTCATGATTTCCTGACAACACTCCTTCCACCTATGGGGAGCTATACCCTGTGTCCTCAAGCATGCCCACCACTGTTGTGCACTCTTCTGAAAGTGCATGGCTACAGAGCGTAGCTTGGATCTCTCTGTAAAGTGCTCCCCATCAAGTTCCACATCAAATTGCTAGACAAAGGCTAAGACTTTGTTCATTTGTCCATATGAGCCATCATATGAAAGGAAGGTAATATTCTTACCCCCTTCCATGAATGTTTCAAGCCTGTTTCAAGGAAGGTAATATTCTTACCCCCTTACTTGAATGTTTCAAGCTTCTTTTTTGTCTTCCATGCATGATATCATTCTTTGCACTTCTGTGAGGAATGCACCTTGTAGGAAGATCTCGTGGACAAAGAGGATTCTTTAGTCTATGTTGAAGGAGGAGAGATTGAAGGTGGATAGGGAGACCTTCTCCTCTTTTGAAGGTTTCTTCCTCACTTACTTCTCCCCTCATTCAAGAAAGAGTTTGGACTTTGGCTTGGACCGTGGCTTCTCTTTGATGCATAGTTAGGAGAACGGGGAATGCGTCTCCTTTGAGGTGCAACCTCAAACGAATATTCTTCCTTATTAGCATCTCTAGGGCTTCTTCCTCCTTTGGGGGAGGATTCAACCACTTGATTTGGTGAATCAACTTGGTTGTTGGGAGGAAGGACATTGTTTGAATGCATCAGCGCTTGCACCATAGGTTGCAGTGAGGGATTAGTTTGGGCATCATGTAATGATTGCACCAAATACCTCAAACCTTGAGGTCCTTCCATTGAGACTTCATCTTCCCTTCAGTTTATGGTGCATACATCAATTGGTTCCTACATATTATTAAGCAAGGTTTCTAACTTCATGTTCTATGAGAAAAACAAAGAGCTTATGGTAAGAGCACACATGTGAGCAATCCACGATTTGCAAGTGTTAGCTAGCTAGTGAGGGTTAATAGTGCCACCTCCAAATGACGGACCCAAGGGACTTTCCGCATGCTCACTAGCACTAAAATTGTAGGTAACCCTTTCGAGCATGCTAATAAGGCAAGGGCTCCCTTCGGTGATCGCGCAAACGGTTACGGAATAATAGCTCCTCAATTGACTCAGATAACTATTATAGATAGTCGTCTCTATTTGTGAACTTATCCACTCTTTTCTTTCAACATAGAAAAGAAATCTTGCGTTCTCTTACACTCTTATGCAATTCAAGGAAGCAAATTTTGTGTGCAAGGATTTGCACAAAAGTGGCATGCAAATGGTTTTGCTAGAGTATGTTCTTACCCCCTAGATCCTAAAAGCTCAATGGTATAAGTTCTCTCTAGGTACAAATCACTTACATGAAAGTGTATGAATCTTTGACACAAACTTGCTAATCCTTGCGCTTAGAATGCCTAAAGACCATTCCTTTCTTTGCAAGAAAAGAAAAACCTCACTCTGATACCAATGTAATGGTAGTCAACATTTAAGTCTTTATCTCTTCTAGTTTTTCAAACTAAGACTAAGGAAACATAAACCATTTATACCTTTGTTAAAGACACATCGTTAGCACAGTTCTTTAAGTTCTTTTTAAGAAGAACTTAGGCATGCCTTCCCCTAAGCTTATACTATTGGCACTCATACTCACAAGCATACACAATATGTATACTCATGGCCAATTTGCACTATAGGCTTTTGGTAAGAACATTGCACCATTTTCTTAGCAATTGCAAAAAACATTGAGAGATAGATTTCCCTTAAGCATCCAGATCCAGTGATTGAGCCACTTGCTCTAGTGCAACACATAGACATGAATCATAGCATAAACTTGCAATAAAATTGAAATAGACAAGACACAAGATTGAGGGTCGCATTTATGAGGCCGGCCCCCCCTTGAAAGGATTTCTTGTTGTGTATTTCTTGATAATTACATTCAATAAGAGCTTGAGCCATCATGACTCTCTCTTTCCCACATCAATATGGGATTGTAGGCCCATAAAACATGAGTTGGAGCAATCAAATAAGTAATGAGTTTACCTATTTTTCTTGTTCAATGATGTAGATTAGCTTGCCTCATGTAGCTTGCACTAAATCTTCTATTGGAGCTCTTTTTCTTCATTGGATTTAGCATAAATAAGAGAGATTATGAGGGATTAGTAGAATCTAGGTATGTGCAACCAAGGATGGAAGCACTATTACTAGCCGGATGGTAGCAATATTGCATATCACCTTGAAGAGGATGTTAAGAGCTCTCCATAGCACCTGTTTGCACACCAAAAGACCTCTGGAAGAGAGAGATGTGAGAGAAACATGATCTCAAGTTTTCTTTCATGCAAAGAGAGCCTTTGACAGCTAAAACTAGGGAGAAAAGTGTGGGAAAGGGTGTGGATGAGAGAGAAAGTCATGGGGGATGCCCTAAATGTGTGGGGGAGCCCTCCTTTTGGATGCGCATTTCATCAAGGACCATTGGATAGGGCCTATCCCATCCCCCTTGCCTCCTAGCCCTCTATTTTGACATGTGTACATGATCCTTTCTCTCTCTCTCTAGCCCTTGTTCCCGTAGTTTGAGCCATGATTCTTTGGTTTCAAGGGCATTCCTTACCCGTTTTGAGCCCTATAACTTGCTATAGACTCATGGCAAGATTTTCTAGACACCTATGCAAGATGTTCCATCATCTAGACCTTTCCCATTGGTCTCAGATACACCAGTGCTATCTAATTACTAGGCCTTCATGGTATTTTCTCTCTCTAGATTATCAATTTTAGAGAGATAAAATCATAGTTGAGGTTATAAATACATCAAAATGGATTTTTGATGACAAGATCTTTGGGACATAACTTGCTTTGTCCATTGTACTCCTTGATATTCTTCTTTTTATTGCCATTAGGTCTTTGATCCTTATTATCGATATTCTTATTATCCTTGTGAGCATGATCCTTACCAAAATTCTTCTCTCCAATCTCTAGTATCTTTGTAATACCTTTGTTTGGAGTGAAGATTTTTGTGGCAACCATCACATCATGGATAGCTTCAAAGACCATTTTGGGCTTTTGTGCATTAATGTTAGTCTTCATATCTTCATTAAAACCTATACAATACTGTTGCTTTTGTTTCAAAAGTCAATCTTCCTATACACTATTGTCTTGAGATGAAAATCCCAAAAGTTATCAGTGTGTCTTTGCCTGGTCTCACCCTTCTCCAACTTAAGCCCGTGCCATGCCATTAAAATGTCATCTTTGGCTTGATTGGTCAAGAATTTTTTCATTATCTCTTGACGACATTCCTTCCATGTATGAGGGGCTTCACCTTGCATCCTCAAGCTTGCCCACCATTTTAATGCACTCTTTTGAAAGTGCATGACAACGTGGCATAGCTTGGATCTTTTTTATCTGAAGTGCTCCCCGCCAATTGCCACATCGATTTGTTGAACGAAGGCTAAGACTTTGTCTGTTTGTCCATATGAGCCATCATATAAAAGAAAGGAAATATTCTTACCCCCATCCCTAAATGTCTCTAGCTTCCTTACCTGCATCCATGCACAAAAGGTCCCCTTGTGCTTCCTTGAGGAATGTGCCTTGTAAGAAGATCACGTGGATGAAGAGGATTCTGTAGACTATATTGAGTAAGAAGATCTTGAAGGTGGAGAGAGAGACCTTCTCCTCTTTTGAAGGTGTCTTCCTCTTTCACTTCTCCCCTCATTCAAGAAAGTATCAGGACTTGTACTTGGGCAGTGGCTTCTCTTTGATGCACGGTTAGGAGAATGAGGGATGCATCTCCTTTGAGGTGCCACCTCATACAAATGTTCTTCCCTTTCACTATCCTTAGGAATTCTTTCTCCTTTGCGTGAGGATTCAACCACTTGATTTGGTGCATCAACCTGGTTGGGAGGAATGAGATTGTTTGACCGCATCAACGCTTGCACCATGGGTTGTAGTGAGGGATTAGTTTGGGCATCATGCAAAGATTGCACCAAATGCCTCAAAGCTTGAGTACCCCTAGTTGAGGCTTCATCTTCCCTCCAATGAATGGTGCGTACATCAATTGGTTCCTGCATATTCTCAAGGATGGTTTCCAATTCTTAATAATTAAGAATTGTACGTTCTCTTACACTTTGTATGCAAATTCTTTGTACCAAATTTTGTTTCTAAGGACTTGCACAAAATCACATGCTAGTGTTTGTCTAGACTACGTCCTTAGCCAGGGTGAAAGAGCTCAATGGACTAAGTTCTCTCTAGGATCAAGAAACCATATGAAGGTGTATGATTCCTTACAACAAACTCTGCAACTCCTTGCACTAAGAATGTTTAAGATCATTCTTTTATGTAATAAGACAAGGAAATACAAAGCTTTGACACCAATGTAATGGTAATCAATGTTTACTCTTCTATCTCTTCAGGTTTTTGCAACATAGATAAAAGAAACAATAAACCTTTGTTATCGATTAATAACACATCCTTAGCACATGTTCCTTGAGTTCATTATTAGTAGGAAATTAGGCATGTATTTCCCTAAGCTACATCATTAGCACTCTAGCACAAACATACACAGTATGTAAGCTTGTCGCTAATATGTGATATAGACTCTGGGCAAACAACATTACACCATTTCCTTGATGGTTGCATTAAAGATGTAACTTGGTAGCTTTTCCTTAAGCACACAAATTCTAATAGTGGTTATCCACTTGCTCTTGTGCTACACGTATTAATGAAAATATAACATAGATTGAAAAGAAATTGAAAGAAACACAAACACAATACTAAGGGCTACATTTATGAGGTTGGGACTCCCTCAAAAGGAATTCTCATTGACTAATTCTTGAATAATTACAATCATATGAGAGCTGGTGGCCATCATGGCTCTTTACCCACATTGCTATGGAATTTAGCTCCATAAAACATGAGTAGAGCTGTTAATTTCATATCAACATTACTTGTTATTGATTATGTACCGATGTAGTTGGGGTAGGATCACTTGATCCATCATTGATTCTTCATATGTGCTCCAATTTGTCAATTGGACTAGCATACATAAGCAATTTTATGAAGTATTAAGAGAGATTAATTATGTGCAAGCAAGGATGGAAGCACTAGTCTTTCTCTGATAATATGAGAGTAGCATATCACCTTGTACACGGGGCTAAGAGCTTCCAATAGATCCTTTCAACACTCAATCTAAGTTTGAATGCGAGAGATACGACCAAAAGACACTCACGTGTGTGCTTGAGGCTCTGTCAGCTAAAGTTAGGCAGTAAAGTGGGGCAAAGGGTGTGGAGGAGAGAGAAAGAGGAGTGGGGAGCCCAAAAATAAGGGAAAAGACTCCTCTTTTGGATGCACATTTCATTTTTGGCCCTTGGATGGAGGCTGAGTCTCAATTCCACCATCCTAGCCATCCATCTAGCTTGTGGCCACCCTTCCCCCACTCTTTAGCCCTCATTCCCACATTTTGAGCCATAATTATTCTATTTTGAGAGTAGTTCTTATTCGTTTTGAGCTCTAAAAATTGCCTTAGACTCAAGATAATATTTTTTAGACAATTATGCAAGATGTTCCAGCCTCTAGACCCTTCCCATTGGTCTTAAATACATCCTTGCTATCATATACATTGGTCTCCTTGGTATTTTCTCTTTCTAGAGTGATAAGTTCTAGAGAGATGAAATCATTATTGAGGTTAAAAGTGCATCAAAATAGATTTTTGATGACATCCTTAGTCAATTGTATTGTCTTGAAATCCTTCTTAACTTTAAAACCTTCCTACAGTCGCACCAAATATGAAAACTTTCATTCTTCTATCTCCTCTTTCAAACACATATAGTAAATCCAATGCCAACTCCAACTACCTTCTCTACATATACAAGAAGAGATGATGATACCAACTCCACAACAAATGAATTCATTCTACTTGGGCCCAACATCTGGTGAAGCACCTCTTTTGATATCTTTCCAAAAAATATCGTAAATGAGTAAACACTTTCTTTTTTGCGAGGCCAAACATTGTAAAAGTCATCAGAAGGTAGGAGTTACTCACAACAATTTTTCTTGGAGAATTTCCCAAATAAAGTCACATAGCAAAGCCATGTAATCGAAGAGTATCATACAAACTACAACTGATGTAATGAAAGTAGCAAAAAATACAAGTGCATGCTTATGATCATTGCATTATTTGATGTCCAGATCCATGATGCATAAGATGTTTTGGATGAATCCCCACTAAACATCATGAGTCTCCATAAAGAAGGCATTGTATACACAAGGAGGTGCATTTGGGAGTAGGCAGCTACCAACAATCCTCTATCCTCAATGTCACTTCATCAGGTAGGCCAAAGCTCATGATGATGGCTACTTGAGTGGAAGACATAGGGAAATAAGCTCTATTCCCACAAGAAGTTGTCTAAAACTTCCAATGATGTTGAATACAAAAGGGAAAACACACAAAAGTCCCATTCCCACTAGAAAAAATGTCCAAAACTTCCAGTGGGGTGTCTCATGGGGCTCCATGCATCCATCATAGTCAAACACTCCAAAGAGAAAAGCCCAGTTGAAGGAGAAATTTGTATACCTATGATTGCTTGTATGCATGAAGCTATCAAATTTGGGAGTACCATATATTTCTCTTCATGGATGCTTTTATCTATGACTCACATCCTTCTATAAGACCAACAATGTACCCAATCATGAGAAAGACTCTCATAGAAAACCATGCTGACTGGCTCAAGTAGACATTCACCAAGCTACCACAAAAGGTGGGTATTGTGTAACTTATCTTGTTTGTGATCCATCATCACTTTGACCATATAGAACTTTCCCTCACAAGGGCACCATTCAAGGTAAGATCTTTTGTGGTACATAACCAAATGACATGCATCAAAATTGGCCCTAGGAAGCTCCCTAATAGTATGCTCAATCAAATGCTAAAAATGATCATGTTGCTTGTACATGTAAGTGAATTGAGGATCATAACATCCATAACAATGATCTTAAACAAGATATGCAAAGGATAAAGGGAAGAAAAACAATTTTTAGGTAATAAAAACCTTGGACACAAGGTCCTTGGAAAGCTATTTAGAAGATGAGGCTAGAAAGATACATGTGAACTTTTTTAGAACAAATTATCCAAAAATTAAGATGCTGCAAAAGAATCATCCAAAGAGCAAGATGCTATGACCTATGAACACAAAAGGAGAGTTTAAGTTTTGCATGAAATGTCATCACAACATTGCCACCATACATGATGTGCACAATGTCGAGTCACACATTGATCCGAGGGCTTGTAACAAGGCAACAAAATGACAAAACCAACCACCATATAGCCATTATTGCTATGGAAGTAGCAAAGGTCACAAACACCATGGAAGAGGGTTCCAAATGTAGAGAATAAAGATTATGCTTCAATGGATGTAATATTGACAAAACCATCCATATCCTCCAAGAGAGTGCACAAAATGTTGAAATTGTTATCTGTCTATGTACTAACAATGAAAGTCATTTGGAAATAGAACCATGGTTGATCCATAACCAATAAGTGTAACACATGGTTCAATATGATAATGTGTCAAGGAGTTGTGAAAGATCTCCATGAGAAGAAGAAGGAACCCTCTTTTTTCAATAAGCTACAACAATCAATGCACTCTTTATAGAGCACGACAACGAGAATAGAAAATGGGCTTTGTATTTGAAAACAACCAGCAATTACAACATTATGATACTGTGATAAAAATTACTCAACTTTGCACCTCTAACTAGAATCAATAGCCTCTTGTTGTTATAAATTAATGATTATGTATAAATCAATAAACAAATTGTGCTTTGTTTGTGTTCTCCTCACTGCTGACTAAATTGTTTGTGTTTTCATCACTAGCATCAAAAGAGCTTCCATAGAGCATCCAACTACATTTGCTTGTCACTTTGATCCATTATAGATTATACGAGCACTCTCGTGCAAAGGCAACAACTACACCATCACCTCGTAGGGTGTGAAGGCCTAGTTTAGGGACCCAACTCATCCACAAAAGTTCATTCTTTATATACCTCTTAAGTACAACAAAATTGGGATTCCTCTGTGCTTTGCACTTGGCACATTTGCCTGCGACTTCTCATGCACAAGGGCTATGGAATTCGGGTAGAATTTCACACCTAAGGATCTTGCTTTCCTCTTGCCTCATCATTATACATGTGTAATAGCTACAAAAATCATTGACAATGGTTGGGCTTTCATGTTGAATACATATTCATATAAAGGTAGCACATAAGGGTCTCCAAAAATGTTAGACAAATAAGCTAGAAAAATGAAATAAATAAGCAAGAAAAGCAAGAAAATAAAAGAATCTTGTCCGAGGCCCGGTTGGCCTAGACCGGATGTTTGTGCGTGTGTGCATGGACAAGGGCTAGTTAGCCAAGGTCCTAGCTCGGGGAAATATATCAAGGAGGTGTGAACAAAGGCTTAGGGGATGGGAGATATTTTTTTCCCATAAGCTTGTGGGAACCGTCTCTTAGAGGGGCCTCAATTAGCATTTCTAGGATACATAGGTTGCGAGGTGAGAAGCACACACATGTCTAATTTTCCCTCTTAAACTTGGTATCCGAGCATGCATGTTTCACCCTCAAGGAAGAATTAAGGATTAATGGAAGCTTAGCCTATCTTCTCACTCTACTCTCTCACCTCAAATTGATGCACAGTCCTTTTCTTGGAGAGAGGTGGTACTTGTCCTTCTCCTAGTCCCAAGACCTTGGGCTTTGACCCACACAAGCTTCAAGGGAAGTCCTTTTTGTGCCTCAAAAGGAGTGTGTACCCTCATAGTAGAGAGAGAAGGAAGAGACAGGAGGCTCACGAGCTCCAAGGCTTGTCCCTTTCATGAAAAGTTGTGTCCTTGAGCTCTCCCCATCATCAAAAGGCGTGTTTCAAAGTCCACAATAGAGAGAGAATGTGTCTCGCATCTAGAGAGAGGGTGCTTTCTCACTTTTTGAGTTGCAAAAGGTGTTTTTCATCCACACAATAGAGAGAGAATGTGCCCCACGCCAAGAGAGAGAAAGGGCATCACCCACCACCAACGTGAAGAGAGCTTGAGCCTTCAACACTTTTGTGCAATGAGGAGTGTGGCCTCCTTTGCTATATGAACCCTCCACTTTAAGAGGCTATCCTTGCATGTGGGATGTGTGTACCCCCATTTCCAAGCTTCTATGAGCTTTGACTCCTCCATTTCCTTCTTCCACATGAGTTGGGAATTTTTTGTGCAACCGCCTTCTACCTCAAACTTGGCACAAGCATAAGTAGAGCAAATGGGATCCGATTTACGAGCCATTTGTGCAAGTGGATATAGAGCACATGAAGGCCTAATTTTGGAGCAACCAAGGGTTAATTTTTTCCAACAAATTAGTGTCCCAAAAGTGCTCCCAAAACAAGGTTCCGTCACATGTAAGCACTACTCAACCACTTCGAGATAAAGCCACTTGGAAGACTTGTATGGTGCAAAGCATTTCGACACATTAGAATGGGAATTGGAGTGCATGTACAACAGTGTGTAGCTAATGCTTTGTAGAGATTTTGGTGTTTCAAGTGTCAAATAAGTGGTTATTGCTTAGTGTTCTTGCAAGGCTCTTTATGCATAGGATTTTGTGGGCATAATGCATCTTGAATGTGGCTATTTGATGAGCATGATATAGGAAAAAGATTGTACATATTGTGGCTGCATTTTGTACATCCTTTGAACATAGTTTTATGCATATGCTTGGTGTCTTTAAAGATGTCAGTTTATGTATTTGGTTTATGTGGTAAATTCTCTTGTATATAGAGAGTTTGGCAAGCAAGTTTGTAAGCCTTAGCCTTACTTTGGAATTGGTCTTTTCTCTTTCAAAAAAAAAAAACATAAACATAAAACATAATAAAATAAAATAAAATAAAATCAATCCAAAACCAACACTCTTTCATGACCAAACATGGAACAAGATAATCAAATGGAAGAAATTCAAGAAAATGGGAAAACCTCCACTATACCTAATGTAAATGCACATATCTCTATTCTGGAGACACATATGCAGATGCTTTTGGAGCAAATGCGTACATTGACTAGCCTAAGGGTGGGTATGGACACTACATAGTCATAAGGGTTGCCTAAACCCATGTTGGATGCGCCAGATGTCGTGTTAGAACCCCCTTATGCCTGGGAGGACATGATGGTAGCTCAAAGATTCACAACCCCCCAAGTATAATCACACTACTATGTCACTGATGCCTCATGCAGTGGAGCAATGGCTCTCCAAGTGGGAGCAGTGTTTCCATTTGTGCAATATCACGGACGATGTGGCTAAGATTCAACAAGCGACATACAATTTGCTTGACGTCGCTCATAGGTGGTGGCGTAAAGTTGAGCAAGATAATGCTAAACCCACTACCTGGAAGGAATTTAAAGTCATTTTCTATAATAATTTTGTCCCTCCAGATGAGCGCAACAGAGCCTTGGACTCTTGGTTCTTTATGTCATAAAAGAACTATTCAGTCCAAGATTATGCCGATAGATATCGAGAGATCTTGTTGAAAGTGCCAGAGCATATTCCCAATTTTCTACAAGTTCATAAGTTTGTTCTTGGTCTTACAGAGACTCTTTGGTCATTGGTATGCAAAGAGAAGTGCCAAACATTGAATGAGGCCATTGAGTTGGCTATAGTCCTTGAAGATGGCAAGCAGTTTCCCTCAGGACATAGCCAGAGATCTTCATGGACTAGAGTACCTCATTTTTCCTCTACGGTCACCCCCTTAACCTCTTCAAGTGAAAGCAAGGGTAAAGAGCCTAAACAACTTCACATGATTAAGATCGCAGTTGGAAATAAGTGCAAAGTCTCAGCAATGGTTGAGAAGGCTTACAATAGATCTATGCTCACTCCGCAGCAGCGAGACAAGGCAATGAAAGAAGGCCTATGCTATGGATGCCTAGGGCAACATCAATTCAAAGATTTCTGTAAGAAATCTAAGATCACTGCTAGTATGGTTGTAAACCCCATGCAAGAAGCAAAAGAGAGTGAGGAAGATCTTTTGGATGATGCGGATTAGAATTTTCCACAAAGAATTCTAGCAATTTTGGTCACCAAGAAGGTGTCTAGTGTGCCAGATGCAGTCTTGTCGCCTGTGCCACAACAGAGATATCTGTTTCCGAACACAGAGTTGATTGTATTAAAGGGTTATGCGCAAGAGCAACCCATAAAGATTCTCTTTGATACAAGATCAACTCACAATGTAATCAGTTCTCATCTTGTCAAGAAGCTTCACCTCCAGACACAGCCTTCTAACTATAGATATACCATGGAGTTGGCTGATGGCAAAGGCACAGAGATATGGGATCACCAAGTGGCTGACCTCCCATTCATGATCTAGTCATATCAAGAGAGAATGGATTTTGAAATCACTAAGCTTGCAAGATTTGACATGGTTCTTGGCAAGCAATGGCATGCGTGGAAGAAGCCTACCATAGGCTTCTCTTCTCATGTCATATAGTTTAAGCATGACGAGCGCCGATTGTTAATTCGCGAAAAGCCGGATCTCTCAGAAGCAAAGCTCTTGAAGGCCACCAAGATGCTCAAGTTAGAATGTAAGCTTTTATATTTATGTTATTTAGATAATGTGAACCTAGTTATGGATTCACAAGCTAGTGGGAGCTCCACCACCCCTGCTCTTAGTCTTTCTAGTAAGATTAAGGCAGAGTTTGCTGATGTTTTTAAAATTGAGCTTCCTATTGGATTACCTCCTCGCAGGAATGTGGAGCACCATATAGAGCTTGTGCCAGGGGCTAATCCAGTTACTCGACCACCTTACCGTATGAACATTAAAGAGGAGACTGAGGTAAGAAAGGTGATTGATGAGTATCTCAACAAAGGGCTCATCCGTCCTACCTTTTCCCCTTTTGCCTCACCTATCTTACTTGTCAAGAAGGATGGATCTTTTTGCATGTGCGTGGATTACCACACATTAAATAAAGTTATTGTAAAGCATCGATACCCCATGCCGAGGATTGATGATCTCTTAGATGCTCTTGCGGGAGCCACTATATTTAGTAAAATGGATCTTAAGAGTGGTTATCACCATATTAGAGTAAGAGATGAGGATGTATATAAAACTACTTTCAGAACTCGTTTTGGTCAATATGAGTATTTAGTCATGCCATTTGGTTTAACTAATGCTCTAGCTATGTTTATGATGTTGATGAATGATATTTTACGACCATTTATGGGTAAATTTGTTGTGGATTTCATTGATGATGTGCTCGTATATAGCAAGAACCTCATAGAGCATGAGATTCACTTGAATTATGTATTTCAAGCATTGCAGCAACAAAGTTTGTTTGCCAATTATGAGAAAACCTTTTTATGCCTTGCAAAAATTGAATATCTAGGTCATATTGTTTTTGCTAATGGGATACGTATGGATCCCAAGAAAGTGGCTGTTATTTTAGCATGGCTAGTTCCTCATAATGTTTCTCAATTATGATCCTTTTTAGGATTATTTGATTTTTATCGTAAATTCATAGAGTACTATTCTTATATAGTTGCTCCTATGATAGATTTGTTGCAAGATCAGGTGTTGTATACTTGGACCCCTATGCAACAAGATAGTTTTGACTCTTTGAAACAAGTAGTTTCCATGGCTCTGGTCTTAAAAATAATAGACCCAGAGAAACCTTTTGAACTAGAGACTGATGCTAGTGGATGGTGGCTATTGGCACCATGCTAAACCAAGACGGTAGGCCTGTTGCTTTTGAAAGCAAGAAGCTTTCTCCAGTGCAATAGAATTGGCCAGTACATGAGCAAGAATTGTATGCTATCATACATGCTCTTAAGATTTGGTGCCATTATTTGTATGGAGCCCAATTTCAAGTGTATACCAATCATCATACTCTTAAATATTTTTGTAGTTAGCCAAATCTTTGTGGCCAACAGGGTCGATGGACTGAGTTGATGCAAGAATTTCACATGGAAATTCTTTATCACAAGGGTCGTGATAATGTTGTCGCGGATGCCTTATTACGCATTGTTCATACTATGAGCTTTACTATTTTATAAAGCTCTTTACTTCAAGACATCAAGGATGTTCAGAAAGATGACCTTTTTGCAGAGCAAGTTAGGTCTACTCTTGATAGTGCAAAGTTAGCCTCGTCTATCTCTCCACTCAAAGTTAAAGCAAGTTTGTTCACCAAGTTTTGAGTGGAGAATGGGTGGGCTAAATGAAAAGGCAAGATTTATGTTCCTAGCGCGCGAGATCTTAGAACTAAAGTGTTACAAGAAAACCACGATAGTCCATGTGTGGGCCATCCTAGTTAGGACAAAACCATCCAGTTGGTTAGACAGACGTTTTGGTGGCCCCATCTACACAAAGATGTCCACAAGTATGTCCAACAGTGTTTTGAATGTCAAGCTATTAAAGCCAAAATAAATAAAACTCCAAGATTACTTCATCCATTATAGATTCCGGAATCAAATTGGCAAAGTGTGTCCATGGACTTTATTGTTGGGTTACCTAGAACCCATTCCTAGAAAGATACTATCCTCGTGGTAGTTGATCGTTTGAGCAAGATGGCTCATTTTATTCCTTCTAAAGAAACTGTGGAAGCTCAACAGGTTGTTGATTTGTTTATTTAGAATGTGTTTCACCTTCATGGGATGCCTTCTTCTATTGTCTCAGACAGAGATGTATGTTTTACTGGTCATTTATGGAGACAATTTTTTCTCTAAACGACATGTTTCTTTGAACATGAGTTTGGGTGACCATCCCCAAAATCTGGCCTTCCTAGAAAGAGTTAATCAAATTCTCAAAGACATTCTACGTGCATATGTCTCTGATAAGCAATCTGATTGGGACATTTATTTACCCCTCCTTGAATTTGCTTATAATAATCGACCTTATTAGGGCACTTGTTTATCCCCCTTTGAGATGAATTATGGTATGTCTCCTCCAGCTCCTGCTACCATAGGCATATCTAACAAATGCCCAAGTGCAGCTGAATTCCTTTCTTTAATCCAACATAATTTGCAATTTGCTAAAGACAAGCTGCTAGCATAGCTAAGCATTATATGGATCAGAGAAGATCCCCTCGCATGTTTAATGTCAGAGAAAAGTTTTTTTCCAAGTTTCGTTAAACTCCACCTCTTTATCTATTGGAAAGTTTCCTAAGCTTTCGCCTCGGTTGTGTGGACCTTGGCAGATTGTTCAAAAGCTTAGTGATGTAGCTTACTGGTTTGAGCTTCCACTAGGTTGTCATGTCCATCCGGTCTTTCATGTTAGTAAGCTCAAACATTTTATTTCTTGTGATACTAACTTGATTGATGGTCTTATTTCTTTGTAGGAAGATGCATCCTCTAACCATAGTCCAGACAAGATACTAGACCAAAGAAAGAAACGATTGCATAATCATACTCTTCGGGAGTTTCTAGTTTCCTGGAAGGGTCTTCCCTTGACGGATGCTACCTAGGAATATGAAGCTTTGATTCGTCAACATCTCCCACAATTGATCATTGAGGACGATGATTTTCAAAGGGGGAGAGAATGCTAGACAAATAAGCCAGAAAAATAAAATAAATAAGCAAGAAAAGCAAGAAAATAAAAGAATCTTGTATGAGGCCTGGTTAGCCTAGATAGGACGTTTTTGCGTGTGTGCATGGACAAGGGCTAGTTAGCCAAGGTCCTAGCTTGGGGGAATATATCAAGGAAGTGTGAAGGGAGGTTTAGGGGATGGGAGATATTTTTTTCCCATAAGCTTGTGGGAACCGTCTCTTAGAGGAGCCTTAATTAGCATCTCTAGGATATATAGGTTGGGAGGTGAGAAGCACACACATGTCTAATTTTCCCTCTTAAAAAAAAGGAGATACAGGTATTTCAATGTCTCTCCCAAGAAGAAGAGCTCCATCTTGTCACACTTTGGGGCTAGAATGACAATCACATCATCAAGAGAGCTAAAACCACCACTCTGAATTTTTTTGTTGTGCTTGAAGGCTTGAAAAATCATCCATCCCCACTCCCTATAATTGTTGATAGATAAAGTAGTGATTAAGACTACAATTATATCTCTAAACTTTCAGTTTGCTCGATGAACCGGCAAGGGCTTACTTAGAGTCTTGAGTTAGTCAATACAAAATGAACAACAACTCCATAGTTTCATGATGCAGAATATTGTGTCAATCAAGAGGATTGATAATGATATCTTCTCTAAATTTTGCATATGTGTTTTCTCCACTCGACCCCTCAAGGTATGCCTCTTGCATGTACATCAACATAAACTCCTTACAACTCTGCATGTGCCATTGTTATAATATGCACCCATACACATGCTACAACAAATTGAAGAGGGATGGTGGATTACATCCATATGGAAGTAGGCAATTTCAGGAGCAAGACCAATGGCACTCACAACATACATCTCATAGCAAGTCTTGGCCAAATCTTGTGCCAGTTGAAAGTTTTCTTTGTCATGAGCAATAAACAAAACCCTGTGTATGGCTTGTTGTTTTGCCAATCCCCATGTTGTGCCCAAGGCCAAGTTCCCAGCTAAGAAACACACTTTAAAAACAAAAACAAGATGGCAAATCTACACAAAGGTACTGTAAGAAAAACTCATTGCAATCATACAAGAAGAAAGCATACCACATTATCCATTTTGGGACTAAAATCACCCATCAAACCTCCAAGTAGTGGTCAAACAAATGTTAAACCATTTGGTTTTGACTTCTTAAGCAAGTGGCATTTTACCCCTTCCATAGCCTCCTCATACATGTCACGTAAAAAGCTAATGTACTCGTTGTTTGAAACAACGCCACCTTGCCTCGGCCATACTTTTAGCAAGTACTCATAATAACTATTGTCCCACAAGAGCCTAGCTTGATGTTTCCTCCATAGAAGTGTCCAAAGTGTGGACTACACAAGCCATGTGAGATAGGTCATTAGCTATAATGGATGGAGGATAAAGGTCAAGCCTACAACACCATGTAGTTATTGCAAATGATAAAGGATCACAAATAATATTAACCTATCACATAAGGATGCGACAATGGACATTGAAAACAATTGCAGAAATGCTAGCAAGACAAAACCAACAATTTGTAGGTGTTCAATTCAAGTAGAGAAAATAAGTTTATATCATCTATGTTGGTCTCCACCATAATTTCACATACTCCTTGCATCAAGGCCATAATCGGGCAGTACTTGCAATCGCAAAGAGGATCTGGCTCATCTATAAGTCTCCTACCTTGCTTGACTTGTATGAATGCCATTGAATTGATAAAAGAATACTATTCACTTGTTCTTCAGATCTTGTGGGTTTCCATGGTAAATGGAAGAGATTCTCTTTGAAACCTACTGTGAATGCAAATAGCTTGCATTTGAAGAAAACACCAGGGAGACCCAGGCACAATTTGATAAGGTAGGGATGAATAGGATGAGGAAAATTGTGCTTCCTTTAACGTGCTTCCATTGCCTACTTTTGCTTCAGGTCAAGAGACTTCCACGTAATAAAGTGACATAAGTTTTCCTATGGCAATCCTCTCATAGCCTTGAATTTTGAGACTAGGAAGCTCTATGACATCATACGGGTTGCATTCTAATGTTAGGCACTTGTGAAAAGTGCTCATAAGCCTGAAGATGGGCTCTTAAGGCCCGCACATTGCACATTGCAAAACAAGATACAAGATCACGTAGTGAATTGGCAAGAAAAGAAAAGTTGAAGTGAAAGGGAAACATTTACAGCCTCCCAAAAAACAACCAAATCTTACATGAAAAAGCTTGACTCAAGAGATCACCCACATCCAAACAAGCCCCCAGGGGGGGGGGGGGGGGGGCGGCGTCATTAAGCAATTTGGCATAACTTCACCCATTTACACATAAAGATCTGTTGTACTTGCTTAAGAGTTTGTTTGCATTTGTCAATGTTTGCAATTGTGATTGGCACCACCAGAATGCACATATCGCTCTTATTGAAAATTAGAAGCAAATTACCTTATGTAGATGGGAACTAGGCCATCTGTTTTAGGCAAGCCTTTGAAATGCTCTAGAACACGCATGGTAGCGGCATCATTCTTAGGGTCACCAAAAACTTCACTCAAATATCCAAACTCCATTTGTAGATTTGGGGCCTCAGATGTGCCGCTTGCCCTACCGTATGTATCTGCAACATGAGTAGAATTAGATCTCAACACTACATCTGAGTAGGGGATGGTTGTCAAGCTCAATGTAAAGGGTGCCATGAGCCAATCCCCCAAAGCTTTTGCTAGTCTTTGGGGGCCATTTGTAGCTTCACACATGTTGTCAATCCTGATCCGAGTAGCATAAAAGACATACGTCTTCGCTATTCTAAACCTTCAACCATTGGTGGTAGCCATTGTGTGCATGTGTGTGTGTGTGTGTGTGTGAGAGAGAGAGAGAGAGTATGGATGGAAGAGGACACTGTGTACACACACTGAGCTGCGAGAATTTTTGAATTTTCCCGCTCGAGCCCCCTCTCGTCATCCTACGTGGCATTCAAGAAGGTGCCACATAGCCATCTATGTCAGATTTCATTAGTGGCATAGTTTAGCTCTTTGGCATGGTTCAGATTTCATTAGTGGCATGGTTTAAAACAATCTCCATCGGACGGTTTTAGAAGCCTCTCCCAAATCGCGGTAGTTTTCTCACCATCAATCCCTTTACGTTACTTCAATGGCGGCCTGTGCCATTTAGTGATGAGGATCAAATTCCTCTTTCAAAAGCTGGTATGACTTCCAATATTGATCTCAAACGTCTTTCCATGATTTCACTCCCTTCTTGTGGAGCTTCGAAGCCTCTTCTTCCTGTTCTTGCTCTAATGGTAGCCCAATCAATGGTGGCTACAAACTCTTCTGTAGATTGCCAGAGGGAATCACATTCTTCATCTTTAACCAACTCTTCCAAATGGAGCGGGACAGTGGGGACCCTTTAGGCAAGATATCATATTTGCTAGCCTAGATTGTGATAAAAGGACTAGTGTGTTGTAAAGACCGTGAAAGTAGAAATATAGAGCCAAAGAAGTCCTACTTGGCTTGGCTTATAGCATACAGAGCAATCTAGACCAACAAGAAGGCTCTCAAAGTAAACAAAGGGAATGGGCTCAGCCAGAGATGCAAAAAAGAAGAGAACAACATCCACATTTTCTTTCAATGTGAATGTATTGTTTCTACTCTGGATCATATCAAGAAGCTCATAAAAAGTCATGAAGGAAGAGCTCCTTGGTCATACAAAAGTTTACTTATTGGTGAATGGGTCAGGTGCTCAAATAGTTTGTGGACGATGATCAGAGTAGAAATTCTATGGTGGTTGTGGCTAGCAAGACTAGACGCCATTTATGGAGGGCTCAGAGAAGATTTTGGGGTGCTCAAAGATAAACTAATAAAGGTAAGGAAAGGATACTACTCCAGAACAACTGTAGAACTAGAAACCGAAATCGAGAAACTTCCCAGCAAAAGTCGAAATGCTGAAGAATTTGTAGAGCTAGAAAGCCTAAGTAGGAAAAAACAACTTCTAACCCCAACAAACTTGAGTTTTATCCTCAAATTGTAGTATCCGTAAAGAGGTGTGGATGTGAGGTCTCTCTTGTATATGATTGTCTTAAAAGAAAGCTGGTATGACGTGTACATGCGTGAGTGCGTGTGTGTGGGTTGGTTTTCTTTAAGTACCTCTGGTTCACACCAAAGTTCACCCGCATCAGTTTTAAGTCATTCGACTGCTTGCTTGCTGCTAATTGAAGATGGGCTCCCAGGTGCGTATATTGTTATGAAAGAGCTGTCCATGCCACGACACGGCCACCTCTTTCTAACCCCTACGTGCTGCGTTTTTGTTGCAGGTTCCAGTTTGGGCTGTAGAGAATCGGGCTCGCTTCCTGCGTGCTGCAAAGGCTAGCGACAGCGCTGGCAAGGCACCGCTTATCTCGGCGGCCTCGGTCTATCGCTCCCTCTATAGCAATGAGGCTCTCACGCGAGCGGGGGTGAGCGTGGGGAAGACAGATGGCTCCGCCATGCTGACCACCGCTGCAAGGATTTTACCACCCCCGATAGATGTGAAGCCCGAGGAGGAGTACTACCGCAACGAAGACAACCACCCGGATATCCTAGCTACTATCCTGGAGACTGCCCGAGTGACTGCCGGCTATAACCCCGCGGCAGCTGGAGCAGCTAACACCCCTGAATTGGCCGCGGAGCAGCACGCCGCGTTCCTACGCTTCCTAGAGGAGGTAGACTTGTACTATGCTTATCTGACGCTGGCGGTCATGGACACTCGACAGGTGGTAAACACTAGCCTGGACTGTGAGGGCCTTGTCAGCGCCGTGGCAGATGTGGTTTTGGCGGCTATGGGGGAGGCGGGCCAAGGCCTGAAAGATCGCATCGCGAATACCATCAGAGCGGCTGCGGAGCGCGTCACCAAGAACGTGACCACCAATAGCGTGGTTGACGTAGGCTACAACAACGTGAATCTTCCGGCTCCCACGACTGAACGCCCTAACAGAGACCCAGCTAGTACGCTCTGCTTCTCTATCGTGGGAATGAGCCGCACAGTGCAGAACAACGGGTTTCTGAAAGGTACTACTGACTCCTCTAGCGAGTATCTCTACATAACAACGGCCACTTATCGCATGAGGAGCTCGTCTGTGAGTGCGTATGCTTCCTATCTGGCTGGCTCCACGATCATCCCTGCTGAGCGTGTCATTGAGAACTTTCAGACGGTCGGGTAAAGCGAATCCTCCGGTTTTCATGAATAAGCCTTTGGTTTTCACGGGAAGACTTTCCCTCCCTTGTACAGGCAATACAAGTGGCCTAAATAATTCTTCCTCGGTTTCTCTAGCTTTCTTTTTTTTGGGGCGTTTTTGTCGAGTCATTGAACCTTCATGCTCGTGTAATTGAAGATGATTAATTCTTGCGATATGGGGGTATGTTAGGCTCGATGAAAATGCTACCCGACGGTTTGGTTTCTTTGTTTGTTTGATTTGTGAGCACGTTATATTTGAGAGCTGGTCATTGCACCTCCGTGTCTGCGCCATCAAGGATATATTGATTGATTCCTTCAAGGTGGGGTATGTTACACTTTTCAAAGCATCTCCAATCCTCCATAAGCATCGAGCATATCTAAGAATTGGCCATTGTAGCTTTGGTTTTGGGCGATTGAGGACGGTTGATTCTCTCAAGGTGGGGTTACTTACACTTTCGAAAATCTCCATATTGAGTAGCGTGTGTGTACTTTTGATGGCCACCCTTCCTTCGCAAAAATGATGGATTTTGAGTGGGACTATCCTTTTTCATACATTTTAGTGTATTTTGTGAAGAATAGATCAACTAAAATGTATTTTTGTGAATAATAAAGATCAATTTTTCACTTGTAAAGAATAGTTTAGGGACCCCTCTTGCGTAGAGTGTATGGGGCAAATTGTTAATTTCAAGGAGATGTCTATCTACTATCCTTTATGTCTTTCCCACTACTCACTCTAACATGGTTTCACAAATCATGGAGTGTTTCTTGATGTTCTTGACACACAGAGCAAGGAGAAAGCTTGTTGTTTGTATTGCAAGCTTGAGTTGTCATGTTATAGGTGAAATTTCACTTGCTTGATGTTCGTACTTTCTACTTTGTTGTGTGATGAAGGAGGTCTCCATTTTCCTTAATTTATTACAGCTAGCTAGCATGACCCCCATATTAGTGAATCCTTTGGAGGCTATTTGATTATACGTCAACTAAATTTTTTTAACATGTCACATCACCTTTTCATATCATTTATGAGCTATTATAGGGTGTGAAGATAGAATGAGTCCTTAGAATGCTATAAACCTTAGGCTTCTTCTCAATGTGTTGAACTAAAGAAACCTTGGGATGATCAGGCATCATACTTTCACTTTAGAGCAATGGGCACTATTTATGTTTTGGATGATAGAACACTTATCTCTACACATTAGTAAAGATGAAGGTTAATTGTCTCTTCTTTCATTTGAGTTGGATACTAACAATAAGCTTTTTGACTAGGATGTAGCTTTTGATCCTTTCTCACTTGTTTGGAGATGCCAAACCCCAATTTGGCAAAATGCTTTACTTCATAATTTGCGCATGGCAAATACATTCCCATTTTCATTTGATAGACTTCAAAGATAAATGCCATTCATAGTTGTCAAAAAACTCTCCAACTTGAAAAGATCTTGGTTACTTGTTATTATCTATAAGTAAGAAATGCTATGTTTCTATGTCCTTGGCTCACTACAATAGGGACATGTAGACTTATTCAACAATTTTTGAACCTCAATAAACATGAGGTTTTTTCTTTAATACATGGCCTTGAGTGTAAGAAAGATGTGGCAAAAAAGGAACTTGATAATGGTGCTTTCAAAGAAAAAGATCTTGAATATGTGGTTATGGGAGACTTAGAAGCTCAATCCTTGCTCTCGGAAGGGGGTTTAAGGTTCAAAATCAATACAAACATGTTTTAAATCAAAGATTATTTGGTGAAGAAGCATTGTTGTAGCAAAGAATGATATAGTGATTGTCAATAAAGAAGTTGAGAGCGGGTCTTCTAAGATGGAGGGTCTTTTAATAATTAAAGTCTTCTAAGATGGAGAGTCTTTTAATGAAGCAGTTTTTGTTGGAGAACTCTAGGACTTCTTACCTTATGGAGATGAGACTTGCAATTTCTTGTAATGCAAAGGATCCTTAGTTTCCTTGTGTAGGGAATAGATGGAAAAAGAAACCAAACACTCTTAAAAGTACTTTGATGAGGTATGTCAATTTGCTAGGTAGATAATCTTGATGGAGAGAGAAGCTATTTGACAAATTTAAGGTACATTTTAAATAGTAGCAATTTGATCTAAGAATGGAGCTTTAACTTGCTAGTTCAACACTTTTCAAACCTCAAAAAACTTGAGACGTCTTCTTTGCTACATGGTTGCAAGAGCAAGAATGATTTGGTATAGAAGGAACCTAATAGTATTATTGTAGGAAGAGATACTTAAGGTTGAAAATGAGCATAAACATGTTTTAAAGAAGAGGTCATTTGGTAAAGGTCCATTATTGTAGCAAAGAGCAAAATATTGCTTACAAATAAAGAAGCCTATGTCTTACTTGTATGCAGAAGTAAAGCCTTCTTACATGGATGATATTTTAATTAAGTGTGTGTTATTAAGAACTTTAGGATCTCTTCTTTTATAGAGATAAAACTCATGATCTCTTGCAAGAAAAAAGATCCTTAACTTGCTTACTTCAAGAATAGGAGAGCAAAGAAACCTATTACACTTGAAAATCTTTGATGGGGAAGGTTAATTTGCTAATTGTACACCTTTGATGGAGAGAGAATTAGTTTAGAAAAGAGAGGTACATACCAAGTAATAACAACTTGGCCTAACTTGAAGCAATCTCTGATGGGGAAGGTTAATTTGCCAATTATACACCTTTGATGGAGAGAATTTGTTTAGAAAATAGAGGTACACACCAAGTACTAACAGATTGGACGAAGTTGGAGCTTCAACTTGCTTCAAAGAAAGTAAGTTCTAATTAGTTTATTATCCCATTCATCTTTGAACTTGATAGTCTTCAAAGATGGATTCTTTCAGCAAGCATCAAATATTTTCCAACTACAAAAGACCTCAGTTGTCTACTACCATCTATAAGCAACAAAATCTCTCTTTCCATATTATTGGATGATCATAGTGGGGACATGTAAACTCATTCAACCAACTTTGAACCTCAACAAATCCAAGGATTCTTCTTTGATACATGGTCTTGAGAGTAAGAAACATTTAGTAAGGAAGGAACTTTCTAATGGTACTTTAGAGAAGAAAATGCTTGAACAAGTGATTGTGAGAGACTTAGGAGCATATTTGTTGCTATAAGAAGGGACTTGAGATTCAAAAATCAACACAAACACATTTTAAAGTGGAAAACATTTTAAAGTGTAACTCCTTGACCACAACATCTACCACTCCCTCAATGATTTTGGGAGGTGGTACATCGGGAAGGTGTAGATGTGTTTGATCTTTGTGAAGAAAGTCATGAAAAATAGGTGAAGGCTAAAGTTGCCACCACATGGATCTCTGATGAGGCAAACCAGGGTCACGGCTGGAAAGTCCCTACTATTTTGCTGAAAGCCCAAGGCTATGGGAAAAAGTGGCAGGACTATTGGGTACCCAAATCCTCATACATGAGACATCCATCGTCAAGGAGTCCCAACAGGAAGACCAAGGCATCTCATCCTTTTAGGACGCAGCCAATTTACAAATGGGTTCCCAAAAGCTCAATTCCTAAACCCAATCCCATTCTTAAACCGCAGAAAGCCACAGGGGAGAAGCCTCGTTTACAATGGAGACCTAAAAGGACGAACCCCTCAGCTAAGCTAGCTTCTTCAACTCCCACAAAGACACCTAAGCAAACTTCAACTATGGAATGGAGACCCAAGCTCAAACCAACAAGTGCTTCCAAGCCATTGATGCTAGCCATTCCCCAGGGCATTAAGAAGCCAAATCACGCCACGCAAGTGAGGCTAACTGCAAGAACATCCCCAAGTCAATCGACGATACAATGGAGGTCTCAAATGTTGTAGCAACTCTTGCAACACAAGCTATTGCAACCAGTGGTAGCCAATCATTTTTCTATGGCCACAGAGGCTATTTCCCAATCCCTTACTACTGAAACGAAGAGCACCTTCCATACTCACAATGCACGAATACCCCCAACCCGTACCTAGCGTATTATGGGCAAAGTATCCCACCGTTCCCCACACAAAGTCATCGATAGCAGGAGGTGTTCTCTCCTGCAAAGCCCCTCAACTCGGATGGTTTTCCACACGACTCGAGTACCAAAGGCATCATGCACTGCATCATGAGTAAAACATGTATTTGTTTTCAAGCATACATAGGGCCAACCAAGGCCACTGCATAGACACATTGCCAAGTAGACACCCATGCACAATGTGCCCAGGAGTGCACCACATCTAGGAAGGGGGGAGGGCAACAGGGGCAACACCAATGCAAGCAGGCAAGCGGGAGGATAAAAAATGATGAACAGAGTGTGCGACAAGAGGAACCCTTGGTCAAACAAATTTCAAAATGTCCAAATTGAGATCCAAACACATAGAAGGAGTCTACAAGACAAGGGCAACCCACACATGAAGTCAAAATTGCAATAAAGTCACCGGAGGGGACAAAAACCCAAGTCGTGTCCAGGATTCAAGCTATCTGGAGAGTTTTTTGACAAAATTTGACTAGCCACAAGTGAAGTATAAGGCAAGGGCATCAAGAATATCAAGTCAAAGTTGAAAAAATATGTGCAAAAATGCCAGAATCTCAGTCGTGTCCACGATTTTGCATAGGCACAGAGCTCCAAACTTAGATTTGAGTACATCAATGAGCTTAGAATGAAGAGATAAACAAGATGGTCAAGTCAAATTTTGCAAAAAAGTGCTTAAAAAGTCAGTCGTGTCCACAAAACCAAAAAAGTAAAAAAAGAGGCATTTCAAGCTCTTCAAGCAAATCAAGCAAGAGGAGAGCAAGGAGAGCAAGGAGCTTGTGAGAGATCGGAGTGCGCTCATGGGCCACCTACGGGGTAGCATCCACATTTGGTAGGTCACCCCCGCACACACACATTTTCCTTATTCGAGCCCTCGTGCTCTTTGGGTTAGATTAGGTACAGGTACCCGGGGTGGTAGGCCTGAGTGTTGCTCCGCCGCCATTTCCCCATAGCACTAGTAGCGCCGAAGCGCTGCCGAATTTTTCGCAGCCTCTGGTAGTGTCACGAGCACGCGAGTGAATGCAAGAGCGAACGTGAGAGCGAGCAAGAGACGTGAGGCTATGCACGAGACATGGGTTCCTCCTCGGAATCCAACATCTCCCTACACCAAAGCCCTTCCCCCGACACAATCCCCCCACTATCACTCATTAGAAGCACGTACAAAGCAGGGTGGGTACCACCTAAAATAGTACGTAGACACGCAAGAGCAGCATTCCTCCACGACGTATTCGAGACCCCACAACAGAGGTCAGTGGTCGTCTTTGTACCCACCGAGGCCTACTGGCAAATAGCCAAGTCCCAGTCGACCCAACGCATACTCGAAGTAGCTAGCTTCTGGAGATTCTTTAAGTTGAGGCCTTGGGGATTGGATTACAGGCGAGCATGGGAGCTCCAATGGAGCTTAGAAAGAGACGGGCTAGCCACAATGACTGGATTTGATGGCCATGCCATGCAATTCACACTAACTCGCCAGATGGTAAGAGAAGCCCTACACACCGGTGGAGCCTTGCTCCCGGAAGGCAACCTTGCACAGCATGAAAAGAAGATGGTGACCGGCCAAGACTGCCTCACCTTCGCCAATCTGAAGCACAAGGAGGTGACCTTAGCCCTCCAATTGTACATGCAATTCTTCGGGATGGCTCACACCCAAAAGTACACAATGCCAGAGCCGCGCATGGCACTACACCTCACAAAAGCTTTCTTGGATCGGGATATGCTAGAAGTGGACTGGAGTGACCACATCCTCCAAAACATCCACCGTATCCAAGAAGGGAGCCGCCTCTCAGGGACCAGTAAATCCAAAAAGAAACTACCACTGGCCCTGGGAGCGCCATTGATCCTGACGAGGCTGGCCTATTATGCCATGGGGGCTATCCATCACCTACCGCCTCCGCTTACCTACGACGCCACAATGCCCTTCTATAGGCGTCCTAATATCATGCGGTCCCCCGTCAAGAAGCAAGAAAGGGAAGGCAAGCCAGCAAGGAAAAGAGAAGATGAAGAATCCTCAGAAGAGGAAGAAGTGGCCCCCTTACGAAAGCGCATGAGAGGCACAGTCCCACCTGAGCAAGCACCACCTGTCATGCCCTCAACTCAAGCCACACCTAGAAGAGAAGGCGGCCAAAGTGCCCAGAGTCCCTCAGTTAATGTAGATGACTTTATCAACCTCGAGACTCTCAATCGCATGATTGATGAGGACAACGCCAAGGCTGCAAGGAGGGCTGAGCTAGAGAAAGAAAGGGAAAGAAAGGAAGCAGAAGAGCTTGAAGCCGCCAAGGCCGAAAGCCTGTGTGTGGCCAAGGAGAAGAAGAAAAGACGAAAGGTAGAGATGAGAACCAAACACCGCCAAGAAGGGACCTCCACCTCTACAGCTCCCCACCCCTCCTCACCTAAAGAAGTGCCCCTAACTACTCCCCAAGAGATACATGAAGAGGCGTAGCCTATGGAAGTGAAAGAAGGAAAGGTGCACAGGGAAGGCAAGGCTCCCATGACAGAAGAGGAAAAGAAGCCAGAGCCAGCCAGACAAAAGACTCCCAGGCCTTATTTAGAAGAAGAAGAGGACGAGAACCAAGGCGAGAACCTCCAAGACTATGACAAATATGTCGGTGACTCGAGTCATGAAGAAGAAAGAGAAGAGGAGGATGAGAAAGAAGAAGAAGAAGAAGGTGAACAAGGCCCCTCCCCTCCAAAATAGTTCAATGTCCATCATTTAGAGGTGGAGGTGGATATGAGAGTACAGTATGAGATTAAAGACCGCGTGGAGGCTGTAAAGAGCAACGCTGTCTACCAAGCCCTCCTCGCATTTCAAGAAGCAAGTGAAGTTATAAAGGCAAATATTTATGATAAGATGGAAAGCAAGGCAAAAGAAGCTCAACGCCAAGTACCCAACCCAATTTATGCTCAGCAGGCAATGCAGAAGGCGATGAGTGGCATGCTAGAGCTTAGCATGGCCACTATGTACAAAGACGCCATGAGCAGAGCTGTGAAGGCCAACTTTGAGAAGGCCATCCGAAACTACTATGCCAGATCTATAAACATGGCAAAGCTAATCGACGCAATAGTAGACCAGAGAGACCACTACCGCAACGAAGGGCTGCGTCAGAATGAGCTTGTCAAAGACTCACTAGAGCAGAATGCTCAACTCAAGAAACAAAAAGAAGAATTGGAGAGATAGCTCAACGCAGCAGAAGAGGCCTAGCTGAACCATCAAGAACTGTATGACATAGCAGTCGAGGAAGCCTCAGAAGCAGTCAAGGCGCAACGAGCCCTTGAAAGGATAATAGAGCACATGGAGGCAGAACAAATACCGCAGACGTTGAGACTAGCCGAGCTTCAGAATGCCATTCAAGCCAAAGATGAAGCAATGAAGCTATTGGAGAAGAGCTACCAAGAAGTGAGTGAAGATCGTCAAGCGATCAACACATTGCTCTCTCTCTCCAAAGTCCAGCTAGAGACAAGCCTGCAAGCCAACAAAGTTTTAGAAACCAAAATGCAGTAAGCTACCACAAGCTCTACAGGAAGTACGAGTAAAGAGGCCGAGCTCGAGCAACAGCTAGCCCTTTAGAAGGCTCTAGTCGATGCTCAACCACTAGAGACCTACAACATGTTCATTGAGCTACAAAATGTGAAAGTTGAGCTCGCCTCCCTCAAGCATTCTACTCTACTGCAACCCATGCCTACTCAATAGAGCCTACACGCCTCTAAGGCTGCAAGTACGAGCTCACCAAGGCCAACACATTGCTCTCTCTCTCCAAAGTCCAGCTAGAGACAAGCCTGCAAGCCAACAAAGTTTTAGAAACCAGAATGCAGTATGCTACCACAAGCTGTACAGGAAGTACGAGTAAAGAGGCCGAGCTCAAGCAACAGCTAGCCCTTCAGAAGGCTCTAGTCAATGCTCAATGACTAGAGACCTAGAACATGTTTAGTAAGCTACAAAATGTGAAAGCTGAGCTCGCCTCCCTCAAGCAATCTACTCTGCTGCAGCCCATGCCTACTCAACAGAGCCTACACTCCTCTAAGGCTGCGTCAAAATGAGCTTGTCAAAGATTCACTAGAGCAGAACGCTCAGCTCAAGAAACAAAAAGAAGAATTGGAGAGACAGCTCAACGCAGCAGAAGAGGCCAGGTTGAACCATCAAGAACTGTATGACATAGCAGCCAAGGAAGCCTCTGAAGCAGTCAAGGCGCAACGAGCCCTTGAAAGGATAATAGAGCACATGGAGGCAGAATGACTACCGCAGATGCTGAGACTAGCCGAGCTTCAAAACGCCATTCAAGCCAAAGATGAAGCGATGAAGCGATGAAGCTATTGGAGAAGAGCTACCAAGAAGTGAGTGAAGATCGTCAAGCGATCAACACATTGCTCTCTCTCTCTCCAAAGTCCAACAAAGTTTTAGAAACCAGAATGCAATATGCTACCACAAGCTCTACAGGAAGTACGAGTAAAGAGGCCGAGCTCAAGCAGCAGCTAGCCCTTCAGAAGGCTCTAGTTGATGCTCAATGACTAGAGACCTACAACATGTTCAGTGAGCTACAAATTGTGAAAGTTGAGCTTGCCTCCCTCAAGCAATCTACTCAATTGCAGCCCATGCCTACTCAACAGAGCCTACACGCCTCTAAGGCTGCAAGTACGAGCTCACCAAGGCTAGGTCCTTCAGGACCAGTACCAGACGCCTTCAGTGACATCCCTGCAAGGCCTGAGTACGAAGAACAACCAATCCCAACCCCCTCAGAAGGCCTACTACTCACAAGGAGACCGGGGGATGACAAGGGCATAGAGTACCGAAGGAAACTCATGAATGAAAGGTAGGAAACCTTTGAAAATCAATGCTACAAAGCCCTCTCCACCCTTTGGCCTGAGCCACATGAAGTCACATCTAAGATCTGGCCATCCATTATAGTGATGAAGGCCCAGCTGGCAGCTTATTTCCAATAGTGGCACGAAGACAATCCAGTGGATGAGCTCAAGCCAGGCTACCAAGAAGTAGATGTTGACAGATGGCAAGTCAAAGAGGTGATGGAGAGACAGCCCAAGTGGCGTTTCCAATTCCTTGCCAGGTGGAGGACAATAAAGGAATACAAAGAGGCACCCAGGGCACTCAGAATTGACCCATCCTTTTGCCCAGTGCCCAGAAGATACACATGGGACCAATTTGAGGTGCTTTTGAAAGACAATCCTAACGCCCTTAACTACCCTCTCTGCCCGGTACGCCTGCATGACCAACCCTTAAATGAAGTATGGTCTCTAGAGGCATGCATGGATGTTGAGGCCAAATTCAAGGATGCCATGGACCTCTCATGCCAGATGCTCGTCAAGATTGTCCAGCTTCTGTCCACATGCATCAACGTCTTTCAAGACATCCAACACCAAAGGACAGAATGGTATAAATATGACGAGCCATATCAAGGCTTGGCTTTTGACCTTAACGAGCTACCCACAGAGGAGCAATTTTGGGGTTTTTATGCAAGGCTTCAACACCTACCGAGCCACTTCATGGGGACGTGGGAGGAAATGATGACTACCGCCTTTTTTGACCCCGCTCCCCTGGCTTTCTATGCTACTTGCCAACCACTACAGACAAGATTTGTGGCGCAGAGGCAAATGCAGTGCACTGCCACCGGAGTCCAAAGTCACCTCCCCGCCAACGTTTCTATCCGCCAAAGAGAAATTTATGACACTCTCAATGCCAGCGTCCAGCTAGGAGCGAGATCAGCTCGGGGACGATCTAGTCGAGGAAGGGGGGGAATGATCGGGGACTATCCAAAGGGCAAGGCTACACGAAAGATCAAGTGCTAAAGGATGCTCGCCCCAGAAAAACCGAGAATTATTTCGGGAAGCTGGCCCGTAAAAACAGCTTATGTAAAAAACCCGCAACTCATTATTGTAAATCTTCTATTTTTTGGGCTCTATGAGTTCCAAGTTGTATGTTTACTTTCCCGTAATGCAGCCTAGCCATGGGGATGCTTAGATGCCTAGAAATAAATTAAGTGACTAGTGCCCGGGCGCCCAAGTGTGTAGTGGACACTTGATTTTGAACAAAAAGGGGCAAAAAAGCCAAGTTTAGGGATCCATTTGTAGCTAACTCAAGTGAAGGTGAAGAGCTCTCAAGCTTTCATGGCTACCTCCATCTCCTTCTCCACCCTTACTCTTCTACTACTTGTATGAGCTAAGCTCTTTTCTCATTAATCAATGAAGCAAGCTTCTTCTTCTCTACTCTTATCTTTTCTATGTGTGTGAAGCTACTTCTTGCTTGTGTGTGTGCTCACCCACCCTCTTCCTAAGCTCATGTGGGTTCAAGAATAAGCTTCCCCATAGCTTATCTCAAGCCCACTTGAAGATTAGAAGAGCGTCCTTGAGCTATAGGAGTATGGTGTGTGTGTGTGAAGCTCACCATTGAAGCTTGAAGCAAGCATGGTGTGTAGTGTTCATACATAGGAGTGTAATAGTGGATGAATGTTGTTTGAAGTGTTGTAGTGGGCTCACCAATTCTTTCATCACACTTGATAGAATGAGGAAATGAGGAGTATTTGTGTGTGTGATTTTGTGCGTGTGTGTGTGTGTGTGCCGGGAGTGCTCGTGGATCACAATAGATCATTGTTCTCTCTCCGGGTGAGAAGAGCTTCCATGCTCACCAATTTGGGCCGTGTCCTTGGATTGACAAGGGATTAAAACCCCTATTGTTGGTCAAGACCGTACTACCTATAGCTAAGCGTGGGTGGCGTGGAGCCCCAACAGAGACCCTTTCCTTGAAAACTAAATTCCTAAGAGTTTAATTTTTAAAGATAATGATGGATGCCCAAGTCTAGGGTATTGTATAGGGCCTCTTCTAGGAGACCTCTTATTTTGAAATGATATGGAAAAATGATGAAGGTAACAATGTAAGTAATTCATGCAAGGTATAAGTGAGTCTATAATGTGAAGATGTGCTTCATATGGTTATGTTATCAAGATTGTGGGATAGTAGTGTATCGTGAATGCAAGATGTTGTATTTTTTTCAAAGTCTGGTTATGAAGCATCAAGTGATGCTAGTATGGTTTCCTTGTGATAGTTGAAAGCTCTCCTAGGCTATATGACTAGTGGGGTTGAACGCAATACTCTCCTCCGAAGATGGCAGTATCGAGGGTTGCCGCGGAGGTTGAGCTCCAACAAGCCTAAGAGCTTAAACCCATTAGTTTCCTTTGATTTGGTAACTAATGGGTATGGATCCCTTTGGGACACTAGCTTGACTGAGGATGACTGATGTTCATCACATGATGTGATGGCAACGTGCCCCCATTGCTAGGATGCAGGTTTCTTCCCATTTGTAGTTGGAGTGAGAGGATGGGTGGATCAATTGAACCCAATGGGGTTCGATGCTTCAACTGAGTAGCTATGTAGCTAGTATAAATGTATGTGAAGGTTAAATTGATTCTAAAAGTGGTTGTGTTGTAGGTAGTCTAGATTGAGAAAGCTTTATTGAAAGATTAAAAATGTACTAGGGTTCTTTTTGTATGAGTGTATAATGTACTCAGTCCGCCTGTGGACTCAGTTGATGTTACAATGTAGGTTGTATATGTTCTTAATGCAAAACAAGCTTCAATAGCTACTCTATGCATAGTGTGTTTGATCATATAGTCTCATTTTGCAATGTTATGCTTCTTTCCTTTCCCCCTTTCTCTTCAATTCTCTACCTAATTTCATCCGAGCATTACCCCCAAATCTATCCCAAATCAATCCACTAAACTTGGCCAAAAAGGCCAAGGGCTAGTGGCTGCTAAGGCACTGACCATCTCTGAAAGGATAAAAGAAAATATTTAAATCAAAAATCTTAAAATTGAGTGAGTCTTTAGTTCTCCTTTATGGGGTTATTAGGTCAGGGACCTCTCAACTTCTATGTTTTCTCATATTGACACTTTTAAGAGCCTTACTACTCACCTTGTTGTTGTCGGTGCTTCAATGTCTTACATGGTCATGTTCCTTTAGGATCTTAGATATTGGAGTTTTGTTATGTTTGCATGCATCAAGATGGTTTTGGTTTTGATAAAGCTTGTAGTCTACTTATTTATTTTGTACCACATATTGTAGATTCATCGCCATGATTCACATTCTTTTGCTAATTGAATAGGGAATTTTTTTTCTTTCATACAAGATTTGTAAACACTTTCATAATTATCTCTTCCTAAAATTATACTTTTTGGTTTCTATGCTTTACAAGTTGAGAAGTATGGCAATATTGGTACAACTTTATCCAATAAGGATGCTCTTGATTTTGATAGTTCTCGTATGTCACTAATTGAATATTCTCAATGCCATGATTGATGTGTAGGCATGATTGATATTGCTCTACTTACCTATCCAATAGAACATTCAGATGTTGCTTTGCTTATTTGAAAGTGTCCTTTTCAAGAAGAAAATCATGGTGGTTACTTTTCTTGAGGTGGATATTCTAATTTGCCATTTAGATCAGACATTGTTCTTACCACAACAAACATGGTCACATGGAACCAAATTGCTAGGCAAGAAGATGTGATAAAGAGCATGGTGTTTCTCCTACTTGTAATACTGGACCTATAGGTAAGTCACCATGTGACTAATCTAAGTGCACAAATCGTGCTACTTCTTGATACTATAAGAAGACGTATGATGAAGATGGAAATCAAGCCTATTTTGTTCAACAACCCTACAAATTGAAAAGGTGACCAATCAAGTAAATTGTGTTAATTTTCATATCTCTACAGATAGGATTCTATTTGTCAAAGATGGTGCAACTTTTCTTATCAATTTTGGAGTGACTAGTAATATAATGCATTATTCATAGTGGTTGCACAACTATCATGCTTTACACATACAAAAAATTGTTTATCTTATTGATGCATCTTGTAATATTCAAGGGGTTAGTGATCTTTATCTAGGAACTCTTTCTTGTAGAAAAGTACTAGGAGATGTGCTTCATGTCCTGATCTTCAACACACTCTACTTTCTATTGGACAACTAGTAGATCTTGGGTTATGTATCTCTTCTTATCATAACACATGTCAAACTAAGCAAGGTATGCTTAACCACAAAGCCAAACCCCTTCGTGTATAATGAGGTTTGATGTTATATCGTAGCAATTTCTAGCAACAATATTTTTGTCACTAGAGAGAGGGAGGGAGGGGGAGAAGTAGTAGAAGGTAAGAATGTTTCAATGTCATAGGAAAATATCCATAGAGACCTTAATGATGTCACAAGACAGAAGTGAGATGGGGAGACAAAGTTTCAAACTTCTAACATATCTTGAACAAATAACTTAATAACTTGCACGGTACACCACATTAGGGACTAGAAGATGGGCTAGTCCCCCCCCTCAAAGAATAATTTCAATTATTCAAGGAGCTGTTCATACTCAAGTACAAAGGTGGGAAAAGAGAAAGGCTATCCTTCTCTATTCCATTCTACCGTCATTCCTAATCATATTCATATTCATATTCATAGCAAAGGACAAACTCCCCGAGTGTCCTTGCACTTTCATATTCATTCCTTTCTTATCTCAGCCTGGATAAGCCTTTCATAGCCCAAAGGAAAGAGAATGGCAAGGAAATCTTAAGAATTTATATACCCTAACTTGGGGCCATAGTAAAGGAACATTAAAATAGCTTAAGAGAAGGGAGCGAGAGAGTTTAGGGGCTGTTTCTCTGCAATTATAGCTTGCTGTAATTTCCTGCACATAGCTCTTTTTTCATGCCAAAGCTTGGCTAAACATAGTAGAATATGAGAGAAAGCTTAAGGGATGAATTAGGGGCAATTTAGGGGTTGTTTCCAAGCTTAGAAGCTTGCTGTAATTTCCTGCACACAGGCAAAATTTCATACCGAGAGCGAAGCTTTGCTTCGTGGCATGCTCTCACATCATATTTATTCATGTAGCGGACTATTTTGGGCTGAAAACAGTGCCATGCTTGCTACACATCAAATAGGGTTCATAATCTTACATATGCTAGTCGATAGGGATAATCTTTCACGATGGTTTCCTTCCTTGAGCTCTCTAATTGATGTAGAAAGCCTCCGTCTTCATCTTCTTCATGATGATATGGTTGTTCCTTGGCTTCACTTTCGAAAGATGTTCTTCTTCTTCATTTTGCTCACATGGTCTCCTTTGTAAGCAACATACACACACAAGAGAGAGAGAGAGAGAGAGAGAGAGAGTGTGTGTGTGTGTGTGTGTGTATGTGTGTGTTCACCTTGGCTATGGTGTCCTTGATCTCCACAGGAGAGAAGAAGCAAGCATGCAAGAGAGGGAAGAGAGAGAGAGCAACTTGTGTCCACAAAACCCATAAATGGGAGCCTCCAAGAATGTGCCTCCTCAAGAGAGGGAGAGATTCATACACTTGACAGCCACACATGCTATAGAGATAGAGTGTGTGTGTGTGGTTCTTGGTTACTCAACCACTTGCATGCACCCGATTTGTGACATGTGTCACTCATTTAACTCGAGATCACTTGAACTTAAAAATATCTTGACTAGAGTCTTTGTTCCCTATGCATGTCATATGCATGCATAGCATTTCGCGAGCCGCATCCATCCATATCACTCTTGTAAGCTTGCATGTCGCATGCATGCCTTGCATGTCACATGCATGCGTTGCATGTTGCATGCATGTGTGTTGCATGCATTTGCATGTCATATATTCAACTCATCTACACTGAATGGACTACTCATATTGACTTGCATGTCATATTCTACTCACTCTGCTAGCTCATAGCTCACTTAGTGAGCTAAGGAGCTACTATGAGCTAGTGTGAGCTAGTGTAAGAGTACACTTAGTTACTTTCATAGTCTTTTAGTCAGTCCAACTGAACTAAAAGTGTGTGAAGTGTGCTCCCACACTCACACACTCATCATACACATAGTCTTTCATATTCATAGCTTAGACTGTATACACCAGGCATCCTTAATTATACTCTAAGTAGAATCCCATCTTACCATTTTCCTTCTTTATACTTGTGTACACATCCTACTCATAATCATAAGTTCAGAACTTGTTCATATAAAACCTATTCCTACATTCATACACATTAGTTCATAGACATAACATTTCATTAGTAACCTTAGCAAGATGATGAAATAATAGCATTTTATTTGCCATGAAAGATCTAAATAGTTACACTCCCCCCACTTAATCTTCAGTTGTCCTCAATTGAAAAGCATCTTCATAAGTGGTAATGAGGTGAGGGTAATCAATTAAATCAGTCTTATCCATCCATTTCACATCCAAGGTTGTGTAATTCTTAAAGTTAACCAAATACTTGTGTTGTATTTGGCCTCCCTTAAGCTTGCAATCCTTGTGAAACACAATTTGTTCCGGGTGAATAAGTTCTTCAAGCTCATCCACTTCCAGTGGATCCTCCATACTTGGCTCGGTTGGCATAGGCCCCTCGTAAAGTCGCAAAAGACTTACATGAAATGCGTTATGGATCTTCCAATGGGAGGGTAATCCCAAACGGAAAGATACATCATTGATCTTCTCAATAATCTGAAAAGGTCCATAATGGCGATTTGCAAGCTTAATCGCTTTGCCCTCTTTGCCTAGTTGCTTGCGTAATCGTGCCTTTTCAAACTTAAGAAGAACCCATTGTCCTTCCTTGAGATCTAAAGGACGGCGTTTCTTATCAGCTGCTTTCTTGTGCTTTTCTTGTGTCCTTGAGATAGCTCTTTTGACCTGTTCATAAGCGGTATCTAAATCCCTTACATATTCATCCATAGCAAAGATTTTATCGTTTGTGCGTAGAATAGGGGGAAGTAGAACCTTTCCATAAATTACCTCAAAAGGTGCCTTACCTGTAGAAGAATGCACCGTATTGTTGTAGGCGAATTCGACTAGAGGAAGGCACTTTTCCCAACTGGTGCGTTGATCGAAAACATAACACTTGAGTAAATCAAGCACTGTTGAGTTGGCTATCTCGCTCTAGGCATCCATTTGAGGATGATACGCCGAAGAAAATTTTAATTGTGTTCCCATATTTTCAAAATGTGCTCTCCAAAAGAGACTTGTCGTACGGGGATCACGATCACCAATAATTGATGTAGGCAGCCCATGATGTTTGAAAATATGTGCAAGAAAAAGTTTCGCCATATGATCAGGTTTGATCATTTTTCTTATTGGCAAAAAGTGAGCTTGCTTGCTAAATCTATCGATGATTGTCCATATTGCATCATTCCCATATTGAGTTCGTGGAAGATCGGTGATGAAATCCATCGCTATGCTTTCCCATGGGGCATCGGGAATTGGAAGGGGTTGCAATAATCCAGGTGGCTTATGACGATCATACTTTACCTTTTGGAAAATCATACATTCTTGGACATATTTTTCAATATCGGCCCACATGCTTGGCCAATAAAAGTACCGTTCAAGTGCTTGAGTGGTAGACATAATGCCACGATGTCCTGCATATGGAGAAGCATGAGTTTCATCCATCACCTTTTGTCATAGAGGTAGTGCTACACATATAACTTGGTGATGATATAAGTAACCATCCTTAAGAGAATATGAAGACACCAATTTGCCTTGATTCAAATCAGCCCATATCGCTTTGAAATCATTATCATATGCATAAAGTGAAGGTAAAGCTGAAAATTCATCATGATGAATAGTGGAAACCGCATTTACCTTCGGTCTTCGAGACAAAGCATCTGCAATCACATTCTTGTGGCGTGGCATATGCATAACTTGAAAGTGAAACATAGAGAGAAAATTTGCCCACCGATATTCTTTCTCAGATAATTTTCTTTGTGTAAGAAAATATCTCAAACTTTGGTGATCGGTTTTTATGACAAAATCCGCTCCTAGAAGAAAGTGCTTCCAAATGGAAAGTGCATGAATTATCGCCATAAGTTCTTTTTCATAAATCGATGCATGCAACTCCGCATCATGTAGGCGTTGACTTTCGAATGCCACCGCATGGCCTTCTTGATTCAAAACCGCTCCTACACATTCCCCTGAAGCGTCACAAAGCACTTCAAAAGGTTTGTGTAAATCTGGTACAATCAAAACGGGTTCTTGACTTATCTTATCCTTTAGGGTTTGAAAAGCATTGCGTTGCGTTTCACCCCATTGGAATCGTACTTTCTTCTTCGTTAACTCATAAAGAGGGGATGCTATGTGTGCAAAATGCCGCACAAAGCATCTATAATATGAACATAAGCCTAGAAAACTTCGCACATCATGTACGGTTTTCAATTCGGGCCATTCCACTATGGCTTTGATTTTCACAGGATCCATTCGTATCATAATATGGGAGACAATGTGTCCCAAATAGTGAATTTCTTCCAAGAAGAACTCACTCTTCTTTGCATTGACGCAAAGCTTGTGGTTTCTTAATTCGTTGAAGCCCATTCGTAAGTGCTCTTTGTGTTCTTCCTCTGATTTGGAAAACACTAGCACATCGTCAAAGAAGACTCCCGTAAAGGATCTATAAGGTTGAAAGATCCTATTCATCATAAGGTTGAATGTGGCTAGAGCATTAGTTAGCCCAAAGGGCATAACTAAGAATTCATATAAACCAAAAGAGGTTCGAAAGGCTGTCTTATGCACATCTTGTTGTGCCATGCGTATTTGATGGTACCCACTCTTCAAGTCAAGGCAACTGAAGATGGTTGCATCTCTTAACTTATCAAGAATATCATCAATTCTTGGAATAGGAAAACAGTTTTTAATCATTATCTTATTCAAAGAGCGATAATCTATACACATGCGAAATGTGCCATCTTTCTTATGAACAAAGAAGACAGGTGAACAATAAGGCGAAGAGCTTGGCCTTATTTGTCCCTCGTGCAACAAGTCCTTCACTTGATTCCCCGAATCGATATATGTGATCGATGCCAATTTCAATCACCAATGGAGTCTGGACTTGACAGCGACCACGGTCCAGTGGACTGTGGAGTCTACATCCATTCATCGGGAGCCAGGACAGCTTTATAATTTGTTTGTTTTTACTGTCCCAATCAATACATGTGATGTCACTCCATATTCTGCGTCGAGACTGACCTCTATCTGCACGCGCTCAAACGTACATTAGCGATTCGGGAATCGGGACTTGGGAGTCTGGAAAGCTTTTTCTGATCAGCGAATCTTGCAAGTGCGTCCGTGCGACTGTGATTGCTCTGCAGGGCAGACAGCTTGCTACAGGCGCCCTCGCTGAGGCTAGTTGAGTACGTCCGTTGCGACTAACCAAGTCAAAGATGGGACTCGGGACTGCATCTCCAATCTCCAGATCGTTCCACGTGGAAGCCCGTGAGTGATGGGACTCAGGACCACACCTCCAGAGTCCCATGTTTCAACACCCTTTCGACATCTCGATTCTCTATCCATGCATGTGGACGGCTAACTTTTTCCACGTGATCGATCGAAGCATGCACGCCGTGACGACAGTGATTGCGCACTTCAAAACTGTCGTGGATGAGAGATGTGATGATGTCACTCCATATTCTGCGTCGAGACAGATCCAGGGTTCGGGAAGCTTGTTGAAGTATTGAGAGTTTTAGTTATATATTTAAAATTTTTTATAGAAAAACTTGCTAAAATGTAGGAATTACTTGCTAATTGGGGGAATCGGGTCTCGGGATGAAAAGGTTTTAAAGCTAGCTCATAAAAAAATATTTCCCGAATCCTGGACAGACCACCAACTGCACGCGCTCAAACAGCGACTAGGGTCCATACATCGGGATTCGGGCTTTGCTGCAGGTGCGTCCGTTGACTGTGCATCCATTTACCGGGAGTCAGGACAGCTTTATTTGTTGTTAATGCATTATGCCCGAATCAATACAAGTGATGTCACTCCAAATTCTACGTCGAGTTAGACGACCATCGCCACGCGCTCAAACAGCGACCAGGGACGCTCCCAGCACACCCTTATACAGGATGATTTTGTACAACTTTATGATCTAATTTAATTTTTAACGCTTTGAAAAAAAAAAAAAAAAAAACAGCGACCAGGGACGCCATACATCGGGATTCCGGAATCAAGAAAGCTTATTTGTTCTTATAAGCTATCAGTTAATCGCTGCAGGTGCATCCGTGTGACTGTGACTGTTCTGCAGGGCAGACAGTTGGCTACAGGCGCGCTCGCTGAGGCTAGCTGAGTACGTACGTTGCGAGTAACGGAGTCGGAGATGGGACTCGGGACTGCATCTCCAATCTCCTCCAGATCGTTCCACGCGGAAGCCCGTGAGCGCTGGGAGTCGGGACCACACCTCCAGAGTCCCATGTTTCAACACCCTTTCGACATCTTTGATTCTTTATCCATGCATCGGGACAACTTACTTTTTCCACGTCATACACCCTTTCGACATCTTTGATTCTTTATCCATGCATCGGGACAACTTACTTTTTCCACGTCATCGATCGACGCATGCGCGCCGTGACGACGGTGATTGCGCGCTTCACAAATTGGGATGGATGATGGGCGGGCCATGGCACTGCTCGAAAGTTCCAGCCTCCACGCGAGGGTTGATTTTTTATGGCCGTTTTACCCGTTCTTTACAGGTGGAGGTGGAACTTTGGAAGATTAACCCAACCGTCAAAAAATACAGTAAATTGCATGGAAGGGGAAGGCTCACTAAAAATCCTTTGGGCTCGAGTGAGTGGGGCGGTGCCGTGGTACACCTTCATAGTGGGGAGTAATTGCCCCTTGCTTGGCGAAGCCATCGTCATCTTCCCTCACCTCTCTCTTTGTGGCTTCCATCTCTACTCCGCTAAGCTCTCTCCCCTTCCTCCCCTGCCAGGGGGGCCACCTCCATGGCACTTGAGGATATAGTTAGGTGTCATGGAGGAAGGTCCCCACCATGGGGTTCCTCTGCTCCATTCTCGCTTGCTCTCAATGGGAACCCCTCACCAGCAGTTGTGGGGTCTGAGGTCACTGGCCCTTCTGGCAAAAGGGCCTATGCTACTAGAGGCGTCGGGGCCAAAACTGTTCTTATGTCAACTGGTGCTAGTGGTCTCCAAATTGCTCTCCTCGGCTCATTGATAACCAAGCTTAGAGGAGCCGGAGGCGCAGGGACTACTAGGGTTAATGGGTCTGCTAGTGATTTTGGAATTGTGGGTGCTGGTGCTATTGGCGGGGTTGGGGGTTCAAGCTATCCTCTCCCTACGATGCTAGGCCCGTCGACAACGAACGCGGGTGCTGTTGGAGGCGCTGGGCTAGTGGTGTTGTTGGGGCAACAACTACTGTTGGTGACGGTGGTACAAGTGTTCTCCAACCAACGATCCCACGATCATCGACGCTTAAGGTACGTTGTGGGTGATGGTGCTATTGGCGGGGTTGGGGGTTCAAGCTATCCTCTCCCTACGATGCTAGGCCCGTCGACAACGAACGCGGGTGCTGTTGGAGGCGCTGGGCTAGTGGTGTTGTTGGGGCAACAACTACTGTTGGTGACGGTGGTACAAGTGTTCTCCAACCAACGATCCCACGATCATCGACGCTTAAGGTACGTTGTGGGTGCTGGTGCTATTGGCGGGGTTGGGGGTTCAAGCTATCCTCTCCCTACGATGCTAGGCCCGTCGACAACGAACGCGGGTGCTGTTGGAGGCGCTGGGCTAGTGGTGTTGTTGGGGCAACAACTACTGTTGGTGACGGTGGTACAAGTGTTCTCCAACCAACGATCCCACGATCATCGACGCTTAAGGTACGTCCTACCTATGTGCAGACTCTGAATGGGTTCTCACCCCTCTTTGAAGATAATGTAGTTAGGGCTTTCCAGGCTCCCCCTTTGCATAATGTGAAGGGTGGGGGAGGATCTGTTGTTCCTAGGGTTAATGTCTCAACCTCCTATCTTGGAGGAATAATGGACAAGAACAAGATCCCTGAGGGGACTCCTCGGCCCCCCTCTGCTTTTTTTGATGGGTCTTCTCAGCATGCACAGGTTCCTCTTGATAGCAACTTTGGGCCCCTTCTCCAGGACAAGCAGGGCAGGATCTTCTGCAATATTGAAGCGTTCAATTCTTGGCAAGCTAAACTTGAGGCAAGGGCCATAGTGGGCAACTGTTTTGGGCCCTGCCCACCAGTCGATTTGTTGAGAAATTGGGGTAATTACAAAGGCATTCAAATCTCTCATGTGCAATATCTGCCTAATGGATATTTCTTGTTTATGTTTGAGGATCCCCAGCAGGCCCAATCTGTCCTGGGGCAAGGGACTTGGCTGCTCAAGAACACCCCTCTCATCTTGCAGCCTTGGTCCAAGGCATTCAACCCTAGGGGCACTAGATCCTCCCTCATCCCAGTTAGGGTGAATTTCTTTGAAATGCCCATTCAATTATGTCCCTGGCTTAAGGAGCTAGGGAGCCAGCTAGGCACTGTTACAAGGCATAAGCCTGTCCCGATAATCAACCCAAAATGGGAGCCATAGCTTTTGATAGAAATTGATACCTCAAAAGTTCTTAAAGAAGAAATCTTAATGTATGATTTGGAGGACAACGTGATCCACACTCAGAAGGTTTTGTATAAGAATCTACCTAATGCTTGTCTTCACTGTCTCAAACAGGGTCACCTAATCAAAGACTATCCTGCACTTTCTAAAAAAACAATGGATGAACATGGTTTTCAAAATACAAAAAAAAATATGGGGGTAAGATCAGGGGTAACAAGGGCAACAAGAAACCTAACATGCATAACAACATGAATAGATTCTCTCCTTTGCTTGTGGAAGTTCAAGACCCTTTTGAAAACGTTAACAGCAATTAGGGATATCCCACTTCTTAGCCTCCTGAAGGAGGTGGAGAAGCGGGGGACATACTATGGAAAACAATGTTGACCAGTTTAATTCGATTTCTGATGACCAGGATAACCCTTCTCTTGAGATCCCAGAATCCCCTTCTAAGCTTAGTTCCTCAAGAAAAGAAGAAGAAATGATTCTTGAATCTCAGTTGGATAGTTTTACTGAGAGAGTTGAAGCTTATGACCAATGTAGAAGAGAGTTATTGGTCTCACAGAAATCTCTTGCGATCATAATGACCCAAGCAGAGGAAGAAGCCCTCCCTATGGGTAAATCCAAAAGGAAAAAAGAAAAGAATCTGGAGGCTAATAAAGCCTCTGTATAGTTCTCTAAGCCCCCTAAATCCTCAAAAAAATCCTCATGATTGACCAAATAACCTGTATGTCCTTTAATACTAACGGCCTCACTGACCCCTCCAGGGTTGTAGCGGTCAAAAAGTGGATGCTTGATAATGGCTTTGTATTTGACTTCATCTCTCTATAGGAAATTAAGTGTGCAAGAGCAACGCTAGACTTCAATCTCTAAAGACTGAGCACTAGGCACACCTGGGATAGCTCTACTCACGAACCAGGTAAAGGAGGTACAGTAATTGGTGTTGTCATTTCATTGAGCAACAATATTTTAGAAGTTGTTACCGCCAAGTCGTAGGTGTGTGTTAAGTTGGGTGGAGAGTACAATTTCTCCATCATTTATGTTTATGCCCCTTGCTGCCATAGAGACATGGCGCGTGTCTGGTAGGAGCTTGCTAACTTGTCTACTAACTACATTCTATGTGGTGATTTTAATATGGTTGAGTTCTCTGAAGACAGATACCAGAAAAAAGAGTATGTTTTGAATGACCATGAGGAGATTGAGTGGTCTAATATGGTAGTTGAAATGAATCTCACTAATGTCTCTCAGTACATTGGGCCTTCTTGGACCAATAAACAGACTGGAGATGACCTTAGATCTGCCAAACTGAACAAATTCTACATGTCCGACCCTTTGCTGGACAGATGTCCTGGTATTGTGTAAAATCAATAGATCCATGCAGATCTCTGACCACTCCCATGTGCTGTTCAAAGCTAAATCCATTAAAGATTACCAGACGAGTGGCTGGTTTCATGCCGACCCAGTGTTCTTTGAGTATCCGGAAGTCAGAAAGGCTATTTTCAGCATTATCTAGGATAGCTTTAGCGCCAACTCCTCTCCCTCTAAGGCTTGGGCCCAAGCTGTCAGTGTGATTCAAGTCAGGCTGGCCCAATTTATGAAGAGAGCTAAAGAGTTAAGAAGCGCTAGAAGAGACTCCTTGGATAAAGCTATCAAACACTTAATTGATAACCCCCAATTGGACCCATTTGGTTCCAATCTTAGAGACCTTAAGAACCAGGCTAAGAGTGAAGAGCTCCTGGCCATTGAGCAATGCATCAAGTACACCAGGGACTTTTGGGCTCGAAAGATAGATACACCTAGGAAAGAGATGTTTAAGCTCCTAAAAAAGAAGAATGTTAGAGAAATAGTTCCTCCTCTTAAGGACGACCAGGAAAGGTGACAAAAAAAATCTGGAATATGTCCATAACTTTTTCTCTAACATCTTTGCTAAAGATATAGTCAGGAATGACACTATCACAAGCAACAGGACTTATATTTCTAAAATTAGAGAGAAAGTTGTTTGTAGTAGTTTAAAACAGTAGCTAGACTCTCTTATTATCCCTAGTGAGATAATGGAAGCTATAAAGGGCTTAGTCAACGCTAAAATTCCTGGCCCTGATGGTTTGCCTAATGAGTTTTTGAAATTGTTTAATGAGCTGCTGTGGCCTTTTCTGATTCAGATATGGAAAGAAACCATGCACTACAGTAGCCTGCGTGCTTCTATTAGCTCTGGGGTCATTAGACTCATCCATAAGAGAAGGGACAAGTCCAACCTTAACAACTAGAGTCCTATTACTTGTCTAAATTCTATATACAAGATATTTGCTTTGGTTTTGGCTAAAAGGCTTGCTGCTCATTTGGACACTCTGATTGTGAAGGAGCAGCAGGGCTTCATTAAAGGCCGCTTTATCCTTGATGCCATCATTGCTATGTCGGAAGGCATGGAATATGTTAATGAAAATCAGCTTGATATGCTCTTTTTCAAGATAGACTTTGACAAAGCTTATGATAGAGTTGAATGGGAGTTTATCCTTCAGTCTCTTCAGGACATGGGAATGGGTAAAACTTTCACTAAGTATGTGCACTACCTATTCGGGAATGCGAGAACCTTTGTTGCCCTTAATGGCAACCTCTCTCCTGCTATCACCCTCAAGAGGTCCATTAGGCAAGGGTGTCCTCTAGCTCCCCTTCTCTTTGTGATAGTTGCTGATGCCCTTGGCTGGCTTGTGTAGGATGCTATAGCCTCTGGTCTTATCAGGGGTATCCATCTTCCCAACAAAGATAAAGACCTGTGTCTTCATCAGTTTGCATATGATACTAACTCTTTCATCCATAACGACCCTCAATCTATTAAGGCCTTTTTTGACTACTTGGACAGATTCTGCTTTGCGAGTGGGTCAATGATCAACCATGGGAAAACGGGGGTCTAGTCCTCCACTAATTCTATCCCCGAGCACATACTGTTAACTAGTTGTAAATCTCTCCATTCTAGGAGCATTTTTAGGCTGCTTGGGATCCCTATGGGATTTGGAGTGTCTCTTAAGGATAGGTGGCTATGGGTCATGGAGAAATTTAGAAGTAAAATGCTGAGATGGAAGGGCTATCAACCCAACCTCACTGCTAGGCTCTTTGATTTGAATCATTTTATTATGCCGGCTGTCATCTATTTTCTGTCCTGCTGGCGACCCCCCCAATCTCATCTTAAAATGCTTAATCCCCTTATCTCACAGTTTTTATAGGGAGGAGGAGAGGAAGCTAGGAAGATTCCTAAAGTTTCTTTGAAGGTTTGCATGCTACCGAAGTCCCTAGGAGGTCTTGGGTTGATGGACCCTAAGATTATGGCAAACAAGATGGCAACTAAGTGGATTCACAAGTGCCTGAACAACACTGATTATTGGGCCATCCTCCTTAAAAGGTTTTGCCATAAATTTCAGCTTAGGGATCTCAAAGCCTGGGCTGGGTTCAATTGCTATGAAATCTTTCTCTCTAAGAGACAGTTTATATACAAAGGTTCTAGGCTTATTAAGAGCACCTGGGCTGCATGGGAACACTATAGAGAAACCTTGCATGTGAAGCCCAACCTGAAGCCTATTAACAGTCTTATGGCTTAGGAATTATTATGGATTGGTCTTTTGGGACCAACTCTCAATAGAGAAAACCTTATCAAAGCTCACAGACTCTGGAAGAGTGGTTTTTGCAGTTGGCTCGACTTGGCTTCCCACAACCAATGGGATGTAAGTAAATTTTTGTCTACCCCCTTTCATTGCAAGATGCTTTTGCTCGACAAAGTGGATGCTGCTGCTCAAAATGTGCTAGGGCCTCCTATAAATGGTAAATTTGATATCTCTAAGGTATGTTGTGGATCTATAGGTATGAATTTCCTCCCCCTCTCTTCTTTGTACAAACACAACCTTGAGTTATTTAAAAAATTGAACATCAAATGGGGAATAAATTGGACTGCTAATGAATGAGTGTATAGATTCAAAGTCATATGGGGTTTGTCCCTTAGCCTAAAAAAAAGCTTCTTTATTGTGGTTGATTGCTCATCAAGCTGTTTGGACCAGGGCCAGAGTGGCTAAATGCGGTAAAGGGGAGGGGGTCTGCCCTAGGTGCAACAACGGTCTTGAAGACATTAAACATCTAATCTTTGAATGCCCTGCAAACTTGATATACTTTGATTTTTTGAAAAAATGTTTTAAGGACCTCAAACACACCAGGTTTAATGCTAAAGAGATCCTTCTTGGGGAATGTGTGAACCTTGACATTCTTTTATGGCATAATCTTTGAAGTAGCTTATTGTTTAATATATGGAGAGAGAGGAACTCTGGTATGTTCAATGGTAGGAGTACCAGTCATGTATGCTCTTTCATGACTAATGCTAAGCTCATTGCTTTGCAGGCTAGGCAAAATATTCAAGATGCTTCTATTGAAGGGCAAACCCTTTATCAGCTGATGCAAAATACTAGATGGCAAGCAAAAATATCAAAGATCTACTCCCCTCTTAGAAGTCTAATGATTGAAGGCATCCTACAAGTTGCTAGAAACTCCGACCCGTCTCCTATGGGTGCTACATAGCACTATAGTCACTCTGTAACATGAGGTCACTTCCCTTTTTTGTGAGGCTCCTACATTTTGTGGCCCGTAATTTAACCGACAGATGTCTTGGATCCAAGCCTTCTCCCACAGCGAGAAAATATAGTGGATTACATGGCCTCTTCTGTTCGCTCTCTTTTGTCTATCCTCAAGTTGCTTCTGTAATTGCCTTCTTTCTGACAAAAGGGATCTGATGTACATCTTTTCTTCTTTTTTTAATCTAAATTTCTTGTTCTGATCAAAAAAATAATTCCCAAAAAAAAAAAGTGAACTTTAGAGGAAACATGGGGAAGGAAACAAAACAAGAGTACCTATATTCTTCAAGATCGACTTTGAAATGGCCTATGACAAAATAAGTTGGAAATACATCATAGAATCTTTGAAACAAATGGGGTGTGGAGAGGAGTTTTGCATCATGGTAAAAACACTTCTGAGGAATGCAACAACAAGGATTAATGTGAATGAAGACTTGACAAGCTCTTTTAAACTATATCGATCAATCAGGCAAGGCTGCCCCCTTGCCCCTTCACTATATGCTATAGCCTCAAATGGACTAACTTGGCTAGTCTGTGATAAAATGGAACAGGGCAAGATAAAAGGGATCAAAATAGATGAAAACTTGCAAGTATGCTTAGAGCTCTTCGCGGATGACACGAATGCTTTGATAACCAACGAAGAAGAGAGCATCAAGGAATTCTGAAAGTGTCTCAACATCTTTTGTAAAGCATCTAGATCAATAATTAACCATAGGAAAATGGGGATCATTTGTAAGAGAAATGGACCCTTGTAATGGATTAATGAGACCGGATGCAAAAGATATCAAGAAGGAGAGATCTTCAGACTACTTGGTATTTCAATGGGATACAAAGTGTCTCTACAAGAAAGATGGAAATGGGTAATGAACAAAATTGAAGTCAAGATGGGTAGGTGGTAGAAAAGAAAACTAAACCTTGCTGGCAGAGGAATGATTTTAAACCACTACATTGTACCATTAGTAGTATATTATCTCAGTTGTTGGAGACCGTCAAATGCACAAATAAAGGAATTTGTGGCAATGTGTAGGAACTTTCTTTAGGGGGGGGGACCCCTAGATTAGAAAGGTAGTCAAGGTGAAATGGGAGCACTACACTATCTCCCAATAGGAGGTTGGTATGTGCATTATCAACATTCAGGAGAGCTGGTAGATAGAATGGTAGCCAAGTGGGTTGTGAGGGGTCTACAAAATCCTCAAGAAATTTGGGCAATACTACTATTCAGGAATATGGAAAAACTTACCCTCAAAGGCCAACCTAAGTGGATCAAACCTCCTTTTATCACAATCTGGGCTAGCAAATATGATATTGTGCCCAAAGGGTCCCCACTGTCCTACTCCATATGAAAGAGTTGGTCAAAGATGAAAAAGAATGTGATTCCCTCTGCAATCTATAGAAGAGTTTGGGGACACATGAAAGAGATTCCATTTGGTGGCCGACATTGATTGGTCTACCGATAGAGCAAACACAGGAAGAAGAGGCTTTGAAGCTCCATAGGAAGGGAGTGAAATCATGGCAAGACATTTGGGATATAGATCTACAATATTGGAAGTTGAGAGCAACACTCATTGCAAACTACAATGTGTCTGACCACCACATAAATCTAATATGATGAAGAATCGACCAATGGGACAGAGATGACTTGTGGCTAATGACAATAACCCAACAAACACAGATTGATGCATTCATGTGGAAGGGGGCTAATTTGATATGGCCTATTCCTAAGGGCATGGACAACATTGCAATACATGTTGTGCTCAACCACATATGGAAAACTTCAAAAGATAGATATCAATGGAAAGGCATGTTGCAAAGATTGTGGAGTAAAAATATAGAGTCAAAGAAGTCTTGCCTAGTGTGGCTTACAGCATACAAAGCAGTCTAGACCAACAAGAAGGCACTCAAAGTAAATAAAGGGAATGGGCTCTGTCAGAGATGCAAAAAAGAAGAGGACAACATCCACATTTTCTTTCAATGTGAATGTATAGTCCTTGCTCTGGATCATATCAAGAAGCTCATACAAAGTGAAGGAAGAACGCCTTGGTCATACAAAAGCCTACTTATTGGTGAATCAATCGGTTGCTCAAATGGCTTCTGGACGATGATTAGAGTAGAAATCTTGTGGTGACTGTGGCTCGCAAGGCTGCATGCCATTTATGGAGGGCTCAAAGAAGATTTTGGGATGCTCAAAGATAAACTAATAAAAGGAAGGGAAGGATACTACTTCCAAACAACTGCAAAACTAGAAACCGAAATCGAGAAACTATCTATCAAAAGTCAAAATGCTGAAGAATCTATAGAGCTAGTAAGCCTAAGTAGAAAAAAACAATGTCTAACCTCAAGCGACTTGAGTTTGATACTCAAATTTCAGTATTTGTAAGGAGATGTGGGTGTAAGATCTCTCTTGTATCTGGTTGCATCAGATTTTTTAAATACAAATGCCATGTAATTTTTTTAAAAAAAATTTGTGGTTTCATGTTTCAACTTTCAAGTCCCTTTCTGCATCATTATCCATACATGTGAGGATAGTTTATTTTTTCCACCTCATCAATGCACATGTGCTATGACTCATGAGTCCTGAGGAGGGTGTGAAAGTTCCACATTTTTTGTGGCTGTTTTACCCATCAATGGACGGTGGACTAGAGTCTTTTATCCGTTCTTTGTAGCTAAAAAATAATCTACCCTTAGAAAGAAACTTTAAACTACATGAGAAGGGGTAATCTTGATTCCCACAAAAAATCCATAGCTTTTGCAAATATATACTGCTCGAAAAAAAAGTTTTCCAAAAGCTTGGCAAACAAATTTTGGTAGATATCTTTTATGGAGCTAGCTCCAAATCCTTCTCATCCCTCAATGAAGAAAGTCTTATATTTTAGCTAAGTTTCTCTATATAAAATTTAAAAATATAACTAAATTTCTCAATATATGAATAAGTTTAATTTCCTTCTCCTTGAAATCTAAACCAGCTTTTTATGGAGATGAACAAGTTTTTGGTTAAATAAAGCTTAACTTTTCCTTAACCTTGTTACCAAACCTTTAAAAACAAAAAATTAGTGGTAATTTGACCAAATTTAGAGGTTTTGGTGAAGAACTACACTAAGTCTCTAGATTTTTTTTTCTTGAAAGCAACAAAAATTATATTAGGAAGAAGAAATTACATACAAGGAGCCCTTGGGAAGGGAAAGGGTGGTCCCACTTCAAAAATCAAGCCAAGTAGCTTGTTATACATCTGAACTAAGTAGAGTCATGTGCATTAAGCACTAAGGCTATTCATTTGTACCAATGGATAACTTTCTAAATCTCTTTCACACTAAGGAGGGGAGCATCACCAACATGATTGCAAAGCTCCTTTAGACAAGGAGTGAGTTGGGCTCTAAAGGCAACTCTAGAGGAGACTCCACAAAGCTGAGTTTCTAGCTTTCTAGATCTGCCACATGTAGAGTGTTCAAATAGTGATCCACAAACACTAGAACACACACACGCATTACCAACACTCCCTCCCCAATGCTAGCAACGTCTCTATAAGCATATGTACTAGTGTCTCTATTACCGTTGCTCTATAGAGACACTACTAAAGACATTAATATAGACATCTATATAGACTACAATAGCAACGCTATTTCAGGGTTAAAAATAAATAAATAGAAGAGCAATGCAAAGCATTACTTTTTGTAATGTTTATGACTAGCAAATGTTAGAAATGATGTTTGTGCTACAAAAAGCACAAGTGCTTTCCAAAAAGCAAACACGCTTTTTGATACCTTCTTGAAGAGGACGGCGTCTCAATCTTGAATATGTATTCAAAAATGAATTTTGTGAAGGTATGATGTATTGTATCAATGGTATAAGGTTTGCCTTAATTTAAGGATATTTATTCTAAAAGAAAGGAAAAAGTAATGGTGATCCAAATTTAGGTTTGCTTTTTGTTTGAGGAAGGCATCTCTCACCTAGAGAGACCCCATGTCTATCTAACAACAACTTTTTCCTAGACAAGTGTTTACTAAATCAACCATAAGTTGAGCTCTACTTGTCGAGTTTCCTCAACCCTAGACTGTGATCAAAGCTAACAACAAGATCTAGAATTCTATGGCAAGATATTTATGTTTTTTTTTAAAACTTTATTGTCTAAGAGACTCTTTGCAGGGATAAAAGTTCCCATGTTGTTTCCTAGACATGTGTTCAGACATGCATTCAATTGTATCTTGAGCTTTGGTTGTTATAATTGGTCAACCCTAGACTCATATGGAAGCCCAAGATAAGTTCTACATATTTGTGTTGAGAAATCGATATTTTAACGATGTTCACTTTTCTATCAAGTAGCATCTTTGTAGAGAAAAAGGAGCAAGCTTGCTTGAAAGATGGAGACTTAGTCGAGGCTATGTGGAACTATTAGCTAACCTAAGAGTCTTTGGTAAAATCTCTCAAGTTTCTCAAACTAAATATGTGGTATTTATGCACATGGCTTTACAAAATACAAAGTACTTCATAAGGAGAGCCCCCATGCTAGACTTAATTCCTAGAAGGCTCTAAGAATTGGCTATGAAAACCATACATGTAATAAAGGCATAGTTTTTCTATGCATGCTTGTATTATGGTTCTATTATGGAGTGCAAAGAATACAAACACCAATCAAGGGGGATCAACTTAAGAGTTCTCTTTTGGCCCTCTCCACCTTGTACTCTATTTTTGTCTCTATCTCTTTACACACACACACACTCTCTCTCTCTATTACTTCAAGTCTATGTAAAATTCATGTCTAGTTTTTTTTATTTTTATTGTTTCTTACATGTGAGTGATAGCAATAATTCCACATGGAATATTATTGCAGAAGTATTAATCCACCAATGGATACAAAACCTTTAGGAACTCATTGTTTGCTTGGAGATATGTGATTGTCTTGTAGAAATGACAAAAGGCCAAAACACATGGCTTGTAATAAAGGCAACCACATATATAATAGTGACAATGATCAATTGTATCATAAGGGAAAGCATCTAGTACAATGCAAGGTCCCAACCTTAGAAGAAATCTATTAGCTAATTTTTATTTGTTGTGAAGGTATTTTTGGAGGTCATTTTGCACATGACCTTTACTATAAGAAGATTTTGCAAGTAGGGTTTGCATGGTGAAGCTCACATGCAAATGTGCAATATGATATATCAATGCAAGAGTTGCAATGAATGTCATGGTTTGAGTGAGGAGACTCACCTACAAGCCATAGACACCTATTATCTCTTTTGGGCCATTTGAAAAGTGGGGCATAGATGACATTGGGCCATTGCGAACCACTCGAGAAGAAAATGAGTATATTGTCATGGGTGTAGACTAAATGACACGACGAGTGATAGCATTCGCAACTAGGAGAATCACTATTCAGCAATGGTAGCCTTTTTTTTTGACAATATTTGTTGTAGGTTTGGGACACCATTGGAGATCATCTCAGATAGAGGATTAGGCTTTACAATTGATCCAATGGGGGAGTTAATGGGAAAGCCAAAGATCAAGAGGTGGCATTCTTCTTCTTACTATCCTCAATGCAATGGTTCAATCGAAAAGATAAATGATATGATATGCAAGATTATAATCAAACAAGCTAGTATGCATGTGCGCATGCACACACACACACACACACACACAAATGGGATAAGCACTTGATTGTTGGACTATGGGATGTCTATGGGCATGTAAGCCATACTTTCTTTTAAATTGGAATAATTTAACAAGCATTAGGGTGCTTTCTAAGAATAAGTTGAAGCAGAGAGAGAGAGAGAGAGAGAGAGAGAGAGAGAGAGAGAGAGAGAGAGAGAGGCGTAGTGGCCATAGACATGTCTATGGCTAGTAAGCCATACTTTCTATTGAATTGGAATAATTTAACAAGTATTAGGGTGCTTTCTAAAAATAAATTTGATGCCGAGAGAGAGAGAGAGAGAGAGAGAGAGAGAGAGAGATGGAAATAGTGCTTCAATTAGAATTACTCCAAAATGATAAAGGAAAAATCTATAGAGTACTACAAGGAAAAGGTTGACAAGAGGCGGAACAAGTTCAATAAGAAACTCACTCCAGAATTTCTTCAAGGTCATCTAGTGTTGAGGTACGACAGTAGATTTGATAATAAAAGATAGCAAGCTTCAACTAATGTGGGAAGGTGCATTCATGATTCTCCAGAATTTTGATATGGGAGGTACCAATTACAAGACATGTCTAGTAAGGTCCACCATACCAAGGTAAATTGTGGGTAGTAGCTAAAGCCCTATTTTCAATGCATTGATGTTCACAATGGGGAGGCATGTCCTCACTTCAATGACCCTTCTCCACTACCAAGTCAAGAACTTGGCTAAGGGCATAAATACCCCTGGCTCAAAGGGCAGAGCTAATAATGATGCAATTTTTTTATAACACCACCTATGTGATGGCCCGAAGCTACTTCTCATATTTCCCACTTATATTTGCGAATGCTTTACCACCTAGTTACTACATATTATAGGCCATTAAGCTATAAGTAAAAAACAAGCCTTCTTTAGGCATCATTGTGGCAAAAAAAAAAGCATCTATTAAGGAGCACTATCTACCTAATATCCATAATTAATTATCCTCTTCGCTTGGTATTTCCTCTTGACCAATCATTTGATTTTAAGTAGATAGTGCTCCAAAAAGAAATAGGCTTAAAAACTCTAAGGAGGAAAAATCATGGCAGCGATCATCAAATGCAAACTCTCTATGGTAGCTTCTCCTCTCTATGTACGTACTTATGCTTATTCTATCTTTAATCTATTGAGGAGCACTATCTACTTAAAATCCATAATTAATTATCCTCTTCACTTGGTATTTCCTCTTGACCAATCATTTGAGGTAAATGCTACATTATAAATCACTTATCCTATGCCTAACCCTCCACAAGCCATTACCCACCTACTATACATATCTAGGAACAAAATCCATAACCCCTATCAGTCATGCAGGTACTTTGTATCCATGCACCCTTATGCTTTTGGGGAGTCTATGACATATAGCTCACCATTGTGACCCACCAAGAACCAATCTATGTATATCATGTGTCACATGATGAAATCCCTAATGATGGATTAGCATTTCGATGGTAATTTTTTATTGCATGCATAATAAAAGGTCCCTAAGCCTTTCTTCATGTGATGCATGATGAGATCCTTAAAGAGGAAGATAGATTAGCACTTAGACTCTAATTTTCTATTGCATGCAAAATAAAAGGCTCCTAAGCCTTTCGTTTCAGACTAGTGCCCCTATTTTCAGTTCTATGCCTTTCTCTTTTAAGTGGTATGGGAGTTTGGGTGTATATGCCACCCTAATTTTCAATCTTCATTGTAAATTGAAGGTACTTCATAGATCAATAATGGTAGTGAATATCTATCAAATGTCTTTAATTATTACTATATGTCTAAAGATATTCAACATGAAGCTACCATTCCAAATTCTCATTAAAAAAATGGTACTGGAGAGTGCAAGAATAAAACAATTTGAAATTCTTTGGATATATGCTTTTACACTCTAGTCTTTCCAAACAATTTTGGATTGATGCAATTTTCATAGAAATTCATGTGTAGAGTTTTAACAACAATGTTTTTAGGAAAAAGGCAATATACCACATGGATAGGCAATACTCATTTTGTATCTTATTTATGTACTTTTGGTGGGTTGGCTAAATCCATGTTCTTAAAGAGGCATGTCTCAAGCTAGATTCACGTAGAATGAAATTTTAAAAAAAAAGATATATTGAGGAAACAAAGGGATAAAATTTTTATGATCCATCCCCCAAGAAAGATATATGCAATCTTGATACTTTTTTTGATAAAAAAACAATGGGTGGTGCATGGTGTTTATTCTCATGATCCCTAGCCCCTTTCAACTTTGTTTCCATTTTTTCTCGAGGATTTTGAATCTAGTTTGGATTCTAACACTACTCATGTTGATGTTTGCCAACCTTTAGCTTCTTTAATTGCAATGGATGTTTCTAGTGGTGAGGTTTATGCTCATATTCCAATCAACAATGAACATGGTTCTTGTTATCTTCTTGATTTTTGTGATGAAGCTACTATGACTACACGTGAATATCATGTCACTCAAGAAGTTATGATCAAGCCATATGTTTGCTATATAAAATTGAATGGATTGATGTAATGCAAGCTGAATATGAGTCACTTATTTCTAAAGGTACTCAGGTTCTCACAAATTTTCCAAATCGTTGCACAAGAAATTATTGTAAGTGGGTATGTAAGACAAAGTGTAAGGTTGACTTTACACTCAATAAGTTCCGTCTTGTAGCCAAAAGTTTTTCTTTCAAATTATTGGTGCTCATTATCATGATATTTTCTCTTTGATTGTTCACATGGCCAATATTTGTGTTCTTTTAGCCCTTGCAATTGTTCTTGAGTTGAAAGTTTATTGGATGGATGTTAAAAGGACTTTCTTAAAACAAGACTTGAAAGAGGAGATCTATATCAAGTAGTCACTTGGATTTGAAGTTGATGTATGAGAACATCTTGTTTGTCACCTACATCAAGAACTTGATTTACTTGAACCAAATTCTTGTGCTTGATACATTAAAATTTAAACCTTTCTTAAATTCAAAGAACTTTGTCTGTTATTTTGCACATCCTAACATCTACATTAAAAGGAAAGATCTATGTTTTGTGGTTATTGCTTTATACGTGGATGACACCCTTCTATCTATAAATGACCTTGACTTTTTACCATTTTTAAGAAACTTTTATCATCAACCTTCGAGGTGGTTGATCTTGGAGATATCCATTCCTATATCTAGATTCAAGTTGTAAAAAATGAGCAAAAGGTACTTTACTTCTTCAACAATCAAGGTTTATTTCTAATATTATTGAGAAGTTTGGCCTTTCTAGTGATCATGAGGCAAAAACTTCATGTGTCTCAAGATCTACAAGATACAAAGCTCTTACAACACAAAATTGTCTCGCACGTCATTCTTATGCAAATCTTGTTGGGTGCCTACTATTTATTGGTATGAGTAATGGTCATAACAATCTTTTTTTTTTTCAAACTCTCTTGGTCAATATTTATCACAACCTACAAATGAGCATTGGACTATAGCTAAGTGAGCTCTTAAGTATTTGAAGGTTATCAAAGATTCAAGTCTTTTGTTTTAATGTCAACAATATAAATCTACTTTAGATGCATTACGTCTCTTAGGTTATCTGTACACTAATTGGACAAGTTCTCATTCCCCTATGAGATCTACCAATAGACATTGTTTCTTTTTCTATGGCTCTTTGGTATCATGGTGCAATAAGATACAACATTTTGCTATTGTATCTACAATTGAAGCAGAGTATGTTGCAACATCATCGGCAACATGATTTTATTTTTGGTTGAGGCAAAATCTTTCAAATCTTGGATACTCTCTATCTTCTAGTACTCTATTACATTATGATAACCAAAGTGCAATTGGTCTTTCAAAGGATTGTGTGTAGCACAATAAGTCAAATCATATTGTTATGAATTACCATTATGTTGGACATGAAGTACAAAAATAATGAATCATGATCAAATATTTTCCTACAAATCAATTGCTTGGAAATATTTTTACAAAGAGCCTTGATGAAGACACTTTTGCTAGCTTGAAACAAGTAGAACATGGTGTTACAACTTCTCCAAATTTCCTTTAGAAATTACCCACAATCCAACTTGTCTATACTTATCACATCTATTTTCCTCTTGTTCTACCCATAGCATTTCAAACTTTACGCACCCAATCTTCATATGATCATTTTTGTATACCTTGCATATACCCTCACTACTTTACTCAAGCTTGATGTGAACATTTTTGTACATATGTGTAGGACCTTGGTTTTTTCACTCAAAGCAGCTAGAGGCCTTTATTTCAGTGGGGGTGTTGGAAAATGCTAATATCTCACTCTCCACTCAACATAGATTTGACCTATATATATGCACACCTACTCAATATGAACATTACTTTGGGAGTGCATATTGTGTCTTTGTTTTCTCTTCTCTCTACACTCTCAACAATGAGGAGCATCAACTACACATAGTTGGGAGGCCTATGTTGAAAAAGATTGCTTTCTTTCATTGGCTCACATTGCTATGTACTTTGTTAGAAAATCTTGCTTGGTATTAGGAATTTCTCGAATTTATAAGGCAACCCTACAAAGATAGAAATTTTTTATGTAAATGTGTCTAAATGAAGGCCCATAATGGGGTTAGTTTTGCTTTTTCAGGACCTATCTATTGTAGTACCCACCTATTATTATGTATATTAGCCAAACTGATTGCAGATGCCTTCCTAAGACTGTAGTCTCCAAGCCATCTACATTACTATCATGCATGTCTCACATCTACTCTACCACTATCACTTCTATATGGCCCATGACAATTGTCACATCTAGCTCCATCATTCCATCTATGCCTCATGAGTTGGCAATAGACCCCAATCCAATTTTTTGCCAAACCTTGCACTATAACATCACCATGAGAACAAATCAAGTTGTTCTCTTTAGAGTCAAATGAACCCATGAAGAGGTTTGATCCTTTTTTTTTTGGGAATTACCATCCGAGGGTTTGAAGTTGGGTCCTTACAAACCCACCCAAATGCTTTAACCACAAAGCCAAACCCCTTGGTGTATAATGAGGTTTGATGTTATATCGTAGCAATTTCTATCAACAATATGTTTGTCACTAGAGAGAGGGGGGGAGGGGGAGAAGTAGAAGAAGGTAAGAATGTTTCAATGTCATAGGAAAATATCCCTAGAGACCTTAATGATCTATCTCATTATTGATTTGCCGAATAGAGGCAATTGATGAGAGACATGTGCGCAAGCTAAGGGCGGGTTGAAATGATCTAAGTGGTAGATTGCTTGCCAAAACCTTGTTTTCCTCTTGATGTTTAGAAAGAATGTCAACATTTTTCATTCTTGCCAATAATAAAGTGTTGTGATTGAGTGAAGGGCAACAAGGCTTACACTTGATAACATCTAATACATGGAGGGTGGCAACTAGTTTCTTCCGAGGGGAGTTGATCACCAAATGAAAGCAAGGGTGGTTGCTATCACATGAGTTGAAATGGTAGAGCACACAACCACTACAACACATAGGCCCATTACCAGGGATAATACCGAGGGAGTCGTGTGTATTTTTAAATCCTAAAATAATCTTTGTGGTCTCGGAATAGCCTCGGAAAAACCCCCGGTCTCATAACCCCGGTAAAACCCCCGGTATTACCCTTAGAAAAACCCCCGAAAAAACCCCCGAAAATTAACTTACTGGGGGTATTTCCGGGGGTGATATCGGGGGTTTTGCAGAGAAGTACAGAAAACAGTACCGGGGGTTTATAGAAATTTTTGTTTGGGCAGAGTTTGATGGTTGAAAAACCCATCAAACTTTGCCCATATGATGGCTAAAAAATGCCATAATTCAACAACGCATAGCTGAATTTTGTGCAAATGTATATAAAGAAATAACATACTAGTTCAAAACAATTTAAACGAAGACAAAAAATTGGAGTTTGTATTCAAAATTTGGAACATTACAAAAATTTGTATTACAAAAAAAGCCATATATGGCGTCCGAATTGTGTTACAAGACCAAAACTACAAGCAAATACCACCTAAAACTTAACCGGAGTCGGAAACTTCGTCCTTTTGAAGAGGCGAAGGACATCCAGTTTCTACAAAACTATCCTTATTTTGCAACGCCCTCCTCACGTACGCATATCCTTTCGATGATGCGGTATCTTTTTCGAGCCGCGTTTGCTTGCAATTAAACTCCGCTATCTACACAAAGACAATACACACAAAAATCTTAGAATCCTATTTAGTTAAGCACAATACATAAATTTTAGTGTGTGCATACAATACTTACGAAATCTCGTTTCATAGCCGCCGCTCCCCAAGTGGCTGGTTTGGGCACTTGTTTGTTGGGCAAGTGCCCACACTTGTTGTTCAAAGAGGTTTGGATTTTCGTCCCTCTCATTTGCAATCATTGTCCATGTTTCATCTTCCAGCCAGTCGGGTTTTGGAAACCCATTTTTATACCTATCTCGCGCTTCCGAGTGACGATGTGACAGGAGCTAGCCCACGTACTGGAGTAACCACTTTTGTATGAATTCGGCATCCTTGGAAGGTTGAGGGAACTCTTCTTTGATACATTGTACAAAGAAGTCCTTCGTATCTTGGTTCACTTGTTTCCAATTTGTGAGAAGGTCATACCTAAATATGTTCATAGAACATGAACGTATAAAGGTCATCACCGCCTCACCATCATCATTTAAAATGATAGATCTATCGGCGGCAGCCAAATATGAATGACCTGCCAGAGTTTCATCACTGTACGTGTAGTGACGCCGAGGTGCCATCTACACATAGTGAAATTTATAAGTAGAGATTTATGTGAGTGCATACACACTAAATAATGTGTATGTGTATGTGCATACACACTAATTCGTGTGTATGTGTATGGGTTTATGAGTGTAAATACACACTAAGTGTGTGTGTGTGCGCGATATATATGTATACATGTGCATACACACTACTTAGTGTGTATGTGTGTGTTTACACACTAATTAGTATGTGTGTGTGCATGTGCGTGTTTACACACTAATTCGTGTGTATGTGTATGGGTTTATGAGTATGCATACACACTAAGTGTGTGTGTGTGTGTGATATGTGTGTATACATGTGCATACATACCAATTAGTGCAAACACACTAATTAGTGCGTATGTACACACACATACACACCAATTAGAGTGTATGCAGACACACATACACCCAGTGTGGGTGTATGTGTGTGCATACACACTAATTAGTGTATATATACACACACATACACACAAATTAGTGTGTATGTGTGTGCATACACACCAATTAGAGTGTATGCACACACACATACACCCAATGTGGGTGTATGTGTGTGCATACACACTAATTAGAGTGTATGCACACACACATACACACTAATTAGTGTGTATGTGTGTGTGCAGGATGAGAGAATGACAAGTGAGGTGCCACATGGGAAAGGTCAAGATCACAAAATGGATAGTTTTTTATGCATAGTTTTTAGAAAATTTTGGCATGAACTATTTGTATCAAGACCATTTTCCCATCGTAACATTCTCAAAGAGGTCTTACAATGCCTCTTATCATCAAAATTGAATAGAAGTAATATAGAACATGATTGAGAGAGATGAGTAGAGGTAGGAGGTAAAGACTCCCACTCTTCCACTTATTTGACTACAACTACCCTCTTTCAAAACCTCAAAATATTTCTCTTTCATTCATACAAAAAATGCTCAAAATTTGCATCAGATAAAGATTATTACTCCCACATTTAAAGACATAGAAGACTAGACTTCTCTTTATGCAAGCTTCTTTGTAAGCAAGCATAATATTTTTCTCCAAGTTGAGTTTGAACACATGGTATGAAAACATACCTTTCAAGAGGTCCCAAACTAGACAAAGAGATCTAGAGACGAGAGGAGCTTTCTTTTCTTCTGAAGAGCTACGGAAGGAGAGTAGTCTGTTTGGAGACTTCACTTCTCTCTCTTGCCTAATCAAAGAGAGTGTACCATAGGTTAAAAGAACACCATAGCATATAATTGAAGACATAAAATAAAATCTTTGGGCATCTTACCTTGACTCAGGCTTTCCAAGGTCTTCTCTCTCGGAGTAGGGAAGGAAGGGGAGAAAGAGCTTCAAGGATGAGGCTTAGGGGGGTTGACCTCCTCTTCAACAAGTGTTTTCCACCTTCTTCCAAGCTTTGGGGGAGCTTCCAATTGACCTCCACTTTTTTATTTTTGATGAAGAATGTTGACCCTTTGCTTGGCAAAGCACTGCTAGTAACTAGGAGGACTAGTTAAGAAATGTAAAGAAGAGGAGGGCTCACAAGCAAGCAAGGGGGGTGAGGGCTTGGCAAAGAGAACTCAAGGTGCACAAGAATGATTAATAAGGGCTGAGAATATCTTGTTAGCGCTTGCCTCAAGCTTAAGAAAACCAAACAAAATACTAGGGAAAACTCTATTTACAAGATGAAGCTAAAACAAGTGAAAGAAGGGCTCCATGGGCTTTATCTTCCTCAAGATTTCCATTGCTGAAAATCCCCTTTATGCACAACTTGGGGAGTGTTAGAAATATCTCAAAGTCAATTGGATCTTGACCGATTGAATTGGGGAAGAGCTTGGGCAGGATTATGACTACTCTAGGCACGAAAATTGTGTGACTAGCAAGCAAGGGGTATGTGTGTGTGTGTCAAGATTCCATGGCTGCCCCTTGATCCTTGGGTGCAAGAAAAGAAGGTGAATTGAAGATTTAATCTTGCAATTGATCAAGATTAGTGCCCAAGGAGTGCTTGAGAGCAATCTTGCATGGTGCGGGTGCCAAATTGGACAGGGAGAAGAGCATGAGAAAAGTGCGCACTTTAAAGGGGGGAAGGGCTGCTCCAATTTCAGCGCTTGGGTTGCAACTATGGTGGCTATCATGATTGAGAGGCTCCTCTACATGTGGGCAAGGGTTGGCTAAAGTCTTGTGGGAAAAGGAGATGGGGGGAGAGAGATATGAGAAGAGAGGGTTTTCTATAGGATGAAGCTTCCCATGAAAGCTTGGTTCTTCATCCTCTTCAATAGGAATAAGAAAGAATTATGCATTTTTATACTAAGTTGAATCTTTTTTTATAGAAAAGGGTGCTATTTTTTTGTGCCAATACCAAATTTTATCCATAGCCCCCCATTCCCACTCTTAATTGTTCTTGTTCAAAGAGATGGCTAACTTTTATGAGCTTTTTTGGGTACCCATATGAGTAAATGTTCAACTTCTTCTCATTAGAGTTTCAAAAAGCTTCCCTATCATTTGCTTTGATATAGGTTGAGTTTCCCAATTTCTAATTTAGCCTCAAGTCTTAAATATAACCATTTATGAAAGCTTTTTCTCTATCGTGCGGTAAAATTAACTTGAGAGTGATGGGGGAAAATCAGACCCTCATTTTTTCAGCCCTTCTTAAAGGATTAATGTAATTATTGTACAGGAGTTTGTTAAATAATGTTGGGTCTCTGCAGCATATGGAGTACCCTCTCGTGTGTACGATTGGGGAGCAGGAATGAAGGCTTCCTAAGGAGTATGGAGAAATCACATCCTTGCAAGGAGAAGAGGTGAGAATAGCCCCTATCCTAGGTGGCAAGGAGAATTCCACTTGGGTGCAATTACAATTTGCTAAAGGAAAATGTAAAAGGCAAAGGCAAGGATAATTCTAGTTTCAATACATGGAATATCAAACATGTAAATTCAAAGGTGAATATGGAGAGTTGATGGGAAGGACAAAATATGTGGGACCCAGGCAGTAGAAGGCCAAACTATGAAGTGAAAAGGCAAAGCATGGTTCATACACATCAAGTGTGAGGAGTAAAAGTCAAACATGAAGCCAAAGCAGATGATGCAGGCAAGGAGGCCTCATTTTCAAAATGCGCATTCTTGAGATTCCTTCTCTCTAGCTGGTCAATGGCCACATTCTCTCTCCACCTCACTCTCCACTTTGCTCCAAAGATGAAGACTTTCTCTATTTGGCAAAAGGTGGTTTGGCCAACCTTTTTTGAAGAAACCCCTCCCCCACATATTCAAATGTGATTGGACCATCTTTTCCCCTCTTGGCCTCACCTACAAAGTCTCCTAAGTGGAACCCCCCACATGACCAAAGCTTACCTTCACATGAGCTTGGCTTATTTCATGCACGGTTGAGGAGCCTTCATTTCTTTTTTCAAATTATTTAGCTACCACCCTAAGCTATAAGCCCTCCCAAAAATTAAGCTACCCCACACCCCCTTCCATCCAAGTTAGCTTTCTAAAAAATGAAAGTGGGAATCTTGTGACAAATTGAGACCTTTCCTCAATTTTTGAGCGCCTCACACACACATTCAAAAAATCAAAACCCCTCTCTTCTCTAAACCAAAAAATAGAGAATATGGAAGCTCTCTCTGCTCACTTTTTCCTACACCATATCCCCCAAATATTAAGCTTAAATAATTAATCCATTAGCCCATCTCTTCACCTATAAATAAGAGCCATTCCTATGCACAAAGAGAGCAAGTTGGGGGAGGCTAAAGAAGTTGATTTTAGCCATCTTAAGTTAGCATTGTGAGTCTTGAGAGCAAGGATGCCACTTATTTAGCTTCATATTTGGGTGTATTATGCTACAATTGATTGGGATTGAGCCTCCATTTAGCTCAATTGAGTGGGCATTAGGCCTTGGGGTGATCAATTAAGGGTGTAAGGAGTGATTTGCTTACTTCTTATGATATATTTTACATCTATATCACTTAGCGAGCCACTGGGAAGCTTGCATAAGTAATATAATCCCTTAATTCTCTCTCACTTCTCATTGGTGGTGGCGGTTACGGGTGCGGTGCTTCCATACCTTGCAAGCCTTCTACTTCAAATCCTTTGCAATGGTATGCTTTGTTAATTGATGTTGGAATGTCATCTTGTTTCTCATTCCTTTTGTTATGCTACTGAAATTTGAAGAGCAATCAAGTTGCAATTGTTGATTGGTTTGAATGCGAGGCTAGCATAGCCCCATTAATCATTAATGCTGTCGTAATCTCTTGTTAATTGTATGTTTTGGGAAGGCTAAAGTAGCCTTGATTTGAGTGTGGTTTGAGCATTGTTTTGATGTTAAGGCTAAAGTAGCCTTGCTATTGAAATGTATATGTTGTGGTTTGGGTTAAGAGATTAACATAATTGATGAGTATTTTGAGTGTGTATATGGACCACAACCCCGCGTGTGCGTAGCCCCCGAGCGTGTGGCTTGTGGAGAGCGAGGATCGCGAATAGGGGATTGGGGATCCGTGATTTGGATTGAGGTTTGTTGAGAGGTTTGCATGATTGAGATGCCCCATTTTTCGTGGGTGCTTTGTGATGATTGAACTAAGTCTTGAATTGTGAGTGTGTTGCATGAGTCTTACCACGTTAAATTCAACGTTTAGACTTATGAATCCTTGCAACCAAGCATGACCTTGAGTGAGCGTGACGAAGATCTAGTGGGAGGAGTTTGAGTGCAGGTGTATTTCTTGTTTATGTTATGGTGCCTGTTCTGCACAAGACCTTGTGAGGGCAAGGAAGACTTCCAAGCGAAGCCTTGCCAAAGCACTAGACCGAGAGATGACTTGACCGCACGAGTGTGTTTGGTATACACGGGCCTAGGTCCTCTTTCCCCTTTCCGTTTATGTTGTGTCGTGATCAATGTGGTTTAAGTTAGTAAGATAGCCTCACCCACGTGCTCGTAGCCCGCAAGGCCTTAGTGCTGACGCGTGCGGCCTTGATCTTGAGCACCCCGGGAGTTTGGTAGTCTTGCTAACGGACAACCGTTGTGACGTGATTCGCGTGTGCGCGTGGTGAGGATTCCGCCTTGACGGGTGAGACTCCAGCCGTTCATGAGAGAGTTTCCTTATTAGCTTCAAAATAAGGTGGCGCCCCCGCGTGTTCAAATGAAGCAAAGACCCCCGTGGTTGGCAAGTGTGCACGAGTCTGAGGTAGCCCGACTGCACATTTGCTCTCATCTTCTCCCCGCTTCACTGGGATTTGCCTGTATGATTTATTGCAAAGTCTCTCTCTTGAATTAGATGGAGTGAGGAGGCCTAGCCACAATTCCTATTTAATCCTTGGGAAAGCTTGTCTGCAATTGTGATTTGGATTGGTGTGGTTCCGTGATTCTTTGCAAAAGGTGCTCTCTGATTATTTGACTGATCATTGTGAAGTGTTCTGTTTTGATCCCTCTTTGTTGCAACCTACTCTTGACAAAATTTTCTGTTCATCTTGCTAAAAGAAAGAAAATCAATTCACATGTGAAAATAAAGGAAGCTTGGACCTAGTGAAGCTAAGGTGTCTTAAAATTATTTTGATGCACATTCTCTAGTTCCAGATCGCCATAGTTCCTTCTGTTTGCACTTCCTCTAGGATCAATTGGGAATCTCACCGTCATGCATGCTCATTTGATTAGTACAAATCAACATTTGGGAATTAAGAATCTTTGTTGGGCTTGTAACCTTTTTTGCATAGTGAAACTTTATGGCAGCAGACAACTAGCACACTGCATCCCTAGCTCCAGTCGTAGTTGATCGCAATCCATTGACTTTCATTTGGTGATTGTTTTTTCCTTTCTTGGTTTCCTTATTTGCCCAAAATAAGGTGGTGCCCCCCCACATTGGTACCCTCTGCGTGAGCTTGGCAGGTCAAGTTGCACGAGCTTGAGGCAGCCCGATTGTGCTTGAAAGCGTGGCTCATGTTTGGTGCCCCCACTGAGGACAAGCTAGATAAGACCTTCAGTTCACGGATTGCACATGCCAACGGTGCAAAACCCACATGTCTATCTTGCTGTGCAGATGCCCGTCCCATTCATAGGCACCATATTCTTCACTAGTCTAATTGAGTTTGCATCCCTGTTTGAGTTTAATATTAGCGTGGAATTTTCTTTGCATGTTAAGATCTAATTGTGTAGCCCTCTCAGGACTTCCGTCTTGTTAGTGCTACGCTTGCACGGCCACGCCCCACTGCCAGAGAATATCGTCAGCTGTGGGCTGAGAAGTTGCCATCGTCCACCAGGCCAAGGAGCGAAGCCACCAGCAGCAATCAAGGTGACCCTGAGCTGGATGCTGCCGCCAGCCTCTTGCTCAACCTACCCGAAGAAGATCTTGTAAAAGCTGTAATTAAAAGGCTAGCAGAGACTAGGGCTGTCTATGTAGTTGGTACCACCCTGCACATTCACACACTTCGCCTTTGCAAGAGGGACGAAGTTAATTCAATCCTCCTAGCCACTCACTTTGGAGTCGTGAACGAGGTCCGAATTCACAACTTCCACTTGTATCGCTATCTCTTTAGGGGAAATATACATGTTCGTATCGCCCAGTCTCATTGGGGGGCCGTACAAACTGTGTTGTCTTACGTGAGCCAGAGGTTTGGGGGGAAGAGGGGTAGACCGATAAAAATCACATTTGATGACTTTTTGCACCCAGCAGTCACCGCTTGGAAGAATGGGGAGCCTCATGCACAAATAGTATGTGACCTGCCAGAGAGTGTGGCAGGAAGCATAACCACTACCATTCCTATTCCTTTTAGACACCCCAGTCTGAGCTGTTTTGCCAGGGGATACTCCTCCGATGAGGATCGAGAGGTGGACATTGAGAATGACGATTATGATGACAGGGAAGAATTTGAAATCTTGTTGTTCCTAGGATACCCCTCTGTTCCCTATTTTCAGCCCTGAAGATTGTATTTAAATCTGTGTTCACTTAATGGTGATCAAGCCAGCAAACTTTGAGCATCGTTGAGTCATATCTTTTTGTTACATCCTTAACTGTGAATGTTTTCAGGCTTCTCTCCCCGTTAGTGCTGTACCTGGAACTCCTGAAAGATCAGAGCAGAAGCAGTGTGCAGGGCCCTCCAACCTTGCCCACGCAACGACCAAGCCGAGGTGCAGGGTTAAGCAAGTCCATTGGTGTCTGCCTGGGCTGCATTCGGTTGCCCAATTTCTACGAAGTGTGCCTCCAGAGGGTTTCCTTAGCACCATTGTAAGGAAGATTTCAGAGACCCGAGCAGTGAAGATTGAGGGTACCATTCTATATGTAAATCTCATCCGTCTTCGAGAGAGGAATGAGCTAAACCTCATCCTATTAGCTACAGGTCTACAGGTAGTGAGTGAGGTTAGAATCCACAACTTTCAAGTTACTTATTTTCTCACTGCACGAAGGCTACACGTGCGCATCACACAGGCCCATTGGAGAGCCTTTGGTTTTGTGTTGCCTTATATCATCTTGAGTCCCTGGGTAGAAAGTGAAGGCAAAAGAAAGAGAGCAATAAAGATCACATTTGATGAATTTCTGCGCCCAGCCGTAGAAGCCTGGAGGGCTGGGGAATGCAGCAACAAAGAGGGATCACTTCCCTCTCCCCTTCCAAGATAAAATCTTAAATGAAGTTGCCGGGCACGAAAGGTATACTGTATGTGATGGGTACTCAGGCTACTTCCAAATCAGCATTGCACAAGAAGATCAGAAAAAGACAACCTTCATTACGCCATGGGGGTGCTTTGCCTATAGGGTTATGCCATTCGGCCTCACAAATGCACCGGCCACATTCCAAAGGTTTATGAATCATGTATTTCAGCCATTTTTTGGGAAGTTCATTACGGTTTACATTGATGATTTTTGCATCTACAGCTCACGAGTGCTGCATTTGGCAAGGGTAGATGAAGGCTTGAGTAGATTAGCACGAATGGGAGGGCAATTGAATATGGCTAAGTGTCATATTGGGGAAACCCAAGTCACCCTTTTGGGGCATGTAGTATCTGGGGAAGGCATTCAGGTGGACCCATCCAAGGTTAGTGCACTGCTAGCCCTGACGTCACCAACTACAGTCAAAGAACTCACATCATTCATCCAGAAAGTAAGGTATTTTAGTAGGTTCATTCATCAATTATCCCAGCTAGCCTTACCCCTACAACGCTTGACCAATGCATCCACCTTAGTATGGGATGAGGAGAGCGAAGAGTGTTTCCAAGAAGTCAAAACAGTTTTGAGCTCCCTCCCCACTCTCCTTCCTCCCCTTTGGGATCAGCCGTTTTATGTAAATCCGAGTGTAGGATCAGATTCTGTGGGGGCTATCTTATTGCAAAAGGACCCCAAAACCCTTCTGATGAGGCCAGTCTACTTTGTCAGCCGAGTTATGAAGCCGACAGAACAGCCTTATTCAAGTGTAGAGAAGATGGTATTAGCATTGATGTTTGCCACTCAAAGGTTCCGGGCATACCTTTTGCCCAGGCATTTTATAGTCATTACCATGGAGGAGAATTTTCCACATGTATTACAGCACATGGATGTCTTTGCTCGCATTTCTAAATGGGTTGTGCAGCTTCAGGAGTTTGACTACACAGTGATGGTAGAAGAGTCCACCCGCGCAGCCTTGGCTGGCATCTTAACGCACCAGTTTAAGGAGAAGAAGCAGAGGAAAGAAATAAAGGGCATACCAAAACCACCACCTACACCGGCAAAGGAAATAGAGCAAGCATTTCCTCTCTATTTTGATGGAGCATACAGAAGGAAAGAAGGCAAAGCAGCGGCAGGTATTGTGGTGTTTAACCCTGCTAAAGAGAAAGTGATGGAAAGAGGCATAGCATTGCTCAACATCTCCTCCAATAATGAGGCTGAGTATGCAGCTTTGATTGCGGGGCTTGAGTGGTGTGCTTCTAATGACATCAGCCGTCTTAATGTGTATGGTGATTCTATGCTAATCGTAAAGCAGGTACAAGGTATCTGGTCTTGCAAGAGTGATAAGCTTGCATCAAAGCTCAGAGAAGTAAAAGCTCTATTCAGAAGGATCAAGTATCACCAGATACACTATGTGGGGAGGGCTACAAATCAAGATGCAGATGTTCTAGCTAATGAATGTCTGAAGGAAGTCACCATTGGAGCTGTCAAGCTCCAGGAGCCTAAGATGCAGGGGAAGGAATCCCTACAGGATGTTATAGGTTTTCTTCAAACAGGAGAACCACCACCGCATTTAACCAAAGGAGAAAGAAGGTGGTTGGCAAGGAAGGCAGTACGGTACCGATTAATTAATGATGATCTGTTTTGCCAAGGGAGGGATCAAGTACTCAGGAAGGTCCCTTCCCAGGAGGACATCCATCGAATCCTCCACTCATGCCACAATGATATATGTGGTGGACATTTTGCATACGAGCTCACTTGTAGGAAAATCCTACAAGCTGGCTTCGTTTGGCCATCTCTCCAAAGAGATGCGCATTTCTGGTGTAAGTCATGTGATGCATGTCAACGCACAGGTCCCAGACGTCTCATTCATGGGCCATAGCAACCAATTACATCCTTTGGGCCATTCGAAAAGTGGGGCATTGATGCCATTGGGCCACTGCCGAAGACTGCAGGAGGAAAGGAATACATCATTGTGGGTGTTGATTACATGACCAGATGGGCTGAAGCAGTTCCAACTAGCAGAATCACAGCTAAAGATGTCGCAAGGTTCGTCTTCAACAGCATCTGCTGCAGGTTTGGTGTTCCTCTTGAAATCATATCTGATAGGGGACCCGGGTTCAGAGGAGATTTGGTAAAGGAGCTAATGGGTAAATTAGGCATCAAGCACAGGCACTCCACCCCATACTATCCACAGTGTAATGGGTTAGTGGAAAAGGTTAATGGAATGATTTGCAAAATCATCTCCAAACACGTAGGGGAAAAGACACAGCACTGGGATAAGCATTTGAATGCGGCACTTTGGGCATAACGTACGTCATTTAGGACATCTCTGGGGTTTACACCATTCCACTTAGTGCACAGTCAGGAGGCAATTTTGCCAATTGAGGTAGAGCTTTCTAGCTTGAGGGTGTCACTGCGCTCTCAAAAGAAACACAAAGAATCAATGAAGAAGCGCCTCTTGGATTTAGAGAGGCTGGCATAAAGTAGGCAGGATGCCATTCAACATTATGCTAGGCAAGCAGAAGAAAGGAGAAAGAGATTCAATGAGAAAATAGCACCAAGAAGCATCACGGAAGGTTCACTCGTACTGCGCTACAACAACAAATTCGACTACAATAAGAGTCACAAGTTTGTGCCTCATTGGGAGGGACCTTTCAAAGTTATAGAATTATTTGACAATGGGAGTTACCAACTCATGGATGCCTCTGGAGGACTGCACAAGACTAGGGTGAATGGATGGAGATTGAAACCATATTTCTCTCAGGGAATGGGGGATCAAGCAGGAGTGGAACAGGTAATCCTCGACAGCAAAGAGCCCTTGGGGGTAAGTGCCCAAGACCCTTCTCTTGCACAGCATGTTCCCTGCATAGACATCATGAGAATAGGGCCAATTACACGGCCTTGCATAGACACGTTGTTTTGTGACCCAGGCACATCAATGGAACATCTTTCCATTGATAGAGAGGATGAGTGCACAAGCAGGTCACAGGGAAATTTCATTGCAGAAGGATTGGAGCAAGAGGTATGAATGCCTCTTGCGTCTGGGGGAGGGCTAATGATGGGGGAAAATCAGACCCTCATTTTTTCAGCCCTTCTTAAAGGATTAATGTAATTATTGTACAGGAGTTTGTTAAATAATGTTGGGTCTCTGCAGCATATGGAGTACCCTCTCGTGTGTACGATTGGGGAGCAGGAACGAAGGCTTCCTAAGGAGTATGGAGAAATCACATCCTTGCAAGGAGAAGAGGTGAGAATAGCCCCTATCCTAGGTGGTAAGGAGAATTCCACTTGGGTGCAATTACAATTTGCTAAAGGAAAATGTAAAAGGCAAAGGCAAGGATAATTCTAGTTTCAATACATGGAATATCAAACATGTAAATTCAAAGGTGAATATGGAGAGTTGATGGGAAGGCCAAAATATGTGGGACCCAGGCAGTAGAAGGCCAAACTATGAAGTGAAAAGGCAAAGCATGGTTCATACAAATCAAGTGTGAGGAGTAAAAGTCAAACATGAAGCCAAAGCAGATGATGCAGGCAAGGAGGCCTCATTTTCAAAATGCGCATTCTTGAGATTCCTTCTCTCTAGCTGGTCAATGGCCACATTCTCTCTCCACCTCACTCTCCACTTTGCTCCAAAGATGAAGACTTTCTCTATTTGGCAAAAGGTGGTTTGGCCAACCTTTTTTGAAGAAACCCCTCCCCCACATATTCAAATGTGATTGGACCATCTTTTCCCCTCTTGGCCTCACCTACAAAGTCTCCTAAGTGGAACCCCCCACATGACCAAAGCTTACCTTCACATGAGCTTGGCTTATTTCATGCACGGTTGAGGAGCCTTCATTTCTTTTTTCAAATTATTTAGCTACCACCCTAAGCTATAAGCCCTCCCAAAAATTAAGCTACCCCACACCCCCTTCCATCCAAGTTAGCTTTCTAAAAAATGAAAGTGGGAATCTTGTGACAAATTGAGACCTTTCCTCAATTTTTGAGCGCCTCACACACACATTCAAAAAATCAAAACCCCTCTCTTCTCTAAACCAAAAAACAGAGAATATGGAAGCTCTCTCTGCTCACTTTTTCCTACACCATATCCCCCAAATATTAAGCTTAAATAATTAATCCATTAGCCCATCTCTTCACCTATAAATAAGAGCCATTCCTATGCACAAAGAGAGCAAGTTGGGGGAGGCTAAAGAAGTTGATTTTAGCCATCTTAAGTTAGCATTGTGAGTCTTGAGAGCAAGGGTGCCACTTATTTAGCTTCATATTTGGGTGTATTATGCTACAATTGATTGGGATTGAGCCTCCATTTAGCTCAATTGAGTGGGCATTAGGCCTTGGGGTGATCAATTAAGGGTGTAAGGAGTGATTTGCTTACTTCTTATGATATATTTTACATCTATATCACTTAGCGAGCCACTGGGAAGCTTGCATAAGTAATATAATCCCTTAATTCTCTCTCACTTCTCATTGGTGGTGGCGGTTACGGGTGCGGTGCTCCCATACCTTGCAAGCCTTCTACTTCAAATCCTTTGCAATGGTATGATTTGTTAATTGATGTTGGAATGTCATCTTGTTTCTCATTCCTTTTGTTATGCTGTTGAAATTTGAAGAGCAATCAAGTTGCAATTGTTGATTGGTTTGAATGCGAGGCTAGCATAGCCCCATTAATCATTAATGCTGCCGTAATCTCTTGTTAATTGTATGTTTTGGGAAGGCTAAAGTAGCCTTGATTTGAGTGTGGTTTGAGCATTGTTTTGATGTTAAGGCTAAAGTAGCCTTGCTATTGAAATGTATATGTTGTGGTTTGGGTTAAGAGATTAACATAATTGATGAGTATTTTGAGTGTGTATATGGACCACAACCTACCACTAATTCTCAGGAAGGTCACTTTCATTTCTTTTGACCAAGAAGGTTTTGGCCAATGTCTTGAAGAAGTCATGGCTTTTACAATAACTTTGTTGTAAACAATGCCATCGCCGTGCATGTGCTTTGATGAGAAAGGAAGGTCTAGAAAAGAGCTTGTCTAGCCATTAGTTATGGCAGAGTCAGGTAGCAAAAAGGCCATGCTTTTCCTTCCTTAAACAATGTAGCCATGGCAAAGCTTCTACATGCTCAAAATAGGTTGCACAGTGCTATGCACAAATACCGCTCCCTTGAAGATGATCTATGCAAGATTGGCCCATGTCTTCAGCATATTGCCAAGCACATCTCATCCCTTGAGGTTGCACTTGAACCCCTATGATTGCACATAAGGGTTCGTAAGAAATGAGCTGGTAACATTGATAAGGAATTTACTTTGGTCTTTGTTGTGCTCAAGGATTTTGATGCCATGCATGATCTTGAGCAATCCCTTTAGGAAGACCTAGAGTATGACCTTTTTGGCTATGTTGGCTGAATTTCTTGCCTTGAAGAAGCTACGGCCTTCTTGTGTCAAAATTTCCCAATGGCTGTTGAATGGCTTCAAGAAATGGTGGACTTCTTAGACCAGAATCAGATCCTTCAAGATGCCCCAATGAGAAGAATTTCCTCTCATTTGAAGCTCTTGCAGGCATGTCACTCTGCTCTAGATTAGGATAAGCTTGATCGTGGGCTTCATTTAGCATCATTAGACAAGCTTGATAGTGAGTTTCAAAGGTTCCTTTCAGAAGATAGCTTGCTTGGTCTATCTCTTACCAACCAATTTGTTAGGAGAGTTGGTGCTTCAAGCAACAGGAAGCTTCTTGCTCAAACATTGAAGATGTATATTTTTAGCAGCTAGCCAAGCACAATATTTTGTTATGGTTCCTAGACCATGTATGGTGTTGGATTTCTTTACATGTACATATAGATTTTATAGTTAGTTGTGGTTATAATTGTTTCCTTGCCATTTTTGGAACTTAAGTTTTGGGCAAAATATGTTGTAAATGTGGCAAGCATGGCAATGTGTGCCATGCTATTGGAGCACCATTTGTAGTAGATGTAATGCTGGACATAAGACACTTTACTATGCAAGGGAAAACTTATCATTTTTTTGTGGTCATTGCATGTGTATGTCAAGTTTAAGAAGATCACCATAGCTCTCATTTGCATTCCATATCTTGTCTTCTTTTGATTCCAATTCTTGCTTGAATGTATTTGTCAAGTACAATGTCTCAAGGCTTTGTCTCCAAGGATCCTACTATCTTCTTCAAAAGCTCTTGCTATTGCACCAAGGGTGATGCTTCCAATAGCTTTTTAAGACTATGTATGTTAGATTGTGCATTTCTTACCACGTGTTGCACTTGTAGAAGTAATACAAAAGTTTTCTCAAGTGTACTAAGCTTGCTCTTGACTTTTCCTTTTTCAGCACTTACAAGATCAATTGGCAAGGAGCACTCATGCTAACATAGTGGTGCACTTGTTTGTGTGGATCTTTTGGTGTTTGTCTACCTAGCACATTGTGGTGCTTACTTTGAGTGCCAATTGTATGTGAAAACATGCAGAGCATGGAGAAAGCCCTTATAAAAAAGTTTGGGCATCAAAGTGGTGCATTCATTTTGATATTATTCATCATTTTCAAGCTCTTTATCCATTTGTGGATTGAATTAGATTAATGGCCTATTGCATGGTTAAGGTGGTAAGCAATTCAATCATGTTCAAATGGTGAGCTTTTGGGTGAGAGTTCTTGTGCACCATGATTTCATGAAGCTGAGAAAGTTACAAAAGATAATTGGGTTTGGCTAAAGGTGTGCCATCTTGGGAGGTGTTTGTTGCAGCATTCTTAATGACATTAAATTTTCTTAATACAATGCCTAGCTTTGCACGACATGTTCTGAGGAGCAATTAAGTTGCTTGATCATAGCTTGTGATTATATTGTTCTTTATGTGATGTTATGCTTCATGCCCATCTCCATGTCAGTAGGCTATGAATAACATGCCTCACATACGCCAAGCCTTTTAGCCCTTCTTATAGTATATGTGATGCAAATTGTCCTTTCCATGATGTTGTGTTTCATGTCTATGTCCATGTTAGTGGGATCTACATAAAATTCTTGACATGCCCCAAACCCATTTTGAATGTATGGATGACATTTTGCTAGTTGTATTGGTAAATGGTGTTGTTTGGTAGCCATGTGTAGAGGGCCTTGCCTTTGAGCTCCATAGTGTACATACACATTTAGTTTGTAGTGGTATTATTCCTTTCTGATGCATGCATCACTTCAAAGAGCTTGGTAATTCATATGAAAGTGTGATACATAGAAGGGAAGAAAAGTGTGTCACAATCTATACTAATACTATAGATAGCGACAATATGTTGAAGCCTTCTATGGTAGCTCTCACTAGAATCTATCAAGTTATGGTTCTTCTTGGAGCTAGGCAAATCTTGAGCTCTTGCAATTTCTTTTAGTGCTACATCTAGCATTATTGTCCATTTTTTTGTTGCCAACAATTGTTTCTTCCATTTGGTGAGATCAAAGGGGAGCTTTGTTCTAAAATTGGGACACTTGGGAGACTGTGTGTTAGAAACATGTAAGAATATATTTATATCTGAAAGGAGATAAAATCAAAGCTTTGTGCTTGCTGTGTTCATCTTTTGATGAATAATTTGTTGAGGGTCTTGTTCCATGTATATTACTTATCCAACTTGTAGTAGGAAAATGGAAGTGCTACATGTTAAAGATATTATTTGTTTCTACTACATGATATAACTAGGTGGTGGTTTTTCCATATGTAATCCTCGGCATAAGCCTCTTTACTATACAAGGGAAAGATTTATCATATTTTTGTGCTCATTGCATGTGTATGTACTTGTTTTCTAGTAATGTAATCAAACCAATTTTTTCAACAATAGTGGTTTAGATTGGTCTAGGCATACATTGTCTATTTGCATTAGCTTGTGCAGTTGGAATGCTTTCTCCCTTACCCTACTCAATGTAGACCAAGATATGCTGTTGTACCCATGTATGCTTAATGTGGAAGCATGCACAATACTGAGGATGCCTTTGATCATTTACCATATTGTAATGAGCGCTCATGGACATCACTCATTCAAGGATCCCAAATCTCTTTGTAAAACATGCCAAGACTTTGTAAACCATGCCACTTAGTTCTAAGATAAACCATGCCATCTTAAAACTAGGTGGCATGGTTTACAAAGATTTGGCATAGTTTACACAAAGGCTTAGGATGGCATGGTTTACAAAGTCTTGGCATGGTTTATAAAGGGCTTTGTCATCCTTGGATTATTGAAGTCCATGAGCACTCATTATCGTATGGTGAATGATCAAACGCATCCTTGGTAAATTGTGCATGATTCCAGATTCAACATACATGGGTACAAGATAATTGCCAAGCTCTTTAGTGGCACTAAGGTTCTTGTCTTTGATGAGCTGGTGTGCATGCTTGGGAAGAGCAATACTTGAGTGTTTGTGTGCCATTGTCCCCACAATGAGACAACTGCTAGTATTATTGTTGGGCTCAATGTTGCTCGAGTCATCAATATGCCATTTGTTGCTTCCATTGCCTATGGGCAGGACAAGAAGGGAGGGGAGAAAAATAGTCGTGTTTTTAACATGTGAGGAGGAACATTTGATGTGAGCATCCTTTCAATTGACAATGGTGTCTTTGAAGTCCTTGCAGCCAATGGCCACACCATCCAACCCAAAGCCCTTGAGTAAACCATGCCAAGGAAATTTGTGAGATAGATCATGCCAATCCAAAGCCCTCTCTAAACCATGCCATCCCATGAGATCTTTTGTAAAACCATTCCTACATACAATAAACCATGTCATAGCATGTATGAGATAAACCATGCCTATAAAAAGTAAACCATGCCTTAGAAGGTTTGAGATAAACCATGCCATCCCACTTTAGATAAACCATGTTGTCCCACCCTTTTTTTAAGACCACGTCCTCCCATAAAGTGCTTTTGTAAACTATTACCTATTTTCCTTCAACCTCATGCTTTCCTAGGAGTTCTTCACATTCACCTTCTTGAAAAGGGACCCCTTTATTGTATTTTTCCCTAAAGCACTCAACCATAAGAAGTTTTAGACATTTTCTCCTATGGGAAAAGATCCTTCAATCATTCACTCAACTGCTATACTAAATGTGGAAGCATGCACAATACTGAGAATGTAGAGCTCTAATTGGTGGAAAGTCTTGTTGTATATTAGTATTGACACTCACACAAAAAGACCCAACATGATTGATTGGAAGATAACAACTCCCATATTTTTCTATGAGCTTGTAGAAATGAAGAGTGAAAGATCCTTGGTTTTGATTTTCCTCCCCACTAGCAATTTCAACTTTCCCATCTTCCAAACTCAGAATTGCATCAAACACAAACTTGTCACTTGCCTTGAATGATGCAGCTAGTTCCTTTGTAATGTTAATCATGTTCGCTCCTTTATCTCTTCAATTTTTTGTAACATAGATAAAAGAAACAATGAACCTTAGTTACCAATTAATAACACATCCTTAGCACATGTTCCTTGAGTTCATTATTAGTAGGAAATTGGGCATGTATTTTCCTAAGCTATATCATTAGCACTCTAGCACAAACATACATAGTATGTATGCTTGTGGCTAATTTGTGATATAGACTATGGGGAAACAACATTGCACCATTTCCTTGATGGTTGCATTAAAGATGTAATTTGGTAGCTTTCCCTTAAGCACATAGATGCTAACAGTGGTTATCCACTTGCTCTTGTGCTACATGTATTAATGAAAACATAACATAGATTGAAAAGAAATTGAAAGAAACACCAACATGATATTGAGGGCTGCATTTATGAGGCCGCCTTCCCCCCTCAAAAGGAATTCTCATTGACTAATTCTTGAATAATTATAATCATAGGAGAGCTGGTGGCAATCATGGTTGTTTCTCAACATTGTTATGGAAGTTAGCTCCATAAAACATGAGTACAATTGTTAATTTCAAATCAAAATTACATGTTATTCATTTTTTACTGATGTAGTTGGGGTAGCATCACTTCATCCATCATTGATTCTTCATATGTGCTCCACTTTGCCAATTGGATTGGCATACATAAGCAATTTTATGAAGTAATAAGAGAGATTATTTATGTGCAAGCAAGGATGGAAGCACTAGTCTTTCTCTGATGATATGAGAGTAGCATATCACCTTGTAGAGGTGGCTAAGAGCTTCCAATAGATCCTATCAACACTCCAATCTAAGTTTGAATGAGAGAGATATGGCCAAAAGACACTCACATATGTGCTTAAGGCTCTGGCAACTAAAGTTAGGCAATAATGTGGGGGAAAGGGTGTGGAGGAGCGAGAAAGATGAGTGGGGAGCCCAAAAACAAGGGAAAAGACTCCCCTTTTGGATGCACATTTCATTTGTGGCCCTTGGATGGAGGTTGATTCTCCATTCCACCATCCTAGCCATCCATCTAGCTTGCGGCCACCCTTTTCCCACTCTTTAGCCCTCATTCCCACATTTTGAGCCATAATTATTCTATTTTGAGAGAATTTCTTATTCATTTTGAGCTCTAAAAATTGCCTTAGACTCAAGATAATATTTTTTAGACAATTATGCAAGATGTTCCAACCTCTAGACCCTTCCCATTAGTCTCAAATACATCCTTGTTGTCATATACCTTGGCCTCCTTGGTATTTTCTCTCTCTAGAGTGATAAGTTCTAGAGATATAAAATCATTATTGAGGTTAAAAGTGCATCAAAATAGACTTTTGATGACATTACCTCGCCCTTGAAAAGCATAGGCATCCTTGACTATGAATATTATGGGGTCAAATAGCTAGTTCTATACTTAGGATCCTCATTTGGGTATCTGGTCTCATTTTTGGACTAGATGACTAATCTAGTAGATGCTTAGGCGAGGTAATCAGGCTAAGTAGATCCATTCTTAAAACATTATAGCATTGTGTACACAAAAAACATAAAGATCTTTAGAATATTGTTTAATACTAAACCAAATATAAAACAATAAATTGTACAAAGACAAGACTATTAATTGCAAAATCATTGTTTATTGATTATCCACCTCATACAAAAATTTAATATTCTTCAAGAATATCAGAAGAATCTTTGAGTTGAGATTCTCTTGCATCCATCGAGCATCTTTATGAGGATAGTTTCTAAACTTGACCAAATAGTGTTTTAAAGTCTTGCCACTTTGTAATAGATTATCTTCATGCCTTAGGATAATGTTGGGCTGTAAAACTTCTTCTTGTTCTTTCAATTTGGGTGGGTATTCTTCTATTGGCTCCGTAGGAGGCATTCCTTTGAAAGTTTTAAGAGGACTCACATGGAAATCATTATGAATATGCCAAGTTTCTAGCAATTTCAAACTATAAGAGGTCTCATTTATCCTCTCAAGGATTTGAAAAGGACCATAATATTGTTTTATGTAATTAAGCCTTGGTAGGCTTTAATAGAACCCAATAATCTTTATTGAATTCTAATGGTTGTCTATGCTTATCTACAGCCCTCTTTTGCCTCAATTGCGATGTAGATATAGCTTCTTTTATCTTCTTAAATGAGTCTTGTATTTTGTGCACATACTCATCGGCAACAAATATGTTATGATTCAGTTTTAGCATAATAGGACGCTTTGGCTTCCCCTCAATCACTTCAAATGGGGATTTGCCAGTGGAAGAGTGCATCATACTATTATATGCATATTCCACATTAGGCAAATACCTTTTCCATTGATTTCTTTGGTCAACCTCAAAAACATGACTTTTTAATAAATCTAGTATCTTCGAGTTAACTATTTAACTTCATACCCAAATTTTCAAATAGATGTTGCCAAAATAAACTAGTCATCCTGGGATCTATATCTACTACCATGAATGTAGGTAACCCATGATATTTAAAGATTTGGGAAGTGAAAAGTCTAGCCATGTGGTGTGCTTTAATAGTCTTTTTAATAGGAATGAAATGAGCCTATCTACTAAAGTGGTACACAATAGTCCATATAATTATATTTCCTTGCATAGACTTTTGTAATCCAAAGATAAAGTCCATTGAAGTACTTACCCATGGAACATTAGGGTTGACTAGAGGTTGTAACAAGTGTAGAGCCTTGCATCTATTGTATTTAACCTTTTGACATACCATACACTATTCCATATAAGAGTGTATATTTCTTTTCTCACGGATGACCAATAGAAATAGGTTTTTATTGTTTGAGTCATTGCTTGAATACCACAATGTCCCACATATAGTGGAACATGGGATTCATACATGACTTTTTCTCTTAGGTTTTTTGTTATGTAGAGTCTAGAACCATGCAATAAGAAACCATCTTTGAGAGATTATGGTTCATGAGGTATGTCACTGAAAAGATTTTCTACAATGCTAGCATAATCTTCATCATGCACATAATCATTTACCATGCTTGTAGGGTCATGATGATGTGCAATAAAAATAGCATTGACCATTGGTTGTGGTGAGAGAGCATTTGCAACTAAATTGTTTTTCCCTGCAATATGAGCAATATGGAAATTAAACTAGGAAAGAAAGTTTTCCCACCTCATTTGCTTATTAGAGAGTTTGGTATGAGTCATAAAGTACTTGATACTGTGATGATCAATCCATATAATGAATGGTGTACCCAAAAGGTAGTGCTTCAAGGAGTCAAATGCATGCATAACTACAAAAATGTTTTTTCATAAATACCCAGTGATCGTTCTTGTGGTTCCAAATGGAAACTCTCATATGCTATGGGATGTCCTTCTTGAGAAAGGAAAGCTCCTAAACTCTCACCATATGCATCACAATGGACCTCAAATGTCTTTTCGAGATCATTAAGCACTAGCAAGGGTCCAAACATTAGTCTTTTCTTGAGCTCATTGAGGGCTTCATTCTCTTTAGTTGTCCATTGGAATTTAACCTTTTTTTTAGTTAAATCATGAAAAGGACTTGCTATTATAGAAAATGTTTCAATAAATCTCCTATAATAAGAACACATGCCAATAAAACCACGTAACTCATGTAAGTTGGTTGGTTGTGGTTATTCTTGGATTATCTTTAACTTGTCAAGATCCATGCTTATCCTCTCTTTAGAGATAATATGGCCAAGATACCTTATCTCCTTCTAAAACAACTCACTCTTCTTGGAGTTAACATAAAACTTACGTTCTTGTAACTCCTAGAAAAGCTTTGAGAGATGCTCTTTGTGTTCTTTCAACATTTTCAAATACACAATGATATCATTGAAGAAACTCCAGTGAAGAAATGATACTTGCAAAATATTCTATCCACTAATTGATTAAAAGTTGTGAGAGCATTAATGAGACCAAATGGCATTACCAAGTACTCATACAACCCGAATTAAGTCTTAAAAGTAGTCTTATGTATGTCTTTGGGTACAATCCGTACTTTTAAGGTCTATACGACTATAATAGATTGATCCTTGCAATTTTTCAAAGATATCCTCAATTTGTGGAATTGGGAATCTATTTTTTATAGTATTCTTGTTAAGTGCTTAATAGTCCACACACATATGGTATGAACCATCTTTCTTTTGCACTAGTAATACTGATGAACAATAAGGTGAAGAGTTGAGACGTATCATGCCTTTATCTAGTAATTCATTCTCTTGAGATATTATCTCCTCGTGTTGGGCCATCAAAACTCTATAAGGGGCTTTGTTAAGAGGTGAACTACCTTGAATTGGCTCATTTTTATGGTCATCATCTACCCTTATGGGTGGAAGTTCATATGGTATTTCATCCGCAAAACATGAATCATAATTATGCAAAAATTCCTTTAAGTGTGAACTGTTTAGTTCATTATCATTGTCATTAACTTGAGCATACACATTATCATGCACAGAATCATCATTTTTACAAGGGGGTTGGGAGTCTTTGACATGGATCATATAAGCAAAAAGGGACTTCTTTATTACTTTCTTCATAGCTTTGCTACTTACAATGGGGATGGTGTTCCCTTTGCTTTTAACCTTACTTCTATACTCCTTTCCTATATGTGTAAATGTAACTACCTTATCTCAAAACTAAATTTGTGCATATAAATGGTGAAACCATGGTGCTCCCAAGATTACATCTTGGTTTACAAGTGGAGAAATGTAAAAACCTGTGCTATTTGAGCAATTTTGAATATGAGAGATGCACTCTCCCAATCAATGGAGTGAGTGGTACTTGCTAACCTTCAAAAGCCCACAAAGCATGTAAGGGAGGTCCCTTCTCTTCACTACTTATTCCCAATCATTGTGCAAGATCAACTGATATAAAATTATAGGTGGAACCTAAATCCAAAAGAATAAAAGCACTTTGATCTATTATTCTACCCCAAGTATAACATAGTTGAGAAGGGATTTGCACATCCTTGTCATGGTTGGATAGAATGTTAGCTGCTTGTGGAGTTGCTTGATTGAGTATCTTCTTAGGACAACTACAATAATTGTGCCCATGTTCTCTTTATCTATAGCATTGGTTCTCCTTTTGATACTTCTCGAGATTTATAATGGTAATCAATGTTTAAGTGTTTATGTCTTCTAGTTTTTGAAACTAAGACTAAAGAAACATAAATTATTTATATAGTTGTTAAAGACACATCCTTAGCACAGTTCTTTAAGTTCTTTTTAAGAGGAACTTAGGCATGCCTTCCCCTAAGCTTATACTATTGTCACTCATACTCACAAGCATACATAGTATGTGTACTCATGGCCAATTTGTAGTATAGGCTTTTGGTAAGAACATTGCACAAGTTCCTTAATAGTTCCAAAAAACATTGATAGATAGCTTTCCCTTAAGCATATAGAGCCAATGATGGAGCTATTTGCTCTAGTGCACCACATAGACATGAATCATAGCATAAACTTGCAATAAAAATTGAAATAGACAAGACATAAGATTGAGGGCCACATTTATGAGGCCGGCCCCCCCTTGAAAGGATTTCTTGTTGTGTATTTCTTGATATTTACATTCAATAAGAGCTTGAGCCATCATGACTCTCTCTTTCCCACATCAATATGGGATTAGAGGCCCATAAAACATGAGTTGGAGCAATCAAATAAGTAATGAGTTTACCTGTTTTTCTTATTCAATGATGTAGATTAGCTTGCCTCATGTAGCTTGCACTAAATCTTTTGTTGGAGCTCTATTTCTTCAGTGGATTTAGCATAAATAAGAGAGATTATGAGGGAGTAGTAGAATCTAGGTATGTGCAACCAAGGATGGAAGCACTATAACTAGCCGGATGGTAGCAATATTGCATATCACCTTGAAGAAGATGTTAAGAGCTCTCCATAGCACTTGTTTTCACACCAAAAGACCTCCAAGAGAGAGAGAGAGATATGAGAGAAACATGATCTTGAGTTTTTGTTCATGCAAAGAGAGTCTCTAATAGCTAAGAATAGGGAGAAAAGTGTGGGAAAGAGTGTGGATGAGAGGGAAAGTGATGAGGGATGCCCTAAATGTGTGGGGGATCGCTCCTTTTGGATGCGCATTTCATCAAGGACCATTGGATGGGGCCTATCTCATCCCCCTTGCATCCTAGCCCTCTGTTTTGATATGTGTCCATGATCCCCTCTCTCTCTCTAGCCCTTGTTCCTGTAGTTTGAGCCATGATTCTTTGGTTGCAAGGGCATTTCTTACCTATTTTGAGCTCTGTAACTTGCTATAGACTCATGGTAAGATTTTCTAAATACTTATACAAGATGTTCCATCCTCTAGAACTGTCCCATTGGTCTTAGATACATTGTTGCTGTCTTATTACTAGGCCTCCACGATATTTTCTCTCTCTAGAATGATCAATTCTAGAGAGATAAAATCGTAGTTGAGGTTATAAATGCATCAAAATAGATTTTTGATGACATTACCCCACCCTTGAAGACATAGTCATCCTCGACTATGAATATTAGGGATTAAATGAGCCACATTAATAATCTATATCCTCATGTGAGTATAGGGTCTCTTTTGTAGACTAGATGGCTAATCTAGCAAATGCTTAGGTGAAAAAATCATGCTAAGTAGAACCATCATTTAATGAGAACATTGTGTACACAGTAAAACATAAAACAACATTAATCAAAAGTTTAACGTTAAACAACTCATAAAACAAGAAATTACACAAAGACAAGACTAGAAATTGTAAAAGTCATTGTCTTATTATTGATCCAACTCATTCAAGAATTTATATTCATTAAGAATATCCATAGAGTCTTTGTGCTGGGATTCTTGCATCCAACGTGCATCTTCAGGAGGATAATTTCTAAATTAGACTAGATATCATCTTAAGGTTTTGCCACTTCTTAACAAATTTTCCTCATGCTTTAGGATAATCTTAGGTTGTAGGATTTCCTCTTGTTCATCAAACTCAGGTGGGTCTTCTTCTATTGGTTCCGTAGGAGGTGTACCTTTAAAAGGTTTAAGAAGACTAACATGAAAGGCACTATGTATATGCCATGTGGGTAGCAACTTCAAACGATAAGAAGTCTCATTAATCCTCTCAAGGATTTCAAAAGGATCATAGTAGTGTTTAGCTAACTTAGCATAGAACTTATGATGGCCAATCGGTTCACCTTGCCAATCCTTACCTGTAGTATGTCCTAACCAAGCCTTTGTAAACTTAAGTAGAACCCAATCATTAATATTGAATTGCAAAGGCCTTCTATGCTTGTCTACAACCCTCTTTTGCTTGTGTTGCGAAGAAGATATAGCTTCCTTTATCTTTTGGAAAGATTCTTGAATATCTCTCACATATTCATGTGTAGCAAAAATATTATGCTTCATTTTAAGCATAAGAGGAGGCTTTAGCTTACCCTCTATGACTTCAAAGGGGGATTCACCCATGGAAGAATGCACTGTATTATTATATGTGTATTCCACGAATGGTAAATACATTTCCCATTGATTACGTTTGTCAACCTCATTAACATAACACTTCAATAAGTCTAGTATCGTGGAATTAACAATTTCGCTTTGGTCATCTTTTTGTTGGTTATAGGCAAAAGAGAAATCCAATTTTGTAACCAAGTTTTCAAATAGACCCTGCCAAAATCAGCTAGTCATTCTGGGATCTCTATCTGAAAGTATGGATGTGAGTAACCCATGATAGTTAAAGATTTGAGAGATAAAGATTCTAGCCATGTGGTGTGCTTTAATAGTCTTATTAACAGGGATGAAGTGTGCTTGTTTACTAAAGTGATCCATTATAGTCCAAATTCCTATATTTGCTTGCATGGACTTGGGTAATCCAAAGATAAAGTCCATTGAAATACTCTCCCATGGAACATTTGGAATAGGAAGAGGTTGCAATAATCCTAGAGCCTTTCCTCTATCATATTTAACTTTTTGACATACCATACATTGCTCCATGTATGTATGTTTATCTTTCCTCACGGATGGCCAATAGAAATAATTTTCTATTGCTTGCATAGTAGCGTGAATACCTCAATGCCCTACATAAGGAGGAACATGGGATTCATTCATGACTTTGTCTCGAAGGTTCTTTGTCATGAAAAGTCATGAACCATGCAACCAGAAACCATCTTTTAGAGAGTATGGTTCATGAGGAAGATCATTGGAAATGTTACCCATAATGCTAGCATAGTCCTCATCATCTACATAGTCATCAATCATGCTTGTGAGATCATTATGATGAGCTATTGTAATAGCATTGACCATAGGTCTCCTGGATAGAGCATCTACCATTAAATTGTGCTTTCCAACAATATGGGCTATGTGGAAACTGAACTGAGAAAGAAAGTTTGACTATCTCATTTGCTTATTTGAAAGCTTAGTCTAAGTCATAAAGTATTGAATACTTTGATGATCAATTCTAATAATGAAAGAAGTCCATAAAAGATAATGCTTCCATGAATCTAAAGCATGTATCACTGCTAGGAGTTCCTTCTTATAAATTCCCAGTGAGCCTTCTTGTGGTTGCAATCGGCAGCTTTCATAAGCTATAGGGTGTCCTTCTTGAGGAAGGATAACTCCTAAGCTGTCACCCAATGCATCACAGTGGACATCAAAAGCCTTATTGAGATCTAGAAGCACTAATAAGGGTTGAGACTTTTGCCTCTTTTTGAGTTCATTAAAGGCCTCATTTTCCTTAGTTGTCCATTGGAATTTAACCTTCTTCTTGGTTAAATCATGCAAGGGTCCAGCTATTATAGAAATTTTTTCTATAAATCTCCTATAATAGGAACACATGCCAATGAAGCTCCTCAACTCATGTAGGTTGACGGGCTCTGGCCATTCTTGAATGATCTTTAATTTATCACGGTCCATTCTTATCCCATCCTTAGAGATAATGTGACCAAGATAATGTATTTCTTTCAAGAAGAACTCACTCTTTTTGGAGTTAACATACACATTAGGGAGAGAATGGGGTCAAAAAGGGCCTCTTTATTTGCCATGGGACTAAGAAGGTGCTTAAGAGAAGGACAAATAGATACTTGCCATGTGGGCTGAAACCTTGGGTTGTCATATGCGTCATAAGAATCTTGAAAAGATTCTTTTCTTCTTCAAAAAGTGGGGGGGGAGAGTTCTTCCAAATTGAGTGAACAAGAGTGCATCACAATCACATTAGCAAGCTCTTTCCATAAACAGGCTACTTGATATAGTTTTGAGTTTACTATCACATAGTGCCATGTGGCATCCCATCCTCCAAAAATTCAAATTAAAAAAAAGTATCCGTTTCGAGGAATCAAATTAGAAAATGTTTTCCCTTAAGTGAAAAGATTTGACTTCCTTAAACTGCCAAATAAAGAGGCCCTCCTAGACTCCATTCTCTTTCTAATGAATTTATGTTGTTGTAGGTCCTAAAAGGCTTTAGAGAGATGCTCTTTGTGCTCCTCTAATATTTTAGAGTACATAATTATATCATCAAAAAATACTCCAGTAGACAAACAATACTTACAAAAAATTCTATCCATTAATTGGTTGAAAGTTACAAGAGCATTAGTGAGACCAAAAGGCATCACTAAGTACTCATACAACCCAAATTGATTCATCAAAGTAGTCTTGTGTATATCTTCAAGCACTATCCTTATTTGATGGTATCTGCTCTTGAGATCTATACGCTTGTAATAGGTAGGTCCTTGAAGCTTATCAAAAATATCTTCAATTTAGGGGACTAGAAATCTATTGTTTAGTGCATGATAGTCCACAGACATATGGTATGAACCATCTTTCTTCTACACTAACAATACCGGCAAACAATAGGGTGAGGAACTAGGACGTATCATGCCCTTGTCTAGTAATTCATTTACTTGGGCCATGATTTACTCTTGCTGGGCCATGGATACTCTATAAGGGGCCTTATTGGGAGGGGAACTACCTTGAATTAGTTCTATTTTATGGTCATTGTCTCCCCTAATAGGTGTAAGCTCGTTACGTATCTCGTTCGCAAAACATGAGTCGTATTTATGCAAAATTTCATTTAATCATAAATGGTTTGAGTCATCATCATTAACATGAAATTGAGTAGACACATTATCATGCACATATCTATCATTTACATAAGGGGATGGGGAATCTTTGACATGAATGATATAAGAAAAAAGAGATTTCTTTATTACTTTCTTTGCTACATCACTATTTACAAGAGGGATAGTGTCCCCTTTGCTTTGTGCCTTAATGCTATACTCCTTACCATAGTGTGTGAATGTAGCTACTTTATCTTGAAATTGAATCTTTGTGTATAAATGATGAAACCAAGGCATGCCCAAAATTACATGTTGGTGAGCTAGTGGGGATATGTAGAATTCTTCATTATCAGAATAGTTTTGTATATGAAGATGCAACTTGCCAATCAATGGTGTGACTTGTACTTTTTGGCCTTCAAATGGAGATCCCATTTCTTCAACATTGATTCCCAATCTTTGTGCAAGCTCAACTAAAATGAAATTATGGCTGGAGCCTGGATCTAAGAGAATGAAAGCGCTTTTCATCACTTAATCTCCCCCAACTGTATAAAAGTGGAGATGAGCTTGGCACTTCATCATCATGATTGGGTAGTATGTGTGTTGTTTGTGGAGTTCCTTAAGTCTTCTTGGGATAGTTGCGGTAAGTGTGCCCCTGATCCCCGCATCTAAAGCACCAATTCTCTTTTTGATGCTTCTCAAGATTAGTAGGGGATAACTTGTTTTGGCCTTTATACTCCTTACCCTCTTTCTTCTTGTTGTCATTTGTACATTGATCCTTGTTGGTAGGAACCTTGGGGTCTTTATTGGCACGGTCTTTTCCAAAGGTCTTCTCTCCATTATCTTGTTGCTTTATAAAACCCTTATTTGGAGTGAAAATCGTTGCGGCAACCATCGCATGATGGATAACCTCAGAGATGGTTTTGGGCTTCTGTGCATTTATGTAAGTCTTCATATCCTCATTTAAACCTACACAATATCGCTTTTTCTATTTAGAGAGGTTGATCTTCTTATGCACTATCACTTTGAGATGCAATTCCCAAAATTTGTCAGTGTATTTTTGCATTGATTCACCCTTCTCTACCTTGAGCCCACGCTATACCATTAAGACATCATCTTTGACTTGATCTGTTAAGAACTGCTTCATGATTTCCTGACAACACTCCTTCCACCTATGGGGAGCTATACCCTGTGTCCTCAAGCATGCCCACCACTGTTGTGCACTCTTCTGAAAGTGCATGGCTACAGAGCGTAGCTTGGATCTCTCTGTAAAGTGCTCCCCATCAAGTTCCACATCAAATTGCTAGACAAAGGCTAAGACTTTGTTCATTTGTCCATATGAGCCATCATATGAAAGGAAGGTAATATTCTTACCCCCTTCCATGAATGTTTCAAGCCTGTTTCAAGGAAGGTAATATTCTTACCCCCTTACTTGAATGTTTCAAGCTTCTTTTTTGTCTTCCATGCATGATATCATTCTTTGCACTTCTGTGAGGAATGCACCTTGTAGGAAGATCTCGTGGACAAAGAGGATTCTTTAGTCTATGTTGAAGGAGGAGAGATTGAAGGTGGATAGGGAGACCTTCTCCTCTTTTGAAGGTTTCTTCCTCACTTACTTCTCCCCTCATTCAAGAAAGAGTTTGGACTTTGGCTTGGACCGTGGCTTCTCTTTGATGCATAGTTAGGAGAACGGGGAATGCGTCTCCTTTGAGGTGCAACCTCAAACGAATATTCTTCCTTATTAGCATCTCTAGGGCTTCTTCCTCCTTTGGGGGAGGATTCAACCACTTGATTTGGTGAATCAACTTGGTTGTTGGGAGGAAGGACATTGTTTGAATGCATCAGCGCTTGCACCATAGGTTGCAGTGAGGGATTAGTTTGGGCATCATGTAATGATTGCACCAAATACCTCAAACCTTGAGGTCCTTCCATTGAGACTTCATCTTCCCTTCAGTTTATGGTGCATACATCAATTGGTTCCTACATATTATTAAGCAAGGTTTCTAACTTCATGTTCTATGAGAAAAACAAAGAGCTTATGGTAAGAGCACACATGTGAGCAATCCACGATTTGCAAGTGTTAGCTAGCTAGTGAGGGTTAATAGTGCCACCTCCAAATGACGGACCCAAGGGACTTTCCGCATGCTCACTAGCACTAAAATTGTAGGTAACCCTTTCGAGCATGCTAATAAGGCAAGGGCTCCCTTCGGTGATCGCGCAAACGGTTACGGAATAATAGCTCCTCAATTGACTCAGATAACTATTATAGATAGTCGTCTCTATTTGTGAACTTATCCACTCTTTTCTTTCAACATAGAAAAGAAATCTTGCGTTCTCTTACACTCTTATGCAATTCAAGGAAGCAAATTTTGTGTGCAAGGATTTGCACAAAAGTGGCATGCAAATGGTTTTGCTAGAGTATGTTCTTACCCCCTAGATCCTAAAAGCTCAATGGTATAAGTTCTCTCTAGGTACAAATCACTTACATGAAAGTGTATGAATCTTTGACACAAACTTGCTAATCCTTGCGCTTAGAATGCCTAAAGACCATTCCTTTCTTTGCAAGAAAAGAAAAACCTCACTCTGATACCAATGTAATGGTAGTCAACATTTAAGTCTTTATCTCTTCTAGTTTTTCAAACTAAGACTAAGGAAACATAAACCATTTATACCTTTGTTAAAGACACATCGTTAGCACAGTTCTTTAAGTTCTTTTTAAGAAGAACTTAGGCATGCCTTCCCCTAAGCTTATACTATTGGCACTCATACTCACAAGCATACACAATATGTATACTCATGGCCAATTTGCACTATAGGCTTTTGGTAAGAACATTGCACCATTTTCTTAGCAATTGCAAAAAACATTGAGAGATAGATTTCCCTTAAGCATCCAGATCCAGTGATTGAGCCACTTGCTCTAGTGCAACACATAGACATGAATCATAGCATAAACTTGCAATAAAATTGAAATAGACAAGACACAAGATTGAGGGTCGCATTTATGAGGCCGGCCCCCCCTTGAAAGGATTTCTTGTTGTGTATTTCTTGATAATTACATTCAATAAGAGCTTGAGCCATCATGACTCTCTCTTTCCCACATCAATATGGGATTGTAGGCCCATAAAACATGAGTTGGAGCAATCAAATAAGTAATGAGTTTACCTATTTTTCTTGTTCAATGATGTAGATTAGCTTGCCTCATGTAGCTTGCACTAAATCTTCTATTGGAGCTCTTTTTCTTCATTGGATTTAGCATAAATAAGAGAGATTATGAGGGATTAGTAGAATCTAGGTATGTGCAACCAAGGATGGAAGCACTATTACTAGCCGGATGGTAGCAATATTGCATATCACCTTGAAGAGGATGTTAAGAGCTCTCCATAGCACCTGTTTGCACACCAAAAGACCTCTGGAAGAGAGAGATGTGAGAGAAACATGATCTCAAGTTTTCTTTCATGCAAAGAGAGCCTTTGACAGCTAAAACTAGGGAGAAAAGTGTGGGAAAGGGTGTGGATGAGAGAGAAAGTCATGGGGGATGCCCTAAATGTGTGGGGGAGCCCTCCTTTTGGATGCGCATTTCATCAAGGACCATTGGATAGGGCCTATCCCATCCCCCTTGCCTCCTAGCCCTCTATTTTGACATGTGTACATGATCCTTTCTCTCTCTCTCTAGCCCTTGTTCCCGTAGTTTGAGCCATGATTCTTTGGTTTCAAGGGCATTCCTTACCCGTTTTGAGCCCTATAACTTGCTATAGACTCATGGCAAGATTTTCTAGACACCTATGCAAGATGTTCCATCATCTAGACCTTTCCCATTGGTCTCAGATACACCAGTGCTATCTAATTACTAGGCCTTCATGGTATTTTCTCTCTCTAGATTATCAATTTTAGAGAGATAAAATCATAGTTGAGGTTATAAATACATCAAAATGGATTTTTGATGACAAGATCTTTGGGACATAACTTGCTTTGTCCATTGTACTCCTTGATATTCTTCTTTTTATTGCCATTAGGTCTTTGATCCTTATTATCGATATTCTTATTATCCTTGTGAGCATGATCCTTACCAAAATTCTTCTCTCCAATCTCTAGTATCTTTGTAATACCTTTGTTTGGAGTGAAGATTTTTGTGGCAACCATCACATCATGGATAGCTTCAAAGACCATTTTGGGCTTTTGTGCATTAATGTTAGTCTTCATATCTTCATTAAAACCTATACAATACTGTTGCTTTTGTTTCAAAAGTCAATCTTCCTATACACTATTGTCTTGAGATGAAAATCCCAAAAGTTATCAGTGTGTCTTTGCCTGGTCTCACCCTTCTCCAACTTAAGCCCGTGCCATGCCATTAAAATGTCATCTTTGGCTTGATTGGTCAAGAATTTTTTCATTATCTCTTGACGACATTCCTTCCATGTATGAGGGGCTTCACCTTGCATCCTCAAGCTTGCCCACCATTTTAATGCACTCTTTTGAAAGTGCATGACAACGTGGCATAGCTTGGATCTTTTTTATCTGAAGTGCTCCCCGCCAATTGCCACATCGATTTGTTGAACGAAGGCTAAGACTTTGTCTGTTTGTCCATATGAGCCATCATATAAAAGAAAGGAAATATTCTTACCCCCATCCCTAAATGTCTCTAGCTTCCTTACCTGCATCCATGCACAAAAGGTCCCCTTGTGCTTCCTTGAGGAATGTGCCTTGTAAGAAGATCACGTGGATGAAGAGGATTCTGTAGACTATATTGAGTAAGAAGATCTTGAAGGTGGAGAGAGAGACCTTCTCCTCTTTTGAAGGTGTCTTCCTCTTTCACTTCTCCCCTCATTCAAGAAAGTATCAGGACTTGTACTTGGGCAGTGGCTTCTCTTTGATGCACGGTTAGGAGAATGAGGGATGCATCTCCTTTGAGGTGCCACCTCATACAAATGTTCTTCCCTTTCACTATCCTTAGGAATTCTTTCTCCTTTGCGTGAGGATTCAACCACTTGATTTGGTGCATCAACCTGGTTGGGAGGAATGAGATTGTTTGACCGCATCAACGCTTGCACCATGGGTTGTAGTGAGGGATTAGTTTGGGCATCATGCAAAGATTGCACCAAATGCCTCAAAGCTTGAGTACCCCTAGTTGAGGCTTCATCTTCCCTCCAATGAATGGTGCGTACATCAATTGGTTCCTGCATATTCTCAAGGATGGTTTCCAATTCTTAATAATTAAGAATTGTACGTTCTCTTACACTTTGTATGCAAATTCTTTGTACCAAATTTTGTTTCTAAGGACTTGCACAAAATCACATGCTAGTGTTTGTCTAGACTACGTCCTTAGCCAGGGTGAAAGAGCTCAATGGACTAAGTTCTCTCTAGGATCAAGAAACCATATGAAGGTGTATGATTCCTTACAACAAACTCTGCAACTCCTTGCACTAAGAATGTTTAAGATCATTCTTTTATGTAATAAGACAAGGAAATACAAAGCTTTGACACCAATGTAATGGTAATCAATGTTTACTCTTCTATCTCTTCAGGTTTTTGCAACATAGATAAAAGAAACAATAAACCTTTGTTATCGATTAATAACACATCCTTAGCACATGTTCCTTGAGTTCATTATTAGTAGGAAATTAGGCATGTATTTCCCTAAGCTACATCATTAGCACTCTAGCACAAACATACACAGTATGTAAGCTTGTCGCTAATATGTGATATAGACTCTGGGCAAACAACATTACACCATTTCCTTGATGGTTGCATTAAAGATGTAACTTGGTAGCTTTTCCTTAAGCACACAAATTCTAATAGTGGTTATCCACTTGCTCTTGTGCTACACGTATTAATGAAAATATAACATAGATTGAAAAGAAATTGAAAGAAACACAAACACAATACTAAGGGCTACATTTATGAGGTTGGGACTCCCTCAAAAGGAATTCTCATTGACTAATTCTTGAATAATTACAATCATATGAGAGCTGGTGGCCATCATGGCTCTTTACCCACATTGCTATGGAATTTAGCTCCATAAAACATGAGTAGAGCTGTTAATTTCATATCAACATTACTTGTTATTGATTATGTACCGATGTAGTTGGGGTAGGATCACTTGATCCATCATTGATTCTTCATATGTGCTCCAATTTGTCAATTGGACTAGCATACATAAGCAATTTTATGAAGTATTAAGAGAGATTAATTATGTGCAAGCAAGGATGGAAGCACTAGTCTTTCTCTGATAATATGAGAGTAGCATATCACCTTGTACACGGGGCTAAGAGCTTCCAATAGATCCTTTCAACACTCAATCTAAGTTTGAATGCGAGAGATACGACCAAAAGACACTCACGTGTGTGCTTGAGGCTCTGTCAGCTAAAGTTAGGCAGTAAAGTGGGGCAAAGGGTGTGGAGGAGAGAGAAAGAGGAGTGGGGAGCCCAAAAATAAGGGAAAAGACTCCTCTTTTGGATGCACATTTCATTTTTGGCCCTTGGATGGAGGCTGAGTCTCAATTCCACCATCCTAGCCATCCATCTAGCTTGTGGCCACCCTTCCCCCACTCTTTAGCCCTCATTCCCACATTTTGAGCCATAATTATTCTATTTTGAGAGTAGTTCTTATTCGTTTTGAGCTCTAAAAATTGCCTTAGACTCAAGATAATATTTTTTAGACAATTATGCAAGATGTTCCAGCCTCTAGACCCTTCCCATTGGTCTTAAATACATCCTTGCTATCATATACATTGGTCTCCTTGGTATTTTCTCTTTCTAGAGTGATAAGTTCTAGAGAGATGAAATCATTATTGAGGTTAAAAGTGCATCAAAATAGATTTTTGATGACATCCTTAGTCAATTGTATTGTCTTGAAATCCTTCTTAACTTTAAAACCTTCCTACAGTCGCACCAAATATGAAAACTTTCATTCTTCTATCTCCTCTTTCAAACACATATAGTAAATCCAATGCCAACTCCAACTACCTTCTCTACATATACAAGAAGAGATGATGATACCAACTCCACAACAAATGAATTCATTCTACTTGGGCCCAACATCTGGTGAAGCACCTCTTTTGATATCTTTCCAAAAAATATCGTAAATGAGTAAACACTTTCTTTTTTGCGAGGCCAAACATTGTAAAAGTCATCAGAAGGTAGGAGTTACTCACAACAATTTTTCTTGGAGAATTTCCCAAATAAAGTCACATAGCAAAGCCATGTAATCGAAGAGTATCATACAAACTACAACTGATGTAATGAAAGTAGCAAAAAATACAAGTGCATGCTTATGATCATTGCATTATTTGATGTCCAGATCCATGATGCATAAGATGTTTTGGATGAATCCCCACTAAACATCATGAGTCTCCATAAAGAAGGCATTGTATACACAAGGAGGTGCATTTGGGAGTAGGCAGCTACCAACAATCCTCTATCCTCAATGTCACTTCATCAGGTAGGCCAAAGCTCATGATGATGGCTACTTGAGTGGAAGACATAGGGAAATAAGCTCTATTCCCACAAGAAGTTGTCTAAAACTTCCAATGATGTTGAATACAAAAGGGAAAACACACAAAAGTCCCATTCCCACTAGAAAAAATGTCCAAAACTTCCAGTGGGGTGTCTCATGGGGCTCCATGCATCCATCATAGTCAAACACTCCAAAGAGAAAAGCCCAGTTGAAGGAGAAATTTGTATACCTATGATTGCTTGTATGCATGAAGCTATCAAATTTGGGAGTACCATATATTTCTCTTCATGGATGCTTTTATCTATGACTCACATCCTTCTATAAGACCAACAATGTACCCAATCATGAGAAAGACTCTCATAGAAAACCATGCTGACTGGCTCAAGTAGACATTCACCAAGCTACCACAAAAGGTGGGTATTGTGTAACTTATCTTGTTTGTGATCCATCATCACTTTGACCATATAGAACTTTCCCTCACAAGGGCACCATTCAAGGTAAGATCTTTTGTGGTACATAACCAAATGACATGCATCAAAATTGGCCCTAGGAAGCTCCCTAATAGTATGCTCAATCAAATGCTAAAAATGATCATGTTGCTTGTACATGTAAGTGAATTGAGGATCATAACATCCATAACAATGATCTTAAACAAGATATGCAAAGGATAAAGGGAAGAAAAACAATTTTTAGGTAATAAAAACCTTGGACACAAGGTCCTTGGAAAGCTATTTAGAAGATGAGGCTAGAAAGATACATGTGAACTTTTTTAGAACAAATTATCCAAAAATTAAGATGCTGCAAAAGAATCATCCAAAGAGCAAGATGCTATGACCTATGAACACAAAAGGAGAGTTTAAGTTTTGCATGAAATGTCATCACAACATTGCCACCATACATGATGTGCACAATGTCGAGTCACACATTGATCCGAGGGCTTGTAACAAGGCAACAAAATGACAAAACCAACCACCATATAGCCATTATTGCTATGGAAGTAGCAAAGGTCACAAACACCATGGAAGAGGGTTCCAAATGTAGAGAATAAAGATTATGCTTCAATGGATGTAATATTGACAAAACCATCCATATCCTCCAAGAGAGTGCACAAAATGTTGAAATTGTTATCTGTCTATGTACTAACAATGAAAGTCATTTGGAAATAGAACCATGGTTGATCCATAACCAATAAGTGTAACACATGGTTCAATATGATAATGTGTCAAGGAGTTGTGAAAGATCTCCATGAGAAGAAGAAGGAACCCTCTTTTTTCAATAAGCTACAACAATCAATGCACTCTTTATAGAGCACGACAACGAGAATAGAAAATGGGCTTTGTATTTGAAAACAACCAGCAATTACAACATTATGATACTGTGATAAAAATTACTCAACTTTGCACCTCTAACTAGAATCAATAGCCTCTTGTTGTTATAAATTAATGATTATGTATAAATCAATAAACAAATTGTGCTTTGTTTGTGTTCTCCTCACTGCTGACTAAATTGTTTGTGTTTTCATCACTAGCATCAAAAGAGCTTCCATAGAGCATCCAACTACATTTGCTTGTCACTTTGATCCATTATAGATTATACGAGCACTCTCGTGCAAAGGCAACAACTACACCATCACCTCGTAGGGTGTGAAGGCCTAGTTTAGGGACCCAACTCATCCACAAAAGTTCATTCTTTATATACCTCTTAAGTACAACAAAATTGGGATTCCTCTGTGCTTTGCACTTGGCACATTTGCCTGCGACTTCTCATGCACAAGGGCTATGGAATTCGGGTAGAATTTCACACCTAAGGATCTTGCTTTCCTCTTGCCTCATCATTATACATGTGTAATAGCTACAAAAATCATTGACAATGGTTGGGCTTTCATGTTGAATACATATTCATATAAAGGTAGCACATAAGGGTCTCCAAAAATGTTAGACAAATAAGCTAGAAAAATGAAATAAATAAGCAAGAAAAGCAAGAAAATAAAAGAATCTTGTCCGAGGCCCGGTTGGCCTAGACCGGATGTTTGTGCGTGTGTGCATGGACAAGGGCTAGTTAGCCAAGGTCCTAGCTCGGGGAAATATATCAAGGAGGTGTGAACAAAGGCTTAGGGGATGGGAGATATTTTTTTCCCATAAGCTTGTGGGAACCGTCTCTTAGAGGGGCCTCAATTAGCATTTCTAGGATACATAGGTTGCGAGGTGAGAAGCACACACATGTCTAATTTTCCCTCTTAAACTTGGTATCCGAGCATGCATGTTTCACCCTCAAGGAAGAATTAAGGATTAATGGAAGCTTAGCCTATCTTCTCACTCTACTCTCTCACCTCAAATTGATGCACAGTCCTTTTCTTGGAGAGAGGTGGTACTTGTCCTTCTCCTAGTCCCAAGACCTTGGGCTTTGACCCACACAAGCTTCAAGGGAAGTCCTTTTTGTGCCTCAAAAGGAGTGTGTACCCTCATAGTAGAGAGAGAAGGAAGAGACAGGAGGCTCACGAGCTCCAAGGCTTGTCCCTTTCATGAAAAGTTGTGTCCTTGAGCTCTCCCCATCATCAAAAGGCGTGTTTCAAAGTCCACAATAGAGAGAGAATGTGTCTCGCATCTAGAGAGAGGGTGCTTTCTCACTTTTTGAGTTGCAAAAGGTGTTTTTCATCCACACAATAGAGAGAGAATGTGCCCCACGCCAAGAGAGAGAAAGGGCATCACCCACCACCAACGTGAAGAGAGCTTGAGCCTTCAACACTTTTGTGCAATGAGGAGTGTGGCCTCCTTTGCTATATGAACCCTCCACTTTAAGAGGCTATCCTTGCATGTGGGATGTGTGTACCCCCATTTCCAAGCTTCTATGAGCTTTGACTCCTCCATTTCCTTCTTCCACATGAGTTGGGAATTTTTTGTGCAACCGCCTTCTACCTCAAACTTGGCACAAGCATAAGTAGAGCAAATGGGATCCGATTTACGAGCCATTTGTGCAAGTGGATATAGAGCACATGAAGGCCTAATTTTGGAGCAACCAAGGGTTAATTTTTTCCAACAAATTAGTGTCCCAAAAGTGCTCCCAAAACAAGGTTCCGTCACATGTAAGCACTACTCAACCACTTCGAGATAAAGCCACTTGGAAGACTTGTATGGTGCAAAGCATTTCGACACATTAGAATGGGAATTGGAGTGCATGTACAACAGTGTGTAGCTAATGCTTTGTAGAGATTTTGGTGTTTCAAGTGTCAAATAAGTGGTTATTGCTTAGTGTTCTTGCAAGGCTCTTTATGCATAGGATTTTGTGGGCATAATGCATCTTGAATGTGGCTATTTGATGAGCATGATATAGGAAAAAGATTGTACATATTGTGGCTGCATTTTGTACATCCTTTGAACATAGTTTTATGCATATGCTTGGTGTCTTTAAAGATGTCAGTTTATGTATTTGGTTTATGTGGTAAATTCTCTTGTATATAGAGAGTTTGGCAAGCAAGTTTGTAAGCCTTAGCCTTACTTTGGAATTGGTCTTTTCTCTTTCAAAAAAAAAAAACATAAACATAAAACATAATAAAATAAAATAAAATAAAATCAATCCAAAACCAACACTCTTTCATGACCAAACATGGAACAAGATAATCAAATGGAAGAAATTCAAGAAAATGGGAAAACCTCCACTATACCTAATGTAAATGCACATATCTCTATTCTGGAGACACATATGCAGATGCTTTTGGAGCAAATGCGTACATTGACTAGCCTAAGGGTGGGTATGGACACTACATAGTCATAAGGGTTGCCTAAACCCATGTTGGATGCGCCAGATGTCGTGTTAGAACCCCCTTATGCTTGGGAGGACATGATGGTAGCTCAAAGATTCACAACCCCCCAAGTATAATCACACTACTATGTCACTGATGCCTCATGCAGTGGAGCAATGGCTCTCCAAGTGGGAGCAGTGTTTCCATTTGTGCAATATCACGGACGATGTGGCTAAGATTCAACAAGCGACATACAATTTGCTTGACGTCGCTCATAGGTGGTGGCGTAAAGTTGAGCAAGATAATGCTAAACCCACTACCTGGAAGGAATTTAAAGTCATTTTCTATAATAATTTTGTCCCTCCAGATGAGCGCAACAGAGCCTTGGACTCTTGGTTCTTTATGTCATAAAAGAACTATTCAGTCCAAGATTATGCCGATAGATATCGAGAGATCTTGTTGAAAGTGCCAGAGCATATTCCCAATTTTCTACAAGTTCATAAGTTTGTTCTTGGTCTTACAGAGACTCTTTGGTCATTGGTATGCAAAGAGAAGTGCCAAACATTGAATGAGGCCATTGAGTTGGCTATAGTCCTTGAAGATGGCAAGCAGTTTCCCTCAGGACATAGCCAGAGATCTTCATGGACTAGAGTACCTCATTTTTCCTCTACGGTCACCCCCTTAACCTCTTCAAGTGAAAGCAAGGGTAAAGAGCCTAAACAACTTCACATGATTAAGATCGCAGTTGGAAATAAGTGCAAAGTCTCAGCAATGGTTGAGAAGGCTTACAATAGATCTATGCTCACTCCGCAGCAGCGAGACAAGGCAATGAAAGAAGGCCTATGCTATGGATGCCTAGGGCAACATCAATTCAAAGATTTCTGTAAGAAATCTAAGATCACTGCTAGTATGGTTGTAAACCCCATGCAAGAAGCAAAAGAGAGTGAGGAAGATCTTTTGGATGATGCGGATTAGAATTTTCCACAAAGAATTCTAGCAATTTTGGTCACCAAGAAGGTGTCTAGTGTGCCAGATGCAGTCTTGTCGCCTGTGCCACAACAGAGATATCTGTTTCCGAACACAGAGTTGATTGTATTAAAGGGTTATGCGCAAGAGCAACCCATAAAGATTCTCTTTGATACAAGATCAACTCACAATGTAATCAGTTCTCATCTTGTCAAGAAGCTTCACCTCCAGACACAGCCTTCTAACTATAGATATACCATGGAGTTGGCTGATGGCAAAGGCACAGAGATATGGGATCACCAAGTGGCTGACCTCCCATTCATGATCTAGTCATATCAAGAGAGAATGGATTTTGAAATCACTAAGCTTGCAAGATTTGACATGGTTCTTGGCAAGCAATGGCATGCGTGGAAGAAGCCTACCATAGGCTTCTCTTCTCATGTCATATAGTTTAAGCATGACGAGCGCCGATTGTTAATTCGCGAAAAGCCGGATCTCTCAGAAGCAAAGCTCTTGAAGGCCACCAAGATGCTCAAGTTAGAATGTAAGCTTTTATATTTATGTTATTTAGATAATGTGAACCTAGTTATGGATTCACAAGCTAGTGGGAGCTCCACCACCCCTGCTCTTAGTCTTTCTAGTAAGATTAAGGCAGAGTTTGCTGATGTTTTTAAAATTGAGCTTCCTATTGGATTACCTCCTCGCAGGAATGTGGAGCACCATATAGAGCTTGTGCCAGGGGCTAATCCAGTTACTCGACCACCTTACCGTATGAACATTAAAGAGGAGACTGAGGTAAGAAAGGTGATTGATGAGTATCTCAACAAAGGGCTCATCCGTCCTACCTTTTCCCCTTTTGCCTCACCTATCTTACTTGTCAAGAAGGATGGATCTTTTTGCATGTGCGTGGATTACCACACATTAAATAAAGTTATTGTAAAGCATCGATACCCCATGCCGAGGATTGATGATCTCTTAGATGCTCTTGCGGGAGCCACTATATTTAGTAAAATGGATCTTAAGAGTGGTTATCACCATATTAGAGTAAGAGATGAGGATGTATATAAAACTACTTTCAGAACTCGTTTTGGTCAATATGAGTATTTAGTCATGCCATTTGGTTTAACTAATGCTCTAGCTATGTTTATGATGTTGATGAATGATATTTTACGACCATTTATGGGTAAATTTGTTGTGGATTTCATTGATGATGTGCTCGTATATAGCAAGAACCTCATAGAGCATGAGATTCACTTGAATTATGTATTTCAAGCATTGCAGCAACAAAGTTTGTTTGCCAATTATGAGAAAACCTTTTTATGCCTTGCAAAAATTGAATATCTAGGTCATATTGTTTTTGCTAATGGGATACGTATGGATCCCAAGAAAGTGGCTGTTATTTTAGCATGGCTAGTTCCTCATAATGTTTCTCAATTATGATCCTTTTTAGGATTATTTGATTTTTATCGTAAATTCATAGAGTACTATTCTTATATAGTTGCTCCTATGATAGATTTGTTGCAAGATCAGGTGTTGTATACTTGGACCCCTATGCAACAAGATAGTTTTGACTCTTTGAAACAAGTAGTTTCCATGGCTCTGGTCTTAAAAATAATAGACCCAGAGAAACCTTTTGAACTAGAGACTGATGCTAGTGGATGGTGGCTATTGGCACCATGCTAAACCAAGACGGTAGGCCTGTTGCTTTTGAAAGCAAGAAGCTTTCTCCAGTGCAATAGAATTGGCCAGTACATGAGCAAGAATTGTATGCTATCATACATGCTCTTAAGATTTGGTGCCATTATTTGTATGGAGCCCAATTTCAAGTGTATACCAATCATCATACTCTTAAATATTTTTGTAGTTAGCCAAATCTTTGTGGCCAACAGGGTCGATGGACTGAGTTGATGCAAGAATTTCACATGGAAATTCTTTATCACAAGGGTCGTGATAATGTTGTCGCGGATGCCTTATTACGCATTGTTCATACTATGAGCTTTACTATTTTATAAAGCTCTTTACTTCAAGACATCAAGGATGTTCAGAAAGATGACCTTTTTGCAGAGCAAGTTAGGTCTACTCTTGATAGTGCAAAGTTAGCCTCGTCTATCTCTCCACTCAAAGTTAAAGCAAGTTTGTTCACCAAGTTTTGAGTGGAGAATGGGTGGGCTAAATGAAAAGGCAAGATTTATGTTCCTAGCGCGCGAGATCTCAGAACTAAAGTGTTACAAGAAAACCACGATAGTCCATGTGTGGGCCATCCTAGTTAGGACAAAACCATCCAGTTGGTTAGACAGACGTTTTGGTGGCCCCATCTACACAAAGATGTCCACAAGTATGTCCAACAGTGTTTTGAATGTCAAGCTATTAAAGCCAAAATAAATAAAACTCCAAGATTACTTCATCCATTATAGATTCCGGAATCAAATTGGCAAAGTGTGTCCATGGACTTTATTGTTGGGTTACCTAGAACCCATTCCTAGAAAGATACTATCCTCGTGGTAGTTGATCGTTTGAGCAAGATGGCTCATTTTATTCCTTCTAAAGAAACTGTGGAAGCTCAACAGGTTGTTGATTTGTTTATTTAGAATGTGTTTCACCTTCATGGGATGCCTTCTTCTATTGTCTCAGACAGAGATGTATGTTTTACTGGTCATTTATGGAGACAATTTTTTCTCTAAACGACATGTTTCTTTGAACATGAGTTTGGGTGACCATCCCCAAAATCTGGCCTTCCTAGAAAGAGTTAATCAAATTCTCAAAGACATTCTACGTGCATATGTCTCTGATAAGCAATCTGATTGGGACATTTATTTACCCCTCCTTGAATTTGCTTATAATAATCGACCTTATTAGGGCACTTGTTTATCCCCCTTTGAGATGAATTATGGTATGTCTCCTCCAGCTCCTGCTACCATAGGCATATCTAACAAATGCCCAAGTGCAGCTGAATTCCTTTCTTTAATCCAACATAATTTGCAATTTGCTAAAGACAAGCTGCTAGCATAGCTAAGCATTATATGGATCAGAGAAGATCCCCTCGCATGTTTAATGTCAGAGAAAAGTTTTTTTCCAAGTTTCGTTAAACTCCACCTCTTTATCTATTGGAAAGTTTCCTAAGCTTTCGCCTCGGTTGTGTGGACCTTGGCAGATTGTTCAAAAGCTTAGTGATGTAGCTTACTGGTTTGAGCTTCCACTAGGTTGTCATGTCCATCCGGTCTTTCATGTTAGTAAGCTCAAACATTTTATTTCTTGTGATACTAACTTGATTGATGGTCTTATTTCTTTGTAGGAAGATGCATCCTCTAACCATAGTCCAGACAAGATACTAGACCAAAGAAAGAAACGATTGCATAATCATACTCTTCGGGAGTTTCTAGTTTCCTGGAAGGGTCTTCCCTTGACGGATGCTACCTAGGAATATGAAGCTTTGATTCGTCAACATCTCCCACAATTGATCATTGAGGACGATGATTTTCAAAGGGGGAGAGAATGCTAGACAAATAAGCCAGAAAAATAAAATAAATAAGCAAGAAAAGCAAGAAAATAAAAGAATCTTGTATGAGGCCTGGTTAGCCTAGATAGGACGTTTTTGCGTGTGTGCATGGACAAGGGCTAGTTAGCCAAGGTCCTAGCTTGGGGGAATATATCAAGGAAGTGTGAAGGGAGGTTTAGGGGATGGGAGATATTTTTTTCCCATAAGCTTGTGGGAACCGTCTCTTAGAGGAGCCTTAATTAGCATCTCTAGGATATATAGGTTGGGAGGTGAGAAGCACACACATGTCTAATTTTCCCTCTTAAAAAAAAGGAGATACAGGTATTTCAATGTCTCTCCCAAGAAGAACAGCTCCATCTTGTCACACTTTGGGGCTAGAATGACAATCACATCATCAAGAGAGCTAAAACCACCACTCTGAATTTTTTTGTTGTGCTTGAAGGCTTGAAAAATCATCCATCCCCACTCCCTATAATTGTTGATAGATAAAGTAGTGATTAAGACTACAATTATATCTCTAAACTTTCAGTTTGCTCGATGAACCGGCAAGGGCTTACTTAGAGTCTTGAGTTAGTCAATACAAAATGAACAACAACTCCATAGTTTCATGATGCAGAATATTGTGTCAATCAAGAGGATTGATAATGATATCTTCTCTAAATTTTGCATATGTGTTTTCTCCACTCGACCCCTCAAGGTATGCCTCTTGCATGTACATCAACATAAACTCCTTACAACTCTGCATGTGCCATTGTTATAATATGCACCCATACACATGCTACAACAAATTGAAGAGGGATGGTGGATTACATCCATATGGAAGTAGGCAATTTCAGGAGCAAGACCAATGGCACTCACAACATACATCTCATAGCAAGTCTTGGCCAAATCTTGTGCCAGTTGAAAGTTTTCTTTGTCATGAGCAATAAACAAAACCCTGTGTATGGCTTGTTGTTTTGCCAATCCCCATGTTGTGCCCAAGGCCAAGTTCCCAGCTAAGAAACACACTTTAAAAACAAAAACAAGATGGCAAATCTACACAAAGGTACTGTAAGAAAAACTCATTGCAATCATACAAGAAGAAAGCATACCACATTATCCATTTTGGGACTAAAATCACCCATCAAACCTCCAAGTAGTGGTCAAACAAATGTTAAACCATTTGGTTTTGACTTCTTAAGCAAGTGGCATTTTACCCCTTCCATAGCCTCCTCATACATGTCACGTAAAAAGCTAATGTACTCGCTGTTTGAAACAACGCCACCTTGCCTCGGCCATACTTTTAGCAAGTACTCATAATAACTATTGTCCCACAAGAGCCTAGCTTGATGTTTCCTCCATAGAAGTGTCCAAAGTGTGGACTACACAAGCCATGTGAGATAGGTCATTAGCTATAATGGATGGAGGATAAAGGTCAAGCCTACAACACCATGTAGTTATTGCAAATGATAAAGGATCACAAATAATATTAACCTATCACATAAGGATGCGACAATGGACATTGAAAACAATTGCAGAAATGCTAGCAAGACAAAACCAACAATTTGTAGGTGTTCAATTCAAGTAGAGAAAATAAGTTTATATCATCTATGTTGGTCTCCACCATAATTTCACATACTCCTTGCATCAAGGCCATAATCGGGCAGTACTTGCAATCGCAAAGAGGATCTGGCTCATCTATAAGTCTCCTACCTTGCTTGACTTGTATGAATGCCATTGAATTGATAAAAGAATACTATTCACTTGTTCTTCAGATCTTGTGGGTTTCCATGGTAAATGGAAGAGATTCTCTTTGAAACCTACTGTGAATGCAAATAGCTTGCATTTGAAGAAAACACCAGGGAGACCCAGGCACAATTTGATAAGGTAGGGATGAATAGGATGAGGAAAATTGTGCTTCCTTTAACGTGCTTCCATTGCCTACTTTTGCTTCAGGTCAAGAGACTTCCACGTAATAAAGTGACATAAGTTTTCCTATGGCAATCCTCTCATAGCCTTGAATTTTGAGACTAGGAAGCTCTATGACATCATACGGGTTGCATTCTAATGTTAGGCACTTGTGAAAAGTGCTCATAAGCCTGAAGATGGGCTCTTAAGGCCCGCACATTGCACATTGCAAAACAAGATACAAGATCACGTAGTGAATTGGCAAGAAAAGAAAAGTTGAAGTGAAAGGGAAACATTTACAGCCTCCCAAAAAACAACCAAATCTTACATGAAAAAGCTTGACTCAAGAGATCACCCACATCCAAACAAGCCCCCAGGGGGGGGGGGGGGGGGGGCGGCGTCATTAAGCAATTTGGCATAACTTCACCCATTTACACATAAAGATCTGTTGTACTTGCTTAAGAGTTTGTTTGCATTTGTCAATGTTTGCAATTGTGATTGGCACCACCAGAATGCACATATCGCTCTTATTGAAAATTAGAAGCAAATTACCTTATGTAGATGGGAACTAGGCCATCTGTTTTAGGCAAGCCTTTGAAATGCTCTAGAACACGCATGGTAGCGGCATCATTCTTAGGGTCACCAAAAACTTCACTCAAATATCCAAACTCCATTTGTAGATTTGGGGCCTCAGATGTGCCGCTTGCCCTACCGTATGTATCTGCAACATGAGTAGAATTAGATCTCAACACTACATCTGAGTAGGGGATGGTTGTCAAGCTCAATGTAAAGGGTGCCATGAGCCAATCCCCCAAAGCTTTTGCTAGTCTTTGGGGGCCATTTGTAGCTTCACACATGTTGTCAATCCTGATCCGAGTAGCATAAAAGACATACGTCTTCGCTATTCTAAACCTTCAACCATTGGTGGTAGCCATTGTGTGCATGTGTGTGTGTGTGTGTGAGAGAGAGAGAGAGAGAGAGTATGGATGGAAGAGGACACTGTGTACACACACTGAGCTGCGAGAATTTTTGAATTTTCCCGCTCGAGCCCCCTCTCGTCATCCTACGTGGCATTCAAGAAGGTGCCACATAGCCATCTATGTCAGATTTCATTAGTGGCATAGTTTAGCTCTTTGGCATGGTTCAGATTTCATTAGTGGCATGGTTTAAAACAATCTCCATCGGACGGTTTTAGAAGCCTCTCCCAAATCGCGGTAGTTTTCTCACCATCAATCCCTTTACGTTACTTCAATGGCGGCCTGTGCCATTTAGTGATGAGGATCAAATTCCTCTTTCAAAAGCTGGTATGACTTCCAATATTGATCTCAAACGTCTTTCCATGATTTCACTCCCTTCTTGTGGAGCTTCGAAGCCTCTTCTTCCTGTTCTTGCTCTAATGGTAGCCCAATCAATGGTGGCTACAAACTCTTCTGTAGATTGCCAGAGGGAATCACATTCTTCATCTTTAACCAACTCTTCCAAATGGAGCGGGACAGTGGGGACCCTTTAGGCAAGATATCATATTTGCTAGCCTAGATTGTGATAAAAGGACTAGTGTGTTGTAAAGACCGTGAAAGTAGAAATATAGAGCCAAAGAAGTCCTACTTGGCTTGGCTTATAGCATACAGAGCAATCTAGACCAACAAGAAGGCTCTCAAAGTAAACAAAGGGAATGGGCTCAGCCAGAGATGCAAAAAAGAAGAGAACAACATCCACATTTTCTTTCAATGTGAATGTATTGTTTCTACTCTGGATCATATCAAGAAGCTCATAAAAAGTCATGAAGGAAGAGCTCCTTGGTCATACAAAAGTTTACTTATTGGTGAATGGGTCAGGTGCTCAAATAGTTTGTGGACGATGATCAGAGTAGAAATTCTATGGTGGTTGTGGCTAGCAAGACTAGACGCCATTTATGGAGGGCTCAGAGAAGATTTTGGGGTGCTCAAAGATAAACTAATAAAGGTAAGGAAAGGATACTACTCCAGAACAACTGTAGAACTAGAAACCGAAATCGAGAAACTTCCCAGCAAAAGTCGAAATGCTGAAGAATTTGTAGAGCTAGAAAGCCTAAGTAGGAAAAAACAACTTCTAACCCCAACAAACTTGAGTTTTATCCTCAAATTGTAGTATCCGTAAAGAGGTGTGGATGTGAGGTCTCTCTTGTATATGATTGTCTTAAAAGAAAGCTGGTATGACGTGTACATGCGTGAGTGCGTGTGTGTGGGTTGGTTTTCTTTAAGTACCTCTGGTTCACACCAAAGTTCACCCGCATCAGTTTTAAGTCATTCGACTGCTTGCTTGCTGCTAATTGAAGATGGGCTCCCAGGTGCGTATATTGTTATGAAAGAGCTGTCCATGCCACGACACGGCCACCTCTTTCTAACCCCTACGTGCTGCGTTTTTGTTGCAGGTTCCAGTTTGGGCTGTAGAGAATCGGGCTCGCTTCCTGCGTGCTGCAAAGGCTAGCGACAGCGCTGGCAAGGCACCGCTTATCTCGGCGGCCTCGGTCTATCGCTCCCTCTATAGCAATGAGGCTCTCACGCGAGCGGGGGTGAGCGTGGGGAAGACAGATGGCTCCGCCATGCTGACCACCGCTGCAAGGATTTTACCACCCCCGATAGATGTGAAGCCCGAGGAGGAGTACTACCGCAACGAAGACAACCACCCGGATATCCTAGCTACTATCCTGGAGACTGCCCGAGTGACTGCCGGCTATAACCCCGCGGCAGCTGGAGCAGCTAACACCCCTGAATTGGCCGCGGAGCAGCACGCCGCGTTCCTACGCTTCCTAGAGGAGGTAGACTTGTACTATGCTTATCTGACGCTGGCGGTCATGGACACTCGACAGGTGGTAAACACTAGCCTGGACTGTGAGGGCCTTGTCAGCGCCGTGGCAGATGTGGTTTTGGCGGCTATGGGGGAGGCGGGCCAAGGCCTGAAAGATCGCATCGCGAATACCATCAGAGCGGCTGCGGAGCGCGTCACCAAGAACGTGACCACCAATAGCGTGGTTGACGTAGGCTACAACAACGTGAATCTTCCGGCTCCCACGACTGAACGCCCTAACAGAGACCCAGCTAGTACGCTCTGCTTCTCTATCGTGGGAATGAGCCGCACAGTGCAGAACAACGGGTTTCTGAAAGGTACTACTGACTCCTCTAGCGAGTATCTCTACATAACAACGGCCACTTATCGCATGAGGAGCTCGTCTGTGAGTGCGTATGCTTCCTATCTGGCTGGCTCCACGATCATCCCTGCTGAGCGTGTCATTGAGAACTTTCAGACGGTCGGGTAAAGCGAATCCTCCGGTTTTCATGAATAAGCCTTTGGTTTTCACGGGAAGACTTTCCCTCCCTTGTACAGGCAATACAAGTGGCCTAACACAAGGAACTTTAGACACTGAACTAGATGGTAAATAGACTTGTATCTAGTAAATGCTGAAATTTTTCTAGTTGGTAACTAGGGTTTTTAAAATTGGAACTAGGTTTTTCATTTTACTAGATAAATGTGAAGTTATACCTAGTAAAATAAGTCTCTATATGGTAAAGTGAGATGAATTTGTATATAGTGCCTAATATAGCCATGTTTACTCGAAATTTTTATGAAGCTATGAATAGTATAATGTTTATGCACATTAAACCAATTTTGTTTTGTATATAATATCCAACGTAGTCATGCTAAGTAATAGACACCACAATCGATAGGCTTAACCATCAACCATGTAGACAATCTCAAATAAGACAATGTGGATACACACTTATAATGTATATGTTTGTATGTATCCAAAATATTTCATTGTCACATTAAAACAAAGAAGAGTCTCATTCAATTCAACTCAATGACATGGCTCTAAATCTTGAAATTACCCTAAAATTCCCTTCCAAGTATGGAATATACCTAGCATCAATACATCACAAACAGTTATCAAAAGTTATTTGAGCCCCTTACAAACTAGAAGCACACCCATCCATTAGCAAAATAGAAACTCTTGAAATTGTAATAGCTTTTTCCTTAAATGAATGGCATCAAACCTCATGAGCATGTGGAAACCTGAAAAGGGGAGTTCTTAGTAGATGATCATGACACATAGTCTATTAACTAGGGCAGCTATATTAAGTGCACTAACACCAACATTTCCTACTGACATGTGACTTATACAATCCCTCTTTCATGCATGTAGCATGTTTAGGGGGGTGTGTGAGGAGTAAGAGATGATGGAACATAGACCCAAACATAAAGCAATAGAAGAAATATAATAGGATGGAGATGGATTATGCTAATGTTGTCATTGCTAGCAGGAACATGGAAGAGCTAGAGAATAAGGTGTGGGATGACTAGAAATCTTTCAGTGAGAAGAAGAGAGTCACCATGGAATTTGGAAAGCAAGTGATGTGTGCATGAGTAGTATTATTGTTGCCGTGCATTCGGTAAAGCTATGCTAAGTATTCTCTATGTGACATGTACATGTATTTTAAGGGAAGGTCCCCCTTGAGGATGAGTTTGCTAGATGGTTTTGGTTCACCTTTGGGTCAAACTAGTGCCGACATTGTTGTGCTTGTCAATAGGTTTCTTTTTTGTCTTGCTTTCATCTAAAGAAAAAATAAATTGGGTTTTGGGTTCAGTTTTTTGGTTGAAAGGGAACCTTGTTTACTTGGTCTCATGCAATGCCGATTTTATTCCTGAGGAGGTATTGCAAATTGAATGCCCAATATGGGCTAGTTTTCATGGACTTCCTCCCTTGCTAGATGGAGAAGTTAATGTGCTAGTAGAATCTTTAGGTAGAGGGCTCTATGTTCTTACAAACAACATCAGCTAGTGGAGCAAGCGGCCTTTCATAATTTGGGATAAGAAGAAGAAGATCCTTGAGATGCTCTAGCTTTATGATTCTAATGGGATTGAGTCGCTGATCAATGTAGAATTCTCTCTCTTCTTGGTTACATGCTTCATATGCAAAGAACGTGGGTGCTTTGCAAAGGAATGTCCAAAAAGGCATGGAGCTAAGAAGTACCCAAGGAGAAAATATTGAAGATAAGGAAGAACCTCCTGCAACATAGTCACAAAAGAAGAAAAAAGTAAAAACCTCATAGATTGAGAAGGCTAAATCTATGAAAGCAAACAACCCTCAAAAGGAGGAACCCAATTAACAGTCAATCCTAGAGATGCCAAAGTTAAAGCAAGATGGAAATAAAGAAATTCAACCACCAAAGTCTTTGGCATTTAATGGAGGTGAGAAGGAAAGCCTTTCCCTTTAAGAGCTTACTTGCAAATGTTTGGTTGACAAGAATATTTTTCTATTCAGGATTATGGAGGCTCAAACAAAGATACAATGTTGATTAGTTGGCTCTCTATGATCTCTTGGAATGTGAGGTGCCTAGGAATTCCATCTAAGAAGGATCAATTTAGTTGGAGAAAGAGATGGAAGCCAGTCTCTATTTAGGTTCAGAACCTCCTCTCTAGAAAGGGAAGGATTCAAACCATAATTGAAGGATTCTTGGAAACAAACCAACAATCCAATGGCTAACCCAATCTAGAACTAGATGAGATCCATAGCTATCATCATTGACATTGCCAAGATGTATGACAAAGATCAAGATAGACTTCAAAGAGGGTTGTATGTTAGTAAAATGTAGGGAGTATATTATTATGGCTCTTACTAAGTGTTTTGATGATGGGATGTTTTATCAAATTCTCAAAGAAGTGGAGCATTCAATTGAGGATCTGCAAAAACATAAAGTTGAAGTTGCAAAAATTTAGTTGAAGGGCAATGGTATCTTATGGGTGAGGCTCCAAGTAATTAATTTTATAAATTGATGGAGCAAAAGAAGCAGCAAAAGCTCATCACTACCATAGATGATGGAAGAGGAATCATGGTACTTTTGTAGAGATATTTTAATCTCTTTAGGATGTATTTGTAAATGGTCTATGCTTAACTCCATCTGAGGTAAAGAGGTTGATGGGAAAGGGTGTCCCATCGCCCCACTACTCTTTGCCATAATCACCAAAAACCATGAAGTGTCCTCAACATGGGATGAGTGAGTTTTTCAAAGAATGCTTTGAAGAATTATTCACCCAAGGTTTGAGACTAAATAGTGGTATCTACACCGTCATTCTCACTACTTTCTCATGTGCAGAAATTGGAGGCTGCTATATATGTAGCCATAATTGCAACCATCAAGAAGGACTAAAGGAGAGGAGGAATAGAGGCTTTTGGTTGCATCAGTCACTCCACTAGATGACTAATGATGAGAAAAAAAATCCTCCAATGGATGTCTTGCAAACTCCTCTCTCTCTCTCTCTCTCTCTCTCTATGTACCTCAACACATAGTATTTAGTTATGGATACATTCTAGTTGTCATATCTATATATTAATAGTTTGCTTGTTCAATCAAAGACAAGCTATTCCTAATTGACCATCCACACACATTCACATTTTCATCCAATCATATCTAGAAAAAACTAGTTACCATATATTGGTCATGAATTGGTATTCATATTTCCAAAAACCTAGATAATTGGTGAGTGTTCACAAGCATATTCTAATATATGCTAGTGCAACAATATCAGGGACTATGTTAATTTAATTGTGTTTCTTTATAAAATGCCAAGGTGAGAGAGGAAGGGAGGCCCGAACCTAAATTAATTTTTAACAAAAGTCGATATGGTACTTCAATTCAACATTTTTCTTTAATGTAAATTGAGGTGAAACATATAAAATGCTTGTGCCTTGATATGCTAGAGCCAATGCTTGTGTGTTATATGGTGAATTTAGACAAATAGATGGTTGAGTAGAATTGAAAATAGAGAGAAGATACCATATCAACTCCTGCAACTTATGGTTGATCACATAAGGATTCTGAGCTAGCTATTTATTGCTTTTCATTCTATTATTGTTACTTGAGATTACAAGAATAGTTTCCAAAATGATTGTCTACCTTAGAGATGCAAAAGATTAACTTTACTTTTTTATATATTTTTGGAATTTGGACTTTTTCACTTGAATAAAACTTGGTCCTTTGGATTTGGGTTTGAGGGATGCCCTATCAAGCAACCACCCTACCATAGCATGTGCTACAAAGTCCAATTACAGCCCTTATAGAAAGAGTACGATTTTTTTTCAAGCCATATGGGGAATATCAGCTGCCCAAAGAGGATAAAAATTCCGTACCACACTTTGTTAGATTTATACCAATCATTTAAGGAATATAGGCCAAATACCTTCCCATGCGCTATTATGTCTGGTTCTAAGAGGAAAAGCTAAAGGAAAGCTCATAAATAGACTTGCATATGTGTAAATGTCTTGTCATCCACCTCGTATTTAGGTGGCTCCTCACCCACATTGTATGTAAGGGGCATAAGCCCTTATTGTGTATTTACTTGAGTTTGGTGTGAGAGATAGGGAGGGGAAGGAGGAGGTGGAGCGGAGGCAAAAATAAAAGACATGGTCTCTTCATCTTGGTTTTGCACATTTCACAACCAAGTTTGCTTATTCTGAAGTTTCAAGGAGCGGCCACTCTCCAGCAGATGTGTCAAGGATTTCTTCAAGCCTTTTCTCATTAATAGCTGCTTAAACCATGTCTACCAAACTAATAGCCTGCTTGCCTATGAGAATTCAAAGGATCACAATCTATCTCTATCAACAATAATATAGTGAGGAAAGTTATTTGGGATCCATTAAGGACATGAAAAAACAAAACCTATCTAATATAAACATATAAACTTAATAGTCTATTGGAAGTTATAAAAAATAATAAGTAAAATTTAGGTTTAAATCAATATTCTTAGGATTCACCTTGCAAGGTAAGAGTTCAACCAATGTAAACTTATTGGATTATTATTAATATAAGGTTTATTATTTTAAAAAACTACGGATTACTATGTTTGAAGTCTAAAGAACAGGACCCGAGTAGTATTTACATCTAACAAAATATTATACTAGACTAAGCTAAAATGAATTCAATGCAAATTTTTAGAAACATGTATATTTCTACTAAAAAGAAAAAACTCCAAAATATAATCCATTATTGGCCTTATTAAATATCAGGCGCCTAAAATTATTGTCATGGGGTGCATGTACACATCCTATTCAATTTCTGTTTTGGATTAAAAGGGCTAAAACTTTGTTTGTCTTGAAGAAATTTGATGTAAGGGATTACCATCACATATGATGTCCTTGTGAAGTAGAACCAAAATTCATGTGTCCAACTAAGCTCATTGTTTCCCAAGGAAAGATTGGATAATGTTGTGTGGGGACTCTTTGATTGACTACTAGAGGACCTCTTAGGGTTTTAGAGGAGGCATTGTGCCCAATCTTGTGTCAAGTACTCTCTCTTGCTTTTTTCATGATTCATGCTTTCTCAGGTACTCTCCTAAATTTTGTATATTCAAGTTTTAAACTATGGCAAAAGATTTCAATAGCCTCAACGATCATCCTTAGCATAATGCCCTCCCAATTCTGTAGACGTAACATGCATTTGGAAAATATTTAAATTTAATGTTCAAAGCCACTTCAAGCCCATGAGGGTGAAACACCTCCATACATTTGGATGGCTCTTGATGCCTCTCCCAAAGAATTCGAGTTTTTCTTTATGGTCTAAGAGTACCATAGGAGGAGGCCATAGTAGGCACATAGAAAATATGCCCTAGTACTTCTGTAAGAGCATGCACTACACCATCCAACTAGACACGCATATCAAGGAAAGAAATCCAACCCACACACTTATGTTGGACAACCAACTTAGATGAGAAGGCAGGACACTATAATAGAGCAACTGCTACATAATCTAACTCCATAGTTGTCTTCTCACTTACTAACTTCTTCTTTCTATTTTGGTCATTCTCACCAACAACCACCCCAAATTCTCGTTTTCCAATAAGCTCTCTTGCATGCACAAGAAGAGTGGCCATGTGTTAGGATGTCCTTAATGTTGCAATAATGGCTTTAGTGGCCTTAATCGTTATCCCTTTCCATGGCTACCACACACCCTTGAGCGAATTCGGTTAACTTATCTATGGGTTTGGTTTTGAACCATGGTTAGCATCATGCCATTTTTCCTTTCATCAGGTAGGGCAATGCTACTGCTGCTGCCACCATTTTTGTCCTGCCGCGCGGATTCCGATCAGAACTGTCTCACTGCAATCGACGACCTCTTCCACCTACGGTATGTTGAGCATGCCTCCTGCAATCGACGACCTCTTCCACCTACGGTGAGCATGCCTATTACTACACCATTTTTGTCCTGCCGCGCAGATTCCGATCAGAACTGTCTCAGTGCAGTCGACGACCTCTTCCACCTACGGTGAGCATGCCTCCTCCATCTTTCCTTGCAATCAGTTTTGCAACAGTGAGAAGAAAGCCTTGTTTGTTTCTTTTCTGAATTGCTATGGCACAACGAGCTGCTCCTTTGCGGTCATAGCTATTTCCAGACAGACTCCTCATGCGCCCTGAATCCTTTGAAAAGGTAGCATCGTTTGCCATTATTGATATTCTAATTAGGCATATGTACACATTTGAAGCCATGTACACAGAGAATCTAGACAATTAAGGAATTCTTGGCACATAAGAATGTATGTATTCAGCGAGAGAATGAAGCTAAACGAACGAGAAGCACTTGAAATGTATTGGTGTTTGTGCAGACAAACTTCCATATTTCAATGGTGATGTTATATTTATCAATCCTGACTTGTCGTATACTGAGGTTGTCAAATCCCAAACTTGTGTATTCTGATAACTCAACTAGAAGACCCAAAGAAGTGGCACAAGCTTGTGTTTTCTTCCCTAAAATGATTTTACTAAGTTTTTTATATCAATGACGCGTTCTTGATTTTCAGCTTCAATTGAAAAAGGCTATTGGGCTCACAACTGGCAATGCAAATGGGCTTGCAACCTTGCAAAGGGCGATGTTACAATGACTCCAAAAGCATTGGCATGTGTTGCTTATTCACCTGATGCAGGCTGACTTGTTACTTCTGGAGAGGTATATATCATCTACAAAATGATAGCGATTTCGGTCCCCCACCAATAGTTAGTTGAAAAGTCCTTATGTAGAGAATTATAGGGCTAGAGGTTTCCTAGCACTAAGCTGGGTGGTTTTTTGTTGTTTTAGTCTGGGCATCAACCAGTTGCTTTGTATTTGGGATGTAACCGATGGGTCTTGCCTAGCTGAGCTGAAATTGCACTAATATGGCATTTCATGTGTGCAGTTCTCTCCTACCATATGATGTTCAACAAGAATACAGTGCCTTCTACATCATGGACTTGCATTGAAAAAATGGGTTAATCTTAAGGTATCCTCTGATGCAAGCAAAGATTTCTTTGTGGTTTCCTATCTGCTGCAGACATCAACAATAGTTTCAGTTGCTCGTTGCAGGTTTGGCAAGACCATGGTTTAGCCATTTCAAGTTTGGACGTTGCTTGTGCATGCAATGATGGTATTTTGTGGATTTTCATGCTTGAGTCTCTTGCACTTGCTGCAACTTTTCCTTGACCAACACCATTTGAATTCCATGACTTGACAGATACAAACACATGCTCCTACCTTGCCGCACATAATGTAAATGGGATCTCATATCTTGATGCTGTTGCTTGACGATTTGCAACATCGCACAAGCTTAGTAAGTTTTATTTTGAGATAACATTAGTGAGTCCATACACTGAGAATAAGCTTAAAGCTGCTAGGCATAAAGTGCTTCATTTTTGATAATACATTGGTAAGGTTTCTCTTCAATCACTATTCTTACACAAGATGTTTTGGTTTTTCCAGCTGTTGTATATGTCGATCATAGTTTCTTTGTTTGGGATACTCACAACTTTTCAAGGCCAGGTACTTTGTTTTAGTATTGTTCAATCCTATGCTTCTTAGAAGTTGTTAAGTTCTCTGTTGAGAGGGAGATTAATGGTATCTGTAGCCTCTTTAACAATGTCTCTTTTGTGACCTTGGGAGGGTTTGTATTGCTATTAAACGACTTGTAAGTAATAACTTAAAAATGCTTGGGATTGCATAGGATATATTTGAATGCATGAAAGGTTGGAAGTTATTTTCATGGAAGGTTACCACAAGTCTTATATTGAAACATGATTGGCTAGTATGTTAAGTCATTTGTCTTGTATGGTTTTAGGACAAAGCACCTACATCAACTAAAACACTATCCCCGCTTGAAGTTGAGTCCATGCCTGGTGGCTCATTAAAATGAAGACCTCAATAGGGGGTAAAAGTACATTTTGTGGCAACTCTACTAGTAGGAAGCACCATTGACTGAGGCTAAATGTTTGAGATATGTGCAAGGTAAACCATTTGCATGCCAAGGAAGAGAAGGATGTAGAGGAAAATGTTGGGTCAACATGGAGGAAATGGAGGCTACTTCATATTGCTTCTACCATTACCAAGGTATATTGAGCTTGTATTGTCATAGGCACATGTTCTTGAGAGCAGTCTTTTTCATTTTGATTACATTTCATTCTATGGTGTCTCTTGCCTTAAGTCTATATGGAGCCTTATGTATCTGACCAAGTATCATTCACATACTAAAAGTGGGGCATGTATACCATCACAAAATGGGAGCGATGATGTCTAGCAATGGCACTATGCATTAGTAGATCCTTGAAATGGAAGGGACGATACAAGCTCTTTGACTTTATTGATTTGTTGAATTATATTCTCATGAAACTCGATTATATTTGCTTTCGTTTTGAAAAACCTTATGGCTGGCAGATTCGCACCATTACAATATGAATAATGCTTCAAGAGTGTTTGCTCATGGAAGAGAATTGAACTGGATTCATAGGGTTTTTTTCTAGAAGAGGATGAAGAACATCATGAAGCGCTTGAAGATGCTCATTCCAAGTCTTGGCGTGAATCAATATGCCATCAAGCCAAATGAGTAAGAGATTTTTGTATTAAATGATGAAAAATTGTGTTGCCCGTGGAAAGTGTTTGAAGGATTGAAAAATCTAAATAGCATCACAAAAAAATTATACAACCCTTAAGGTGTGTAGATGTCTTGTGAGCATTAGTGGGATTTAAAAGTATTTGTTGATTGCTAGAAGCCAAGCCAATGGATGCCAAAACTATTGATTGTCCAAGTTGCTCCAATTGGGTCTATTGGTTGTGTCAGGATCTCATGAAATATTAAAATGCTAACCACCACTATATTGCAATCAGTAGAACATGCTCTAGCTTTATCAATAGAATGGGAGCTAAATAGGGTAGTTGGAATGCCTTCATTTCAAAATTAAGAGAGGCTAAGAGTGTAGAAACCAATCACAGCGAAGCGTGATTGAGAAAGCTAATTTGGTAAAAGGTATACTGAATGTTAAATGTCTGAAGAGTGATACACCTATCCATAATCCCAAAAAGAATAGAAATAAGTGTTGTTGCTTGTGTTGGAAATTGTAATTGCTAAGCGAGGATTGCCCTAATGAGTGAGAAGGACCTATGGTTAAGGAGGTTTCTAAATTGTGATTCTAGATTGTTAATTGTATAATAGTTGCTAATCTATTTGCCATTTGAGAGGAATCTTGAGAGTACAAGTGATGTGCTTTTACCAACCACTTGTTTATAGGTTTCTCAACAATTCTCCAAGTGTGGCTTCTTTTGCTTTAGAAATTGCAATATTCTAAACAACCCTAATGTGACTTGAATTTTGTGGATTATTTTTTGACTTGATCAGAATTATTTCAATAAAAACATTTTGGGCAACCTTGTCTATCCTTGACTGGTAGTACTTGCCTATCTGTGAGTTGGATTTTTTTTCCCATATATGAGTAAAAATTATCATTTTTATTCTACTAATTAACTTGTATTATAGTTTTGTTCAAATTGTTAATTCTATACAAGAATATTTTGTTGTATAAATGGTTCCGACTAGTTTTCTTATATAGGAAAATTTTACTATATCTATGATTCCAACTAGTTTTCTCATCTAGGAATAATTTACTACATCATCAACTAGAATTTTAAAAATTTTCTATATAGAAATGTTTTACTATATCACTAACTTGTAAAGTGTTCCACTTTTACTAGTTGAGACTTTTTCTAGATACTTTGAGAAGTATCTAGAAAATTTCTCTTTTTTTACTATATGGGATAGTGTTCAAAGTTCCTTGTGTAAATAATTCTTCCTCGGTTTCTCTAGCTTTCTTTTTTTTGGGGCGTTTTTGTCGAGTCATTGAACCTTCATGCTCGTGTAATTGAAGATGATTAATTCTTGCGATATGGGGGTATGTTAGGCTCGATGAAAATGCTACCCGACGGTTTGGTTTCTTTGTTTGTTTGATTTGTGAGCACGTTATATTTGAGAGCTGGTCATTGCACCTCCGTGTCTGCGCCATCAAGGATATATTGATTGATTCCTTCAAGGTGGGGTATGTTACACTTTTCAAAGCATCTCCAATCCTCCATAAGCATCGAGCATATCTAAGAATTGGCCATTGTAGCTTTGGTTTTGGGCGATTGAGGACGGTTGATTCTCTCAAGGTGGGGTTACTTACACTTTCGAAAATCTCCATATTGAGTAGCGTGTGTGTACTTTTGATGGCCACCCTTCCTTCGCAAAAATGATGGATTTTGAGTGGGACTATCCTTTTTCATACATTTTAGTGTATTTTGTGAAGAATAGATCAACTAAAATGTATTTTTGTGAATAATAAAGATCAATTTTTCACTTGTAAAGAATAGTTTAGGGACCCCTCTTGCGTAGAGTGTATGGGGCAAATTGTTAATTTCAAGGAGATGTCTATCTACTATCCTTTATGTCTTTCCCACTACTCACTCTAACATGGTTTCACAAATCATGGAGTGTTTCTTGATGTTCTTGACACACAGAGCAAGGAGAAAGCTTGTTGTTTGTATTGCAAGCTTGAGTTGTCATGTTATAGGTGAAATTTCACTTGCTTGATGTTCGTACTTTCTACTTTGTTGTGTGATGAAGGAGGTCTCCATTTTCCTTAATTTATTACAGCTAGCTAGCATGACCCCCATATTAGTGAATCCTTTGGAGGCTATTTGATTATACGTCAACTAAATTTTTTTAACATGTCACATCACCTTTTCATATCATTTATGAGCTATTATAGGGTGTGAAGATAGAATGAGTCCTTAGAATGCTATAAACCTTAGGCTTCTTCTCAATGTGTTGAACTAAAGAAACCTTGGGATGATCAGGCATCATACTTTCACTTTAGAGCAATGGGCACTATTTATGTTTTGGATGATAGAACACTTATCTCTACACATTAGTAAAGATGAAGGTTAATTGTCTCTTCTTTCATTTGAGTTGGATACTAACAATAAGCTTTTTGACTAGGATGTAGCTTTTGATCCTTTCTCACTTGTTTGGAGATGCCAAACCCCAATTTGGCAAAATGCTTTACTTCATAATTTGCGCATGGCAAATACATTCCCATTTTCATTTGATAGACTTCAAAGATAAATGCCATTCATAGTTGTCAAAAAACTCTCCAACTTGAAAAGATCTTGGTTACTTGTTATTATCTATAAGTAAGAAATGCTATGTTTCTATGTCCTTGGCTCACTACAATAGGGACATGTAGACTTATTCAACAATTTTTGAACCTCAATAAACATGAGGTTTTTTCTTTAATACATGGCCTTGAGTGTAAGAAAGATGTGGCAAAAAAGGAACTTGATAATGGTGCTTTCAAAGAAAAAGATCTTGAATATGTGGTTATGGGAGACTTAGAAGCTCAATCCTTGCTCTCGGAAGGGGGTTTAAGGTTCAAAATCAATACAAACATGTTTTAAATCAAAGATTATTTGGTGAAGAAGCATTGTTGTAGCAAAGAATGATATAGTGATTGTCAATAAAGAAGTTGAGAGCGGGTCTTCTAAGATGGAGGGTCTTTTAATAATTAAAGTCTTCTAAGATGGAGAGTCTTTTAATGAAGCAGTTTTTGTTGGAGAACTCTAGGACTTCTTACCTTATGGAGATGAGACTTGCAATTTCTTGTAATGCAAAGGATCCTTAGTTTCCTTGTGTAGGGAATAGATGGAAAAAGAAACCAAACACTCTTAAAAGTACTTTGATGAGGTATGTCAATTTGCTAGGTAGATAATCTTGATGGAGAGAGAAGCTATTTGACAAATTTAAGGTACATTTTAAATAGTAGCAATTTGATCTAAGAATGGAGCTTTAACTTGCTAGTTCAACACTTTTCAAACCTCAAAAAACTTGAGACGTCTTCTTTGCTACATGGTTGCAAGAGCAAGAATGATTTGGTATAGAAGGAACCTAATAGTATTATTGTAGGAAGAGATACTTAAGGTTGAAAATGAGCATAAACATGTTTTAAAGAAGAGGTCATTTGGTAAAGGTCCATTATTGTAGCAAAGAGCAAAATATTGCTTACAAATAAAGAAGCCTATGTCTTACTTGTATGCAGAAGTAAAGCCTTCTTACATGGATGATATTTTAATTAAGTGTGTGTTATTAAGAACTTTAGGATCTCTTCTTTTATAGAGATAAAACTCATGATCTCTTGCAAGAAAAAAGATCCTTAACTTGCTTACTTCAAGAATAGGAGAGCAAAGAAACCTATTACACTTGAAAATCTTTGATGGGGAAGGTTAATTTGCTAATTGTACACCTTTGATGGAGAGAGAATTAGTTTAGAAAAGAGAGGTACATACCAAGTAATAACAACTTGGCCTAACTTGAAGCAATCTCTGATGGGGAAGGTTAATTTGCCAATTATACACCTTTGATGGAGAGAATTTGTTTAGAAAATAGAGGTACACACCAAGTACTAACAGATTGGACGAAGTTGGAGCTTCAACTTGCTTCAAAGAAAGTAAGTTCTAATTAGTTTATTATCCCATTCATCTTTGAACTTGATAGTCTTCAAAGATGGATTCTTTCAGCAAGCATCAAATATTTTCCAACTACAAAAGACCTCAGTTGTCTACTACCATCTATAAGCAACAAAATCTCTCTTTCCATATTATTGGATGATCATAGTGGGGACATGTAAACTCATTCAACCAACTTTGAACCTCAACAAATCCAAGGATTCTTCTTTGATACATGGTCTTGAGAGTAAGAAACATTTAGTAAGGAAGGAACTTTCTAATGGTACTTTAGAGAAGAAAATGCTTGAACAAGTGATTGTGAGAGACTTAGGAGCATATTTGTTGCTATAAGAAGGGACTTGAGATTCAAAAATCAACACAAACACATTTTAAAGTGGAAAACATTTTAAAGTGTAACTCCTTGACCACAACATCTACCACTCCCTCAATGATTTTGGGAGGTGGTACATCGGGAAGGTGTAGATGTGTTTGATCTTTGTGAAGAAAGTCATGAAAAATAGGTGAAGGCTAAAGTTGCCACCACATGGATCTCTGATGAGGCAAACCAGGGTCACGGCTGGAAAGTCCCTACTATTTTGCTGAAAGCCCAAGGCTATGGGAAAAAGTGGCAGGACTATTGGGTACCCAAATCCTCATACATGAGACATCCATCGTCAAGGAGTCCCAACAGGAAGACCAAGGCATCTCATCCTTTTAGGACGCAGCCAATTTACAAATGGGTTCCCAAAAGCTCAATTCCTAAACCCAATCCCATTCTTAAACCGCAGAAAGCCACAGGGGAGAAGCCTCGTTTACAATGGAGACCTAAAAGGACGAACCCCTCAGCTAAGCCAGCTTCTTCAACTCCCACAAAGACACCTAAGCAAACTTCAACTATGGAATGGAGACCCAAGCTCAAACCAACAAGTGCTTCCAAGCCATTGATGCTAGCCATTCCCCAGGGCATTAAGAAGCCAAATCACGCCACGCAAGTGAGGCTAACTGCAAGAACATCCCCAAGTCAATCGACGATACAATGGAGGTCTCAAATGCTGTAGCAACTCTTGCAACACAAGCTATTGCAACCAGTGGTAGCCAATCATTTTTCTATGGCCACAGAGGCTATTTCCCAATCCCTTACTACTGAAACGAAGAGCACCTTCCATACTCACAATGCACGAATACCCCCAACCCGTACCTAGCGTATTATGGGCAAAGTATCCCACCGTTCCCCACACAAAGTCATCGATAGCAGGAGGTGTTCTCTCCTGCAAAGCCCCTCAACTCGGATGGTTTTCCACACGACTCGAGTACCAAAGGCATCATGCACTGCATCATGAGTAAAACATGTATTTGTTTTCAAGCATACATAGGGCCAACCAAGGCCACTGCATAGACACATTGCCAAGTAGACACCCATGCACAATGTGCCCAGGAGTGCACCACATCTAGGAAGGGGGGAGGGCAACAGGGGCAACACCAATGCAAGCAGGCAAGCGGGAGGATAAAAAATGATGAACAGAGTGTGCGACAAGAGGAACCCTTGGTCAAACAAATTTCAAAATGTCCAAATTGAGATCCAAACACATAGAAGGAGTCTACAAGACAAGGGCAACCCACACATGAAGTCAAAATTGCAATAAAGTCACCGGAGGGGACAAAAACCCAAGTCGTGTCCAGGATTCAAGCTATCTGGAGAGTTTTTTGACAAAATTTGACTAGCCACAAGTGAAGTATAAGGCAAGGGCATCAAGAATATCAAGTCAAAGTTGAAAAAATATGTGCAAAAATGCCAGAATCTCAGTCGTGTCCACGATTTTGCATAGGCACAGAGCTCCAAACTTAGATTTGAGTACATCAATGAGCTTAGAATGAAGAGATAAACAAGATGGTCAAGTCAAATTTTGCAAAAAAGTGCTTAAAAAGTCAGTCGTGTCCACAAAACCAAAAAAGTAAAAAAAGAGGCATTTCAAGCTCTTCAAGCAAATCAAGCAAGAGGAGAGCAAGGAGAGCAAGGAGCTTGTGAGAGATCGGAGTGCGCTCATGGGCCACCTACGGGGTAGCATCCACATTTGGTAGGTCACCCCCGCGCACACACATTTTCCTTATTCGAGCCCTCGTGCTCTTTGGGTTAGATTAGGTACAGGTACCCGGGGTGGTAGGCCTGAGTGTTGCTCCGCCGCCATTTCCCCATAGCACTAGTAGCGCCGAAGCGCTGCCGAATTTTTCGCAGCCTCTGGTAGTGTCACGAGCACGCGAGTGAATGCAAGAGCGAACGTGAGAGCGAGCAAGAGACGTGAGGCTATGCACGAGACATGGGTTCCTCCTCGGAATCCAACATCTCCCTACACCAAAGCCCTTCCCCCGACACAATCCCCCCACTATCACTCATTAGAAGCACGTACAAAGCAGGGTGGGTACCACCTAAAATAGTACGTAGACACGCAAGAGCAGCATTCCTCCACGACGTATTCGAGACCCCACAACAGAGGTCAGTGGTCGTCTTTGTACCCACCGAGGCCTACTGGCAAATAGCCAAGTCCCAGTCGACCCAACGCATACTCGAAGTAGCTAGCTTCTGGAGATTCTTTAAGTTGAGGCCTTGGGGATTGGATTACAGGCGAGCATGGGAGCTCCAATGGAGCTTAGAAAGAGACGGGCTAGCCACAATGACTGGATTTGATGGCCATGCCATGCAATTCACACTAACTCGCCAGATGGTAAGAGAAGCCCTACACACCGGTGGAGCCTTGCTCCCGGAAGGCAACCTTGCACAGCATGAAAAGAAGATGGTGACCGGCCAAGACTGCCTCACCTTCGCCAATCTGAAGCACAAGGAGGTGACCTTAGCCCTCCAATTGTACATGCAATTCTTCGGGATGGCTCACACCCAAAAGTACACAATGCCAGAGCCGCGCATGGCACTACACCTCACAAAAGCTTTCTTGGATCGGGATATGCTAGAAGTGGACTGGAGTGACCACATCCTCCAAAACATCCACCGTATCCAAGAAGGGAGCCGCCTCTCAGGGACCAGTAAATCCAAAAAGAAACTACCACTGGCCCTGGGAGCGCCATTGATCCTGACGAGGCTGGCCTATTATGCCATGGGGGCTATCCATCACCTACCGCCTCCGCTTACCTACGACGCCACAATGCCCTTCTATAGGCGTCCTAATATCATGCGGTCCCCCGTCAAGAAGCAAGAAAGGGAAGGCAAGCCAGCAAGGAAAAGAGAAGATGAAGAATCCTCAGAAGAGGAAGAAGTGGCCCCCTTACGAAAGCGCATGAGAGGCACAGTCCCACCTGAGCAAGCACCACCTGTCATGCCCTCAACTCAAGCCACACCTAGAAGAGAAGGCGGCCAAAGTGCCCAGAGTCCCTCAGTTAATGTAGATGACTTTATCAACCTCGAGACTCTCAATCGCATGATTGATGAGGACAACGCCAAGGCTGCAAGGAGGGCTGAGCTAGAGAAAGAAAGGGAAAGAAAGGAAGCAGAAGAGCTTGAAGCCGCCAAGGCCGAAAGCCTGTGTGTGGCCAAGGAGAAGAAGAAAAGACGAAAGGTAGAGATGAGAACCAAACACCGCCAAGAAGGGACCTCCACCTCTACAGCTCCCCACCCCTCCTCACCTAAAGAAGTGCCCCTAACTACTCCCCAAGAGATACATGAAGAGGCGTAGCCTATGGAAGTGAAAGAAGGAAAGGTGCACAGGGAAGGCAAGGCTCCCATGACAGAAGAGGAAAAGAAGCCAGAGCCAGCCAGACAAAAGACTCCCAGGCCTTATTTAGAAGAAGAAGAGGACGAGAACCAAGGCGAGAACCTCCAAGACTATGACAAATATGTCGGTGACTCGAGTCATGAAGAAGAAAGAGAAGAGGAGGATGAGAAAGAAGAAGAAGAAGAAGGTGAACAAGGCCCCTCCCCTCCAAAATAGTTCAATGTCCATCATTTAGAGGTGGAGGTGGATATGAGAGTACAGTATGAGATTAAAGACCGCGTGGAGGCTGTAAAGAGCAACGCTGTCTACCAAGCCCTCCTCGCATTTCAAGAAGCAAGTGAAGTTATAAAGGCAAATATTTATGATAAGATGGAAAGCAAGGCAAAAGAAGCTCAACGCCAAGTACCCAACCCAATTTATGCTCAGCAGGCAATGCAGAAGGCGATGAGTGGCATGCTAGAGCTTAGCATGGCCACTATGTACAAAGACGCCATGAGCAGAGCTGTGAAGGCCAACTTTGAGAAGGCCATCCGAAACTACTATGCCAGATCTATAAACATGGCAAAGCTAATCGACGCAATAGTAGACCAGAGAGACCACTACCGCAACGAAGGGCTGCGTCAGAATGAGCTTGTCAAAGACTCACTAGAGCAGAATGCTCAACTCAAGAAACAAAAAGAAGAATTGGAGAGATAGCTCAACGCAGCAGAAGAGGCCTAGCTGAACCATCAAGAACTGTATGACATAGCAGTCGAGGAAGCCTCAGAAGCAGTCAAGGCGCAACGAGCCCTTGAAAGGATAATAGAGCACATGGAGGCAGAACAAATACCGCAGACGTTGAGACTAGCCGAGCTTCAGAACGCCATTCAAGCCAAAGATGAAGCAATGAAGCTATTGGAGAAGAGCTACCAAGAAGTGAGTGAAGATCGTCAAGCAATCAACACATTGCTCTCTCTCTCCAAAGTCCAGCTAGAGACAAGCCTGCAAGCCAACAAAGTTTTAGAAACCAGAATGCAGTAAGCTACCACAAGCTCTACAGGAAGTACGAGTAAAGAGGCCGAGCTCGAGCAACAGCTAGCCCTTTAGAAGGCTCTAGTCGATGCTCAACCACTAGAGACCTACAACATGTTCATTGAGCTACAAAATGTGAAAGTTGAGCTCGCCTCCCTCAAGCATTCTACTCTACTGCAACCCATGCCTACTCAATAGAGCCTACACGCCTCTAAGGCTGCAAGTACGAGCTCACCAAGGCCAACACATTGCTCTCTCTCTCCAAAGTCCAGCTAGAGACAAGCCTGCAAGCCAACAAAGTTTTAGAAACTAGAATGCAGTATGCTACCACAAGCTGTACAGGAAGTACGAGTAAAGAGGCCGAGCTCAAGCAACAGCTAGCCCTTCAGAAGGCTCTAGTCAATGCTCAATGACTAGAGATCTAGAACATGTTTAGTAAGCTACAAAATGTGAAAGCTGAGCTCGCCTCCCTCAAGCAATCTACTCTGCTGCAGCCCATGCCTACTCAACAGAGCCTACACTCCTCTAAGGCTGCGTCAAAATGAGCTTGTCAAAGATTCACTAGAGCAGAACGCTCAGCTCAAGAAACAAAAAGAAGAATTGGAGAGACAGCTCAACGCAGCAGAAGAGGCCAGGTTGAACCATCAAGAACTGTATGACATAGCAGCCAAGGAAGCCTCTGAAGCAGTCAAGGCGCAACGAGCCCTTGAAAGGATAATAGAGCACATGGAGGCAGAATGACTACCGCAGATGCTGAGACTAGCCGAGCTTCAAAACGCCATTCAAGCCAAAGATGAAGCGATGAAGCGATGAAGCTATTGGAGAAGAGCTACCAAGAAGTGAGTGAAGATCGTCAAGCGATCAACACATTGCTCTCTCTCTCTCCAAAGTCCAACAAAGTTTTAGAAACCAGAATGCAATACGCTACCACAAGCTCTACAGGAAGTACGAGTAAAGAGGCCGAGCTCAAGCAGCAGCTAGCCCTTCAGAAGGCTCTAGTTGATGCTCAATGACTAGAGACCTACAACATGTTCAGTGAGCTACAAATTGTGAAAGTTGAGCTTGCCTCCCTCAAGCAATCTACTCAATTGCAGCCCATGCCTACTCAACAGAGCCTACACGCCTCTAAGGCTGCAAGTACGAGCTCACCAAGGCTAGGTCCTTCAGGACCAGTACCAGACGCCTTCAGTGACATCCCTGCAAGGCCTGAGTACGAAGAACAACCAATCCCAACCCCCTCAGAAGGCCTACTACTCACAAGGAGACCGGGGGATGACAAGGGCATAGAGTACCGAAGGAAACTCATGAATGAAAGGTAGGAAACCTTTGAAAATCAATGCTACAAAGCCCTCTCCACCCTTTGGCCTGAGCCACATGAAGTCACATCTAAGATCTGGCCATCCATTATAGTGATGAAGGCCCAGCTGGCAGCTTATTTCCAATAGTGGCACGAAGACAATCCAGTGGATGAGCTCAAGCCAGGCTACCAAGAAGTAGATGTTGACAGATGGCAAGTCAAAGAGGTGATGGAGAGACAGCCCAAGTGGCGTTTCCAATTCCTTGCCAGGTGGAGGACAATAAAGGAATACAAAGAGGCACCCAGGGCACTCAGAATTGACCCATCCTTTTGCCCAGTGCCCAGAAGATACACATGGGACCAATTTGAGGTGCTTTTGAAAGACAATCCTAACGCCCTTAACTACCCTCTCTGCCCGGTACGCCCGCATGACCAACCCTTAAATGAAGTATGGTCTCTAGAGGCATGCATGGATGTTGAGGCCAAATTCAAGGATGCCATGGACCTCTCATGCCAGATGCTCGTCAAGATTGTCCAGCTTCTGTCCACATGCATCAACGTCTTTCAAGACATCCAACACCAAAGGACAGAATGGTATAAATATGACGAGCCATATCAAGGCTTGGCTTTTGACCTTAACGAGCTACCCACAGAGGAGCAATTTTGGGGTTTTTATGCAAGGCTTCAACACCTACCGAGCCACTTCATGGGGACGTGGAAGGAAATGATGACTACCGCCTTTTTTGACCCCGCTCCCCTGGCTTTCTATGCTACTTGCCAACCACTACAGACAAGATTTGTGGCGTAGAGGCAAATGCAGTGCACTGCCATCGGAGTCCAAAGTCACCTCCCCGCCAACGTTTCTATCCGCCAAAGAGAAATTTATGACACTCTCAATGCCAGCGTCCAGCTAGGAGCGAGATCAGCTCGGGGACGATCTAGTCGAGGAAGGGGGGAATGATCGGGGACTATCCAAAGGGCAAGGCTACACGAAAGATCAAGTGCTAAAGGATGCTCGCCCCAGAAAAACCGAGAATTATTTCGGGAAGCTGGCCCGTAAAAACAGCTTATGTAAAAAACCCGCAACTCATTATTGTAAATCTTCTATTTTTTGGGCTCTATGAGTTCCAAGTTGTATGTTTACTTTCCCGTAATGCAGCCTAGCCATGGGGATGCTTAGATGCCTAGAAATAAATTAAGTGACTAGTGCCCGGGCGCCCAAGTGTGTAGTGGACACTTGATTTTGAACAAAAAGGGGCAAAAAAGCCAAGTTTAGGGATCCATTTGTAGCTAACTCAAGTGAAGGTGAAGAGCTCTCAAGCTTTCATGGCTACCTCCATCTCCTTCTCCACCCTTACTCTTCTACTACTTGTATGAGCTAAGCTCTTTTCTCATTAATCAATGAAGCAAGCTTCTTCTTCTCTACTCTTATCTTTTCTATGTGTGTGAAGCTACTTCTTGCTTGTGTGTGTGCTCACCCACCCTCTTCCTAAGCTCATGTGGGTTCAAGAATAAGCTTCCCCATAGCTTATCTCAAGCCCACTTGAAGATTAGAAGAGCGTCCTTGAGCTATAGGAGTATGGTGTGTGTGTGTGAAGCTCACCATTGAAGCTTGAAGCAAGCATGGTGTGTAGTGTTCATACATAGGAGTGTAATAGTGGATGAATGTTGTTTGAAGTGTTGTAGTGGGCTCACCAATTCTTTCATCACACTTGATAGAATGAGGAAATGAGGAGTATTTGTGTGTGTGATTTTGTGCGTGTGTGTGTGTGTGTGCCGGGAGTGCTCGTGGATCACAATAGATCATTGTTCTCTCTCCGGGTGAGAAGAGCTTCCATGCTCACCAATTTGGGCCGTGTCCTTGGATTGACAAGGGATTAAAACCCCTATTGTTGGTCAAGACCGTACTACCTATAGCTAAGCGTGGGTGGCGTGGAGCCCCAACAGAGACCCTTTCCTTGAAAACTAAATTCCTAAGAGTTTAATTTTTAAAGATAATGATGGATGCCCAAGTCTAGGGTATTGTATAGGGCCTCTTCTAGGAGACCTCTTATTTTGAAATGATATGGAAAAATGATGAAGGTAACAATGTAAGTAATTCATGCAAGGTATAAGTGAGTCTATAATGTGAAGATGTGCTTCATATGGTTATGTTATCAAGATTGTGGGATAGTAGTGTATCGTGAATGCAAGATGTTGTATTTTTTTCAAATTCTGGTTATGAAGCATCAAGTGATGCTAGTATGGTTTCCTTGTGATAGTTGAAAGCTCTCCTAGGCTATATGACTAGTGGGGTTGAACGCAATACTCTCCTCCGAAGATGGCAGTATCGAGGGTTGCCGCGGAGGTTGAGCTCCAACAAGCCTAAGAGCTTAAACCCATTAGTTTCCTTTGATTTGGTAACTAATGGGTATGGATCCCTTTGGGACACTAGCTTGACTGAGGATGACTGATGTTCATCACATGATGTGATGGCAACGTGCCCCCATTGCTAGGATGCAGGTTTCTTCCCATTTGTAGTTGGAGTGAGAGGATGGGTGGATCAATTGAACCCAATGGGGTTCGATGCTTCAACTGAGTAGCTATGTAGCTAGTATAAATGTATGTGAAGGTTAAATTGATTCTAAAAGTGGTTGTGTTGTAGGTAGTCTAGATTGAGAAAGCTTTATTGAAAGATTAAAAATGTACTAGGGTTCTTTTTGTATGAGTGTATAATGTACTCAGTCCGCCTGTGGACTCAGTTGATGTTACAATGTAGGTTGTATATGTTCTTAATGCAAAACAAGCTTCAATAGCTACTCTATGCATAGTGTGTTTGATCATATAGTCTCATTTTGCAATGTTATGCTTCTTTCCTTTCCCCCTTTCTCTTCAATTCTCTACCTAATTTCATCCGAGCATTACCCCCAAATCTATCCCAAATCAATCCACTAAACTTGGCCAAAAAGGCCAAGGGCTAGTGGCTGCTAAGGCACTGACCATCTCTGAAAGGATAAAAGAAAATATTTAAATCAAAAATCTTAAAATTGAGTGAGTCTTTAGTTCTCCTTTATGGGGTTATTAGGTCAGGGACCTCTCAACTTCTATGTTTTCTCATATTGACACTTTTAAGAGCCTTACTACTCACCTTGTTGTTGTCGGTGCTTCAATGTCTTACATGGTCATGTTCCTTTAGGATCTTAGATATTGGAGTTTTGTTATGTTTGCATGCATCAAGATGGTTTTGGTTTTGATAAAGCTTGTAGTCTACTTATTTATTTTGTACCACATATTGTAGATTCATCGCCATGATTCACATTCTTTTGCTAATTGAATAGGGAATTTTTTTTCTTTCATACAAGATTTGTAAACACTTTCATAATTATCTCTTCCTAAAATTATACTTTTTGGTTTCTATGCTTTACAAGTTGAGAAGTATGGCAATATTGGTACAACTTTATCCAATAAGGATGCTCTTGATTTTGATAGTTCTCGTATGTCACTAATTGAATATTCTCAATGCCATGATTGATGTGTAGGCATGATTGATATTGCTCTACTTACCTATCCAATAGAACATTCAGATGTTGCTTTGCTTATTTGAAAGTGTCCTTTTCAAGAAGAAAATCATGGTGGTTACTTTTCTTGAGGTGGATATTCTAATTTGCCATTTAGATCAGACATTGTTCTTACCACAACAAACATGGTCACATGGAACCAAATTGCTAGGCAAGAAGATGTGATAAAGAGCATGGTGTTTCTCCTACTTGTAATACTGGACCTATAGGTAAGTCACCATGTGACTAATCTAAGTGCACAAATCGTGCTACTTCTTGATACTATAAGAAGACGTATGATGAAGATGGAAATCAAGCCTATTTTGTTCAACAACCCTACAAATTGAAAAGGTGACCAATCAAGTAAATTGTGTTAATTTTCATATCTCTACAGATAGGATTCTATTTGTCAAAGATGGTGCAACTTTTCTTATCAATTTTGGAGTGACTAGTAATATAATGCATTATTCATAGTGGTTGCACAACTATCATGCTTTACACATACAAAAAATTGTTTATCTTATTGATGCATCTTGTAATATTCAAGGGGTTAGTGATCTTTATCTAGGAACTCTTTCTTGTAGAAAAGTACTAGGAGATGTGCTTCATGTCCTGATCTTCAACACACTCTACTTTCTATTGGACAACTAGTAGATCTTGGGTTATGTATCTCTTCTTATCATAACACATGTCAAACTAAGCAAGGTATGCTTAACCACAAAGCCAAACCCCTTCGTGTATAATGAGGTTTGATGTTATATCGTAGCAATTTCTAGCAACAATATTTTTGTCACTAGAGAGAGGGAGGGAGGGGGAGAAGTAGTAGAAGGTAAGAATGTTTCAATGTCATAGGAAAATATCCATAGAGACCTTAATGATGTCACAAGACAGAAGTGAGATGGGGAGACAAAGTTTCAAACTTCTAACATATCTTGAACAAATAACTTAATAACTTGCACGGTACACCACATTAGGGACTAGAAGATGGGCTAGTCCCCCCCCTCAAAGAATAATTTCAATTATTCAAGGAGCTGTTCATACTCAAGTACAAAGGTGGGAAAAGAGAAAGGCTATCCTTCTCTATTCCATTCTACCGTCATTCCTAATCATATTCATATTCATATTCATAGCAAAGGACAAACTCCCCGAGTGTCCTTGCACTTTCATATTCATTCCTTTCTTATCTCAGCCTGGATAAGCCTTTCGTAGCCCAAAGGAAAGAGAATGGCAAGGAAATCTTAAGAATTTATATACCCTAACTTGGGGCCATAGTAAAGGAACATTAAAATAGCTTAAGAGAAGGGAGCGAGAGAGTTTAGGGGCTGTTTCTCTGCAATTATAGCTTGCTGTAATTTCCTGCACATAGCTCTTTTTTCATGCCAAAGCTTGGCTAAACATAGTAGAATATGAGAGAAAGCTTAAGGGATGAATTAGGGGCAATTTAGGGGTTGTTTCCAAGCTTAGAAGCTTGCTGTAATTTCCTGCACACAGGCAAAATTTCATACCGAGAGCGAAGCTTTGCTTCGTGGCATGCTCTCACATCATATTTATTCATGTAGCGGACTATTTTGGGCTGAAAACAGTGCCATGCTTGCTACACATCAAATAGGGTTCATAATCTTACATATGCTAGTCGATAGGGATAATCTTTCACGATGGTTTCCTTCCTTGAGCTCTCTAATTGATGTAGAAAGCCTCCGTCTTCATCTTCTTCATGATGATATGGTTGTTCCTTGGCTTCACTTTCGAAAGATGTTCTTCTTCTTCATTTTGCTCACATGGTCTCCTTTGTAAGCAACATACACACACAAGAGAGAGAGAGAGAGAGAGAGAGAGAGAGAGTGTGTGTGTGTGTGTATGTGTGTGTTCACCTTGGCTATGGTGTCCTTGATCTCCACAGGAGAGAAGAAGCAAGCATGCAAGAGAGGGAAGAGAGAGAGAGCAACTTGTGTCCACAAAACCCATAAATGGGAGCCTCCAAGAATGTGCCTCCTCAAGAGAGGGAGAGATTCATACACTTGACAGCCACACATGCTATAGAGATAGAGTGTGTGTGTGTGGTTCTTGGTTACTCAACCACTTGCATGCACCCGATTTGTGACATGTGTCACTCATTTAACTCGAGATCACTTGAACTTAAAAATATCTTGACTAGAGTCTTTGTTCCCTATGCATGTCATATGCATGCATAGCATTTCGCGAGCCGCATCCATCCATATCACTCTTGTAAGCTTGCATGTCGCATGCATGCCTTGCATGTCACATGCATGCGTTGCATGTTGCATGCATGTGTGTTGCATGCATTTGCATGTCATATATTCAACTCATCTACACTGAATGGACTACTCATATTGACTTGCATGTCATATTCTACTCACTCTGCTAGCTCATAGCTCACTTAGTGAGCTAAGGAGCTACTATGAGCTAGTGTGAGCTAGTGTAAGAGTACACTTAGTTACTTTCATAGTCTTTTAGTCAGTCCAACTGAACTAAAAGTGTGTGAAGTGTGCTCCCACACTCACACACTCATCATACACATAGTCTTTCATATTCATAGCTTAGACTGTATACACCAGGCATCCTTAATTATACTCTAAGTAGAATCCCATCTTACCATTTTCCTTCTTTATACTTGTGTACACATCCTGCTCATAATCATAAGTTCAGAACTTGTTCATATAAAACCTATTCCTACATTCATACACATTAGTTCATAGACATAACATTTCATTAGTAACCTTAGCAAGATGATGAAATAATAGCATTTTATTTGCCATGAAAGATCTAAATAGTTACACTCCCCCCACTTAATCTTCAGTTGTCCTCAATTGAAAAGCATCTTCATAAGTGGTAATGAGGTGAGGGTAATCAATTAAATCAGTCTTATCCATCCATTTCACATCCAAGGTCGTGTAATTCTTAAAGTTAACCAAATACTTGTGTTGTATTTGGCCTCCCTTAAGCTTGCAATCCTTGTGAAACACAATTTGTTCCGGGTGAATAAGTTCTTCAAGCTCATCCACTTCCAGTGGATCCTCCATACTTGGCTCGGTTGGCATAGGCCCCTCGTAAAGTCGCAAAAGACTTACATGAAATGCGTTATGGATCTTCCAATGGGAGGGTAATCCCAAACGGAAAGATACATCATTGATCTTCTCAATAATCTGAAAAGGTCCATAATGGCGATTTGCAAGCTTAATCGCTTTGCCCTCTTTGCCTAGTTGCTTGCGTAATCGTGCCTTTTCAAACTTAAGAAGAACCCATTGTCCTTCCTTGAGATCTAAAGGACGACGTTTCTTATCAGCTGCTTTCTTGTGCTTTTCTTGTGTCCTTGAGATAGCTCTTTTGACCTGTTCATAAGCGGTATCTAAATCCCTTACATATTCATCCATAGCAAAGATTTTATCGTTTGTGCGTAGAATAGGGGGAAGTAGAACCTTTCCATAAATTACCTCAAAAGGTGCCTTACCTGTAGAAGAATGCACCGTATTGTTGTAGGCGAATTCGACTAGAGGAAGGCACTTTTCCCAACTGGTGCGTTGATCGAAAACATAACACTTGAGTAAATCAAGCACTGTTGAGTTGGCTATCTCGCTCTAGGCATCCATTTGAGGATGATACGCCGAAGAAAATTTTAATTGTGTTCCCATATTTTCAAAATGTGCTCTCCAAAAGAGACTTGTCGTACGGGGATCACGATCACCAATAATTGATGTAGGCAGCCCATGATGTTTGAAAATATGTGCAAGAAAAAGTTTCGCCATATGATCAGGTTTGATCATTTTTCTTATTGGCAAAAAGTGAGCTTGCTTGCTAAATCTATCGATGATTGTCCATATTGCATCATTCCCATATTGAGTTCGTGGAAGATCGGTGATGAAATCCATCGCTATGCTTTCCCATGGGGCATCGGGAATTGGAAGGGGTTGCAATAATCCAGGTGGCTTATGACGATCATACTTTACCTTTTGGAAAATCATACATTCTTGGACATATTTTTCAATATCGGCCCACATGCTTGGCCAATAAAAGTACCGTTCAAGTGCTTGAGTGGTAGACATAATGCCACGATGTCCTGCATATGGAGAAGCATGAGTTTCATCCATCACCTTTTGTCATAGAGGTAGTGCTACACATATAACTTGGTGATGATATAAGTAACCATCCTTAAGAGAATATGAAGACACCAATTTGCCTTGATTCAAATCAGCCCATATCGCTTTGAAATCATTATCATATGCATAAAGTGAAGGTAAAGCTGAAAATTCATCATGATGAATAGTGGAAACCGCATTTACCTTCGGTCTTCGAGACAAAGCATCTGCAATCACATTCTTGTGGCGTGGCATATGCATAACTTGAAAGTGAAACATAGAGAGAAAATTTGCCCACCGATATTCTTTCTCAGATAATTTTCTTTGTGTAAGAAAATATCTCAAACTTTGGTGATCGGTTTTTATGACAAAATCCGCTCCTAGAAGAAAGTGCTTCCAAATGGAAAGTGCATGAATTATCGCCATAAGTTCTTTTTCATAAATCGATGCATGCAACTCCGCATCATGTAGGCGTTGACTTTCGAATGCCACCGCATGGCCTTCTTGATTCAAAACCGCTCCTACACATTCCCCTGAAGCGTCACAAAGCACTTCAAAAGGTTTGTGTAAATCTGGTACAATCAAAACGGGTTCTTGACTTATCTTATCCTTTAGGGTTTGAAAAGCATTGCGTTGCGTTTCACCCCATTGGAATCGTACTTTCTTCTTCGTTAACTCATAAAGAGGGGATGCTATGTGTGCAAAATGCCGCACAAAGCATCTATAATATGAACATAAGCCTAGAAAACTTCGCACATCATGTACGGTTTTCAATTCGGGCCATTCCACTATGGCTTTGATTTTCACAGGATCCATTCGTATCATAATATGGGAGACAATGTGTCCCAAATAGTGAATTTCTTCCAAGAAGAACTCACTCTTCTTTGCATTGACGCAAAGCTTGTGGTTTCTTAATTCGTTGAAGCCCATTCGTAAGTGCTCTTTGTGTTCTTCCTCTGATTTGGAAAACACTAGCACATCGTCAAAGAAGACTCCCGTAAAGGATCTATAAGGTTGAAAGATCCTATTCATCATAAGGTTGAATGTGGCTAGAGCATTAGTTAGCCCAAAGGGCATAACTAAGAATTCATATAAACCAAAAGAGGTTCGAAAGGCTGTCTTATGCACATCTTGTTGTGCCATGCGTATTTGATGGTACCCACTCTTCAAGTCAAGGCAACTGAAGATGGTTGCATCTCTTAACTTATCAAGAATATCATCAATTCTTGGAATAGGAAAACAGTTTTTAATCATTATCTTATTCAAAGAGCGATAATCTATACACATGCGAAATGTGCCATCTTTCTTATGAACAAAGAAGACAGGTGAACAATAAGGCGAAGAGCTTGGCCTTATTTGTCCCTCGTGCAACAAGTCCTTCACTTGATTCCCCGAATCGATATATGTGATCGATGCCAATTTCAATCACCAATGGAGTCTGGACTTGACAGCGACCACGGTCCAGTGGACTGTGGAGTCTACATCCATTCATCGGGAGCCAGGACAGCTTTATAATTTGTTTGTTTTTACTGTCCCAATCAATACATGTGATGTCACTCCATATTCTGCGTCGAGACTGACCTCTATCTGCACGCGCTCAAACGTACATTAGCGATTCGGGAATCGGGACTTGGGAGTCTGGAAAGCTTTTTCTGATCAGCGAATCTTGCAAGTGCGTCCGTGCGACTGTGATTGCTCTGCAGGGCAGACAGCTTGCTACAGGCGCCCTCGCTGAGGCTAGTTGAGTACGTCCGTTGCGACTAACCAAGTCAAAGATGGGACTCGGGACTGCATCTCCAATCTCCAGATCGTTCCACGTGGAAGCCCGTGAGTGATGGGACTCAGGACCACACCTCCAGAGTCCCATGTTTCAACACCCTTTCGACATCTCGATTCTCTATCCATGCATGTGGACGGCTAACTTTTTCCACGTGATCGATCGAAGCATGCACGCCGTGACGACAGTGATTGCGCACTTCAAAACTGTCGTGGATGAGAGATGTGATGATGTCACTCCATATTCTGCGTCGAGACAGATCCAGGGTTCGGGAAGCTTGTTGAAGTATTGAGAGTTTTAGTTATATATTTAAAATTTTATATAGAAAAACTTGCTAAAATGTAGGAATTACTTGCTAATTGGGGGAATCGGGTCTCGGGATGAAAAGGTTTTAAAGCTAGCTCATAAAAAAATATTTCCCGAATCCTGGACAGACCACCAACTGCACGCGCTCAAACAGCGACTAGGGTCCATACATCGGGATTCGGGCTTTGCTGCAGGTGCGTCCGTTGACTGTGCATCCATTTACCGGGAGTCAGGACAGCTTTATTTGTTGTTAATGCATTATGCCCGAATCAATACAAGTGATGTCACTCCAAATTCTACGTCGAGTTAGACGACCATCGCCACGCGCTCAAACAGCGACCAGGGACGCTCCCAGCACACCCTTATACAGGATGATTTTGTACAACTTTATGATCTAATTTAATTTTTAACGCTTTGAAAAAAAAAAAAAAAAAAACAGCGACCAGGGACGCCATACATCGGGATTCCGGAATCAAGAAAGCTTATTTGTTCTTATAAGCTATCAGTTCATCGCTGCAGGTGCATCCGTGTGACTGTGACTGTTCTGCAGGGCAGACAGTTGGCTACAGGCGCGCTCGCTGAGGCTAGCTGAGTACGTACGTTGCGAGTAACGGAGTCGGAGATGGGACTCGGGACTGCATCTCCAATCTCCTCCAGATCGTTCCACGCGGAAGCCCGTGAGCGCTGGGAGTCGGGACCACACCTCCAGAGTCCCATGTTTCAACACCCTTTCGACATCTTTGATTCTTTATCCATGCATCGGGACAACTTACTTTTTCCACGTCATACACCCTTTCGACATCTTTGATTCTTTATCCATGCATCGGGACAACTTACTTTTTCCACGTCATCGATCGACGCATGCGCGCCGTGACGACGGTGATTGCGCGCTTCACAAATTGGGATGGATGATGGGCGGGCCATGGCACTGCTCGAAAGTTCCAGCCTCCACGCGAGGGTTGATTTTTTATGGCCGTTTTACCCGTTCTTTACAGGTGGAGGTGGAACTTTGGAAGATTAACCCAACCGTCAAAAAATACAGTAAATTGCATGGAAGGGGAAGGCTCACTAAAAATCCTTTGGGCTCGAGTGAGTGGGGCGGTGCCGTGGTACACCTTCATAGTGGGGAGTAATTGCCCCTTGCTTGGCGAAGCCATCGTCATCTTCCCTCACCTCTCTCTTTGTGGCTTCCATCTCTACTCCGCTAAGCTCTCTCCCCTTCCTCCCCTGCCAGGGGGGCCACCTCCATGGCACTTGAGGATATAGTTAGGTGTCATGGAGGAAGGTCCCCACCATGGGGTTCCTCTGCTCCATTCTCGCTTGCTCTCAATGGGAACCCCTCACCAGCAGTTGTGGGGTCTGAGGTCACTGGCCCTTCTGGCAAAAGGGCCTACGCTACTAGAGGCGTCGGGGCCAAAACTGTTCTTATGTCAACTGGTGCTAGTGGTCTCCAAATTGCTCTCCTCGGCTCATTGATAACCAAGCTTAGAGGAGCCGGAGGCGCAGGGACTACTAGGGTTAATGGGTCTGCTAGTGATTTTGGAATTGTGGGTGCTGGTGCTATTGGCGGGGTTGGGGGTTCAAGCTATCCTCTCCCTACGATGCTAGGCCCGTCGACAATGAACGCGGGTGCTGTTGGAGGCGCTGGGCTAGTGGTGTTGTTGGGGCAACAACTACTGTTGGTGACGGTGGTACAAGTGTTCTCCAACCAACGATCCCACGATCATCGACGCTTAAGGTACGTTGTGGGTGCTGGTGCTATTGGCGGGGTTGGGGGTTCAAGCTATCCTCTCCCTACGATGCTAGGCCCGTCGACAACGAACGCGGGTGCTGTTGGAGGCGCTGGGCTAGTGGTGTTGTTGGGGCAACAACTACTGTTGGTGACGGTGGTACAAGTGTTCTCCAACCAACGATCCCACGATCATCGACGCTTAAGGTACGTTGTGGGTGCTGGTGCTATTGGCGGGGTTGGGGGTTCAAGCTATCCTCTCCCTACGATGCTAGGCCCGTCGACAACGAACGCGGGTGCTGTTGGAGGCGCTGGGCTAGTGGTGTTGTTGGGGCAACAACTACTGTTGGTGACGGTGGTACAAGTGTTCTCCAACCAACGATCCCACGATCATCGACGCTTAAGGTACGTCCTACCTATGTGCAGACTCTGAATGGGTTCTCACCCCTCTTTGAAGATAATGTAGTTAGGGCTTTCCAGGCTCCCCCTTTGCATAATGTGAAGGGTGGGGGAGGATCTGTTGTTCCTAGGGTTAATGTCTCAACCTCCTATCTTGGAGGAATAATGGACAAGAACAAGATCCCTGAGGGGACTCCTCGGCCCCCCTCTGCTTTTTTTGATGGGTCTTCTCAGCATGCACAGGTTCCTCTTGATAGCAACTTTGGGCCCCTTCTCCAGGACAAGCAGGGCAGGATCTTCTGCAATATTGAAGCGTTCAATTCTTGGCAAGCTAAACTTGAGGCAAGGGCCATAGTGGGCAACTGTTTTGGGCCCTGCCCACCAGTCGATTTGTTGAGAAATTGGGGTAATTACAAAGGCATTCAAATCTCTCATGTGCAATATCTGCCTAATGGATATTTCTTGTTTATGTTTGAGGATCCCCAGCAGGCCCAATCTGTCCTGGGGCAAGGGACTTGGCTGCTCAAGAACACCCCTCTCATCTTGCAGCCTTGGTCCAAGGCATTCAACCCTAGGGGCACTAGATCCTCCCTCATCCCAGTTAGGGTGAATTTCTTTGAAATGCCCATTCAATTATGTCCCTGGCTTAAGGAGCTAGGGAGCCAGCTAGGCACTGTTACAAGGCATAAGCCTGTCCCGATAATCAACCCAAAATGGGAGCCATAGCTTTTGATAGAAATTGATACCTCAAAAGTTCTTAAAGAAGAAATCTTAATGTATGATTTGGAGGACAACATGATCCACACTCAGAAGGTTTTGTATAAGAATCTACCTAATGCTTGTCTTCACTGTCTCAAACAGGGTCACCTAATCAAAGACTATCCTGCACTTTCTAAAAAAACAATGGATGAACATGGTTTTCAAAATACAAAAAAAAATATGGGGGTAAGATCAGGGGTAACAAGGGCAACAAGAAACCTAACATGCATAACAACATGAATAGATTCTCTCCTTTGCTTGTGGAAGTTCAAGACCCTTTTGAAAACGTTAACAGCAATTAGGGATATCCCACTTCTTAGCCTCCTGAAGGAGGTGGAGAAGCGGGGGACATACTATGGAAAACAATGTTGACCAGTTTAATTCGATTTCTGATGACCAGGATAACCCTTCTCTTGAGATCCCAGAATCCCCTTCTAAGCTTAGTTCCTCAAGAAAAGAAGAAGAAATGATTCTTGAATCTCAGTTGGATAGTTTTACTGAGAGAGTTGAAGCTTATGACCAATGTAGAAGAGAGTTATTGGTCTCACAGAAATCTCTTGCGATCATAATGACCCAAGCAGAGGAAGAAGCCCTCCCTATGGGTAAATCCAAAAGGAAAAAAGAAAAGAATCTGGAGGCTAATAAAGCCTCTGTATAGTTCTCTAAGCCCCCTAAATCCTCAAAAAAATCCTCATGATTGACCAAATAACCTGTATGTCCTTTAATACTAACGGCCTCACTGACCCCTCCAGGGTTGTAGCGGTCAAAAAGTGGATGCTTGATAATGGCTTTGTATTTGACTTCATCTCTCTATAGGAAATTAAGTGTGCAAGAGCAACGCTAGACTTCAATCTCTAAAGACTGAGCACTAGGCACACCTGGGATAGCTCTACTCACGAACCAGGTAAAGGAGGTACAGTAATTGGTGTTGTCATTTCATTGAGCAACAATATTTTAGAAGTTGTTACCGCCAAGTCGTAGGTGTGTGTTAAGTTGGGTGGAGAGTACAATTTCTCCATCATTTATGTTTATGCCCCTTGCTGCCATAGAGACATGGCGCGTGTCTGGTAGGAGCTTGCTAACTTGTCTACTAACTACATTCTATGTGGTGATTTTAATATGGTTGAGTTCTCTGAAGACAGATACCAGAAAAAAGAGTATGTTTTGAATGACCATGAGGAGATTGAGTGGTCTAATATGGTAGTTGAAATGAATCTCACTAATGTCTCTCAGTACATTGGGCCTTCTTGGACCAATAAACAGACTGGAGATGACCTTAGATCTGCCAAACTGAACAAATTCTACATGTCCGACCCTTTGCTGGACAGATGTCCTGGTATTGTGTAAAATCAATAGATCCATGCAGATCTCTGACCACTCCCATGTGCTGTTCAAAGCTAAATCCATTAAAGATTACCAGACGAGTGGCTGGTTTCATGCCGACCCAGTGTTCTTTGAGTATCCGGAAGTCAGAAAGGCTATTTTCAGCATTATCTAGGATAGCTTTAGCGCCAACTCCTCTCCCTCTAAGGCTTGGGCCCAAGCTGTCAGTGTGATTCAAGTCAGGCTGGCCCAATTTATGAAGAGAGCTAAAGAGTTAAGAAGCGCTAGAAGAGACTCCTTGGATAAAGCTATCAAACACTTAATTGATAACCCCCAATTGGACCCATTTGGTTCCAATCTTAGAGACCTTAAGAACCAGGCTAAGAGTGAAGAGCTCCTGGCCATTGAGCAATGCATCAAGTACACCAGGGACTTTTGGGCTCGAAAGATAGATACACCTAGGAAAGAGATGTTTAAGCTCCTAAAAAAGAAGAATGTTAGAGAAATAGTTCCTCCTCTTAAGGACGACCAGGAAAGGTGACAAAAAAAATCTGGAATATGTCCATAACTTTTTCTCTAACATCTTTGCTAAAGATATAGTCAGGAATGACACTATCACAAGCAACAGGACTTATATTTCTAAAATTAGAGAGAAAGTTGTTTGTAGTAGTTTAAAACAGTAGCTAGACTCTCTTATTATCCCTAGTGAGATAATGGAAGCTATAAAGGGCTTAGTCAACGCTAAAATTCCTGGCCCTGATGGTTTGCCTAATGAGTTTTTGAAATTGTTTAATGAGCTGCTGTGGCCTTTTCTGATTCAGATATGGAAAGAAACCATGCACTACAGTAGCCTGCGTGCTTCTATTAGCTCTGGGGTCATTAGACTCATCCATAAGAGAAGGGACAAGTCCAACCTTAACAACTAGAGTCCTATTACTTGTCTAAATTCTATATACAAGATATTTGCTTTGGTTTTGGCTAAAAGGCTTGCTGCTCATTTGGACACTCTGATTGTGAAGGAGCAGCAGGGCTTCATTAAAGGCCGCTTTATCCTTGATGCCATCATTGCTATGTCGGAAGGCATGGAATATGTTAATGAAAATCAGCTTGATATGCTCTTTTTCAAGATAGACTTTGACAAAGCTTATGATAGAGTTGAATGGGAGTTTATCCTTCAGTCTCTTCAGGACATGGGAATGGGTAAAACTTTCACTAAGTATGTGCACTACCTATTCGGGAATGCGAGAACCTTTGTTGCCCTTAATGGCAACCTCTCTCCTGCTATCACCCTCAAGAGGTCCATTAGGCAAGGGTGTCCTCTAGCTCCCCTTCTCTTTGTGATAGTTGCTGATGCCCTTGGCTGGCTTGTGTAGGATGCTATAGCCTCTGGTCTTATCAGGGGTATCCATCTTCCCAACAAAGATAAAGACCTGTGTCTTCATCAGTTTGCATATGATACTAACTCTTTCATCCATAACGACCCTCAATCTATTAAGGCCTTTTTTGACTACTTGGACAGATTCTGCTTTGCGAGTGGGTCAATGATCAACCATGGGAAAACGGGGGTCTAGTCCTCCACTAATTCTATCCCCGAGCACATACTGTTAACTAGTTGTAAATCTCTCCATTCTAGGAGCATTTTTAGGCTGCTTGGGATCCCTATGGGATTTGGAGTGTCTCTTAAGGATAGGTGGCTATGGGTCATGGAGAAATTTAGAAGTAAAATGCTGAGATGGAAGGGCTATCAACCCAACCTCACTGCTAGGCTCTTTGATTTGAATCATTTTATTATGCCGGCTGTCATCTATTTTCTGTCCTGCTGGCGACCCCCCCAATCTCATCTTAAAATGCTTAATCCCCTTATCTCACATTTTTTATAGGGAGGAGGAGAGGAAGCTAGGAAGATTCCTAAAGTTTCTTTGAAGGTTTGCATGCTACCGAAGTCCCTAGGAGGTCTTGGGTTGATGGACCCTAAGATTATGGCAAACAAGATGGCAACTAAGTGGATTCACAAGTGCCTGAACAACACTGATTATTGGGCCATCCTCCTTAAAAGGTTTTGCCATAAATTTCAGCTTAGGGATCTCAAATCCTGGGCTGGGTTCAATTGCTATGAAATCTTTCTCTCTAAGAGACAGTTTATATACAAAGGTTCTAGGCTTATTAAGAGCACCTGGGCTGCATGGGAACACTATAGAGAAACCTTGCATGTGAAGCCCAACCTGAAGCCTATTAATAGTCTTATGGCTTAGGAATTATTATGGATTGGTCTTTTGGGACCAACTCTCAATAGAGAAAACCTTATCAAAGCTCACAGACTCTGGAAGAGTGGTTTTTGCAGTTGGCTCGACTTGGCTTCCCACAACCAATGGGATGTAAGTAAATTTTTGTCTACCCCCTTTCATTGCAAGATGCTTTTGCTCGACAAAGTGGATGCTGCTGCTCAAAATGTGCTAGGGCCTCCTATAAATGGTAAATTTGATATCTCTAAGGTATGTTGTGGATCTATAGGTATGAATTTCCTCCCCCTCTCTTCTTTGTACAAACACAACCTTGAGTTATTTAAAAAATTGAACATCAAATGGGGAATAAATTGGACTGCTAATGAATGAGTGTATAGATTCAAAGTCATATGGGGTTTGTCCCTTAGCCTGAAAAAAGCTTCTTTATTGTGGTTGATTGCTCATCAAGCTGTTTGGACCAGGGCCAGAGTGGCTAAATGCGGTAAAGGGGAGGGGGTCTGCCCTAGGTGCAACAACGGTCTTGAAGACATTAAACATCTAATCTTTGAATGCCCTGCAAACTTGATATACTTTGATTTTTTGAAAAAATGTTTTAAGGACCTCAAACACACCAGGTTTAATGCTAAAGAGATCCTTCTTGGGGAATGTGTGAACCTTGACATTCTTTTATGGCATAATCTTTGAAGTAGCTTATTGTTTAATATATGGAGAGAGAGGAACTCTGGTATGTTCAATGGTAGGAGTACCAGTCATGTATGCTCTTTCATGACTAATGCTAAGCTCATTGCTTTGCAGGCTAGGCAAAATATTCAAGATGCTTCTATTGAAGGGCAAACCCTTTATCAGCTGATGCAAAATACTAGATGGCAAGCAAAAATATCAAAGATCTACTCCCCTCTTAGAAGTCTAATGATTGAAGGCATCCTACAAGTTGCTAGAAACTCCGACCCGTCTCCTATGGGTGCTACATAGCACTATAGTCACTCTGTAACATGAGGTCACTTCCCTTTTTTGTGAGGCTCCTACATTTTGTGGCCCGTAATTTAACCGACAGATGTCTTGGATCCAAGCCTTCTCCCACAGCGAGAAAATATAGTGGATTACATGGCCTCTTCTGTTCGCTCTCTTTTGTCTATCCTCAAGTTGCTTCTGTAATTGCCTTCTTTCTGACAAAAGGGATCTGATGTACATCTTTTCTTCTTTTTTTAATCTAAATTTCTTGTTCTGATCAAAAAAATAATTCCCAAAAAAAAAAAAGTGAACTTTAGAGGAAACATGGGGAAGGAAACAAAACAAGAGTACCTATATTCTTCAAGATCGACTTTGAAATGGCCTATGACAAAATAAGTTGGAAATACATCATAGAATCTTTGAAACAAATGGGGTGTGGAGAGGAGTTTTGCATCATGGTAAAAACACTTCTGAGGAATGCAACAACAAGGATTAATGTGAATGAAGACTTGACAAGCTCTTTTAAACTATATCGATCAATCAGGCAAGGCTGCCCCCTTGCCCCTTCACTATATGCTATAGCCTCAAATGGACTAACTTGGCTAGTCTGTGATAAAATGGAACAGGGCAAGATAAAAGGGATCAAAATAGATGAAAACTTGCAAGTATGCTTAGAGCTCTTCGCGGATGACACGAATGCTTTGATAACCAACGAAGAAGAGAGCATCAAGGAATTCTGAAAGTGTCTCAACATCTTTTGTAAAGCATCTAGATCAATAATTAACCATAGGAAAATGGGGATCATTTGTAAGAGAAATGGACCCTTGTAATGGATTAATGAGACCGGATGCAAAAGATATCAAGAAGGAGAGATCTTCAGACTACTTGGTATTTCAATGGGATACAAAGTGTCTCTACAAGAAAGATGGAAATGGGTAATGAACAAAATTGAAGTCAAGATGGGTAGGTGGTAGAAAAGAAAACTAAACCTTGCTGGCAGAGGAATGATTTTAAACCACTACATTGTACCATTAGTAGTATATTATCTCAGTTGTTGGAGACCGTCAAATGCACAAATAAAGGAATTTGTGGCAATGTGTAGGAACTTTCTTTAGGGGGGGGGACCCCTAGATTAGAAAGGTAGTCAAGGTGAAATGGGAGCACTACACTATCTCCCAATAGGAGGTTGGTATGTGCATTATCAACATTCAGGAGAGCTGGTAGATAGAATGGTAGCCAAGTGGGTTGTGAGGGGTCTACAAAATCCTCAAGAAATTTGGGCAATACTACTATTCAGGAATATGGAAAAACTTACCCTCAAAGGCCAACCTAAGTGGATCAAACCTCCTTTTATCACAATCTGGGCTAGCAAATATGATATTGTGCCCAAAGGGTCCCCACTGTCCTACTCCATATGAAAGAGTTGGTCAAAGATGAAAAAGAATGTGATTCCCTCTGCAATCTATAGAAGAGTTTGGGGACACATGAAAGAGATTCCATTTGGTGGCCGACATTGATTGGTCTACCGATAGAGCAAACACAGGAAGAAGAGGCTTTGAAGCTCCATAGGAAGGGAGTGAAATCATGGCAAGACATTTGGGATATAGATCTACAATATTGGAAGTTGAGAGCAACACTCATTGCAGACTACAATGTGTCTGACCACCACATAAATCTAATATGATGAAGAATCGACCAATGGGACAGAGATGACTTGTGGCTAATGACAATAACCCAACAAACACAGATTGATGCATTCATGTGGAAGGGGGCTAATTTGATATGGCCTATTCCTAAGGGCATGGACAACATTGCAATACATGTTGTGCTCAACCACATATGGAAAACTTCAAAAGATAGATATCAATGGAAAGGCATGTTGCAAAGATTGTGGAGTAAAAATATAGAGTCAAAGAAGTCTTGCCTAGTGTGGCTTACAGCATACAAAGCAGTCTAGACCAACAAGAAGGCACTCAAAGTAAATAAAGGGAATGGGCTCTGTCAGAGATGCAAAAAAGAAGAGGACAACATCCACATTTTCTTTCAATGTGAATGTATAGTCCTTGCTCTGGATCATATCAAGAAGCTCATACAAAGTGAAGGAAGAACGCCTTGGTCATACAAAAGCCTACTTATTGGTGAATCAATCGGTTGCTCAAATGGCTTCTGGACGATGATTAGAGTAGAAATCTTGTGGTGACTGTGGCTCGCAAGGCTGCATGCCATTTATGGAGGGCTCAAAGAAGATTTTGGGATGCTCAAAGATAAACTAATAAAAGGAAGGGAAGGATACTACTTCCAAACAACTGCAAAACTAGAAACCGAAATCGAGAAACTATCTATCAAAAGTCAAAATGCTGAAGAATCTATAGAGCTAGTAAGCCTAAGTAGAAAAAAACAATGTCTAACCTCAAGCGACTTGAGTTTGATACTCAAATTTCAGTATTTGTAAGGAGATGTGGGTGTAAGATCTCTCTTGTATCTGGTTGCATCAGATTTTTTAAATACAAATGCCATGTAATTTTTTTAAAAAAAATTTGTGGTTTCATGTTTCAACTTTCAAGTCCCTTTCTGCATCATTATCCATACATGTGAGGATAGTTTATTTTTTCCACCTCATCAATGCACATGTGCTATGACTCATGAGTCCTGAGGAGGGTGTGAAAGTTCCACATTTTTTGTGGCTGTTTTACCCATCAATGGACGGTGGACTAGAGTCTTTTATCCGTTCTTTGTAGCTAAAAAATAATCTACCCTTAGAAAGAAACTTTAAACTACATGAGAAGGGGTAATCTTGATTCCCACAAAAAATCCATAGCTTTTGCAAATATATACAGCTCGAAAAAAAAGTTTTCCAAAAGCTTGGCAAACAAATTTTGGTAGATATCTTTTATGGAGCTAGCTCCAAATCCTTCTCATCCCTCAATGAAGAAAGTCTTATATTTTAGCTAAGTTTCTCTATATAAAATTTAAAAATATAACTAAATTTCTCAATATATGAATAAGTTTAATTTCCTTCTCCTTGAAATCTAAACCAGCTTTTTATGGAGATCAACAAGTTTTTGGTTAAATAAAGCTTAACTTTTCCTTAACCTTGTTACCAAACCTTTAAAAACAAAAAATTAGTGGTAATTTGACCAAATTTAGAGGTTTTGGTGAAGAACTACACTAAGTCTCTAGATTTTTTTTTCTTGAAAGCAACAAAAATTATATTAGGAAGAAGAAATTACATACAAGGAGCCCTTGGGAAGGGAAAGGGTGGTCCCACTTCAAAAATCAAGCCAAGTAGCTTGTTATACATCTGAACTAAGTAGAGTCATGTGCATTAAGCACTAAGGCTATTCATTTGTACCAATGGATAACTTTCTAAATCTCTTTCACACTAAGGAGGGGAGCATCACCAACATGATTGCAAAGCTCCTTTAGACAAGGAGTGAGTTGGGCTCTAAAGGCAACTCTAGAGGAGACTCCACAAAGCTGAGTTTCTAGCTTTCTAGATCTGCCACATGTAGAGTGTTCAAATAGTGATCCACAAACACTAGAACACACACACGCATTACCAACACTCCCTCCCCAATGCTAGCAACGTCTCTATAAGCATATGTACTAGTGTCTCTATTACCGTTGCTCTATAGAGACACTACTAAAGACATTAATATAGACATCTATATAGACTACAATAGCAACGCTATTTCAGGGTTAAAAATAAATAAATAGAAGAGCAATGCAAAGCATTACTTTTTGTAATGTTTATGACTAGCAAATGTTAGAAATGATGTTTGTGCTACAAAAAGCACAAGTGCTTTCCAAAAAGCAAACACGCTTTTTGATACCTTCTTGAAGAGGACGGCGTCTCAATCTTGAATATGTATTCAAAAATGAATTTTGTGAAGGTATGATGTATTGTATCAATGGTATAAGGTTTGCCTTAATTTAAGGATATTTATTCTAAAAGAAAGGAAAAAGTAATGGTGATCCAAATTTAGGTTTGCTTTTTGTTTGAGGAAGGCATCTCTCACCTAGAGAGACCCCATGTCTATCTAACAACAACTTTTTCCTAGACAAGTGTTTACTAAATCAACCATAAGTTGAGCTCTACTTGTCGAGTTTCCTCAACCCTAGACTGTGATCAAAGCTAACAACAAGATCTAGAATTCTATGGCAAGATATTTATGTTTTTTTTAAAAACTTTATTGTCTAAGAGACTCTTTGCAGGGATAAAAGTTCCCATGTTGTTTCCTAGACATGTGTTCAGACATGCATTCAATTGTATCTTGAGCTTTGGTTGTTATAATTGGTCAACCCTAGACTCATATGGAAGCCCAAGATAAGTTCTACATATTTGTGTTGAGAAATCGATATTTTAACGATGTTCACTTTTCTATCAAGTAGCATCTTTGTAGAGAAAAAGGAGCAAGCTTGCTTGAAAGATGGAGACTTAGTCGAGGCTATGTGGAACTATTAGCTAACCTAAGAGTCTTTGGTAAAATCTCTCAAGTTTCTCAAACTAAATATGTGGTATTTATGCACATGGCTTTACAAAATACAAAGTACTTCATAAGGAGAGCCCCCATGCTAGACTTAATTCCTAGAAGGCTCTAAGAATTGGCTATGAAAACCATACATGTAATAAAGGCATAGTTTTTCTATGCATGCTTGTATTATGGTTCTATTATGGAGTGCAAAGAATACAAACACCAATCAAGGGGGATCAACTTAAGAGTTCTCTTTTGGCCCTCTCCACCTTGTACTCTATTTTTGTCTCTATCTCTTTACACACACACACACTCTCTCTCTCTATTACTTCAAGTCTATGTAAAATTCATGTCTAGTTTTTTTTATTTTTATTATTTCTTACATGTGAGTGATAGCAATAATTCCACATGGAATATTATTGCAGAAGTATTAATCCACCAATGGATACAAAACCTTTAGGAACTCATTGTTTGCTTGGAGATATGTGATTGTCTTGTAGAAATGACAAAAGGCCAAAACACATGGCTTGTAATAAAGGCAACCACATATATAATAGTGACAATGATCAATTGTATCATAAGGGAAAGCATCTAGTACAATGCAAGGTCCCAACCTTAGAAGAAATCTATTAGCTAATTTTTATTTGTTGTGAAGGTATTTTTGGAGGTCATTTTGCACATGACCTTTACTATAAGAAGATTTTGCAAGTAGGGTTTGCATGGTGAAGCTCACATGCAAATGTGCAATATGATATATCAATGCAAGAGTTGCAATGAATGTCATGGTTTGAGTGAGGAGACTCACCTACAAGCCATAGACACCTATTATCTCTTTTGGGCCATTTGAAAAGTGGGGCATAGATGACATTGGGCCATTGCGAACCACTCGAGAAGAAAATGAGTATATTGTCATGGGTGTAGACTAAATGACACGACGAGTGATAGCATTCGCAACTAGGAGAATCACTATTCAGCAATGGTAGCCTTTTTTTTTGACAATATTTGTTGTAGGTTTGGGACACCATTGGAGATCATCTCAGATAGAGGATTAGGCTTTACAATTGATCCAATGGGGGAGTTAATGGGAAAGCCAAAGATCAAGAGGTGGCATTCTTCTTCTTACTATCCTCAATGCAATGGTTCAATCGAAAAGATAAATTATATGATATGCAAGATTATAATCAAACAAGCTAGTATGCATGTGCGCATGCACACACACACACACACACACACAAATGGGATAAGCACTTGATTGTTGGACTATGGGATGTCTATGGGCATGTAAGCCATACTTTCTTTTAAATTGGAATAATTTAACAAGCATTAGGGTGCTTTCTAAGAATAAGTTGAAGCAGAGAGAGAGAGAGAGAGAGAGGCGTAGTGGCCATAGACATGTCTATGGCTAGTAAGCCATACTTTCTATTGAATTGGAATAATTTAACAAGTATTAGGGTGCTTTCTAAAAATAAATTTGATGCCAAGAGAGAGAGAGAGAGAGAGAGAGAGAGAGAGAGAGATGGAAATAGTGCTTCAATTAGAATTACTCCAAAATGATAAAGGAAAAATCTATAGAGTACTACAAGGAAAAGGTTGACAAGAGGCGGAACAAGTTCAATAAGAAACTCACTCCAGAATTTCTTCAAGGTCATCTAGTGTTGAGGTACGACAGTAGATTTGATAATAAAAGATAGCAAGCTTCAACTAATGTGGGAAGGTGCATTCATGATTCTCCAGAATTTTGATATGGGAGGTACCAATTACAAGACATGTCTAGTAAGGTCCACCATACCAAGGTAAATTGTGGGTAGTAGCTAAAGCCCTATTTTCAATGCATTGATGTTCACAATGGGGAGGCATGTCCTCACTTCAATGACCCTTCTCCACTACCAAGTCAAGAACTTGGCTAAGGGCATAAATACCCCTGGCTCAAAGGGCAGAGCTAATAATGATGCAATTTTTTTATAACACCACCTATGTGATGGCCCGAAGCTACTTCTCATATTTCCCACTTATATTTGCGAATGCTTTACCACCTAGTTACTACATATTATAGGCCATTAAGCTATAAGTAAAAAACAAGCCTTCTTTAGGCATCATTGTGGCAAAAAAAAAAAGCATCTATTAAGGAGCACTATCTACCTAATATCCATAATTAATTATCCTCTTCGCTTGGTATTTCCTCTTGACCAATCATTTGATTTTAAGTAGATAGTGCTCCAAAAAGAAATAGGCTTAAAAACTCTAAGGAGGAAAAATCATGGCAGCGATCATCAAATGCAAACTCTCTATGGTAGCTTCTCCTCTCTATGTACGTACTTATGCTTATTCTATCTTTAATCTATTGAGGAGCACTATCTACTTAAAATCCATAATTAATTATCCTCTTCACTTGGTATTTCCTCTTGACCAATCATTTGAGGTAAATGCTACATTATAAATCACTTATCCTATGCCTAACCCTCCACAAGCCATTACCCACCTACTATACATATCTAGGAACAAAATCCATAACCCCTATCAGTCATGCAGGTACTTTGTATCCATGCACCCTTATGCTTTTGGGGAGTCTATGACATATAGCTCACCATTGTGACCCACCAAGAACCAATCTATGTATATCATGTGTCACATGATGAAATCCCTAATGATGGATTAGCATTTCGATGGTAATTTTTTATTGCATGCATAATAAAAGGTCCCTAAGCCTTTCTTCATGTGATGCATGATGAGATCCTTAAAGAGGAAGATAGATTAGCACTTAGACTCTAATTTTCTATTGCATGCAAAATAAAAGGCTCCTAAGCCTTTCGTTTCAGACTAGTGCCCCTATTTTCAGTTCTATGCCTTTCTCTTTTAAGTGGTATGGGAGTTTGGGTGTATATGCCACCCTAATTTTCAATCTTCATTGTAAATTGAAGGTACTTCATAGATCAATAATGGTAGTGAATATCTATCAAATGTCTTTAATTATTACTATATGTCTAAAGATATTCAACATGAAGCTACCATTCCAAATTCTCATTAAAAAAATGGTACTGGAGAGTGCAAGAATAAAACAATTTGAAATTCTTTGGATATATGCTTTTACACTCTAGTCTTTCCAAACAATTTTGGATTGATGCAATTTTCATAGAAATTCATGTGTAGAGTTTTAACAACAATGTTTTTAGGAAAAACGCAATATACCACATGGATAGGCAATACTCATTTTGTATCTTATTTATGTACTTTTGGTGGGTTGGCTAAATCCATGTTCTTAAAGAGGCATGTCTCAAGCTAGATTCACGTAGAATGAAATTTTTTAAAAAAAGATATATTGAGGAAACAAAGGGATAAAATTTTTATGATCCATCCCCCAAGAAAGATATATGCAATCTTGATACTTTTTTTGATAAAAAAACAATGGGTGGTGCATGGTGTTTATTCTCATGATCCCTAGCCCCTTTCAACTTTGTTTCCATTTTTTCTCGAGGATTTTGAATCTAGTTTGGATTCTAACACTACTCATGTTGATGTTTGCCAACCTTTAGCTTCTTTAATTGCAATGGATGTTTCTAGTGGTGAGGTTTATGCTCATATTCCAATCAACAATGAACATGGTTCTTGTTATCTTCTTGATTTTTGTGATGAAGCTACTATGACTACACGTGAATATCATGTCACTCAAGAAGTTATGATCAAGCCATATGTTTGCTATATAAAATTGAATGGATTGATGTAATGCAAGCTGAATATGAGTCACTTATTTCTAAAGGTACTCAGGTTCTCACAAATTTTCCAAATCGTTGCACAAGAAATTATTGTAAGTGGGTATGTAAGACAAAGTGTAAGGTTGACTTTACACTCAATAAGTTCCGTCTTGTAGCCAAAAGTTTTTCTTTCAAATTATTGGTGCTCATTATCATGATATTTTCTCTTTGATTGTTCACATGGCCAATATTTGTGTTCTTTTAGCCCTTGCAATTGTTCTTGAGTTGAAAGTTTATTGGATGGATGTTAAAAGGACTTTCTTAAAACAAGACTTGAAAGAGGAGATCTATATCAAGTAGTCACTTGGATTTGAAGTTGATGTATGAGAACATCTTGTTTGTCACCTACATCAAGAACTTGATTTACTTGAACCAAATTCTTGTGCTTGATACATTAAAATTTAAACCTTTCTTAAATTCAAAGAACTTTGTCTGTTATTTTGCACATCCTAACATCTACATTAAAAGGAAAGATCTATGTTTTGTGGTTATTGCTTTATACGTGGATGACACCCTTCTATCTATAAATGACCTTGACTTTTTACCATTTTTAAGAAACTTTTATCATCAACCTTCGAGGTGGTTGATCTTGGAGATATCCATTCCTATATCTAGATTCAAGTTGTAAAAAATGAGCAAAAGGTACTTTACTTCTTCAACAATCAAGGTTTATTTCTAATATTATTGAGAAGTTTGGCCTTTCTAGTGATCATGAGGCAAAAACTTCATGTGTCTCAAGATCTACAAGATACAAAGCTCTTACAACACAAAATTGTCTCGCACGTCATTCTTATGCAAATCTTGTTGGGTGCCTACTATTTATTGGTATGAGTAATGGTCATAACAATCTTTTTTTTTTTCAAACTCTCTTGGTCAATATTTATCACAACCTACAAATGAGCATTGGACTATAGCTAAGTGAGCTCTTAAGTATTTGAAGGTTATCAAAGATTCAAGTCTTTTGTTTTAATGTCAACAATATAAATCTACTTTAGATGCATTACGTCTCTTAGGTTATCTGTACACTAATTGGACAAGTTCTCATTCCCCTATGAGATCTACCAATAGACATTGTTTCTTTTTCTATGGCTCTTTGGTATCATGGTGCAATAAGATACAACATTTTGCTATTGTATCTACAATTGAAGCAGAGTATGTTGCAACATCATCGGCAACATGATTTTATTTTTGGTTGAGGCAAAATCTTTCAAATCTTGGATACTCTCTATCTTCTAGTACTCTATTACATTATGATAACCAAAGTGCAATTGGTCTTTCAAAGGATTGTGTGTAGCACAATAAGTCAAATCATATTGTTATGAATTACCATTATGTTGGACATGAAGTACAAAAATAATGAATCATGATCAAATATTTTCCTACAAATCAATTGCTTGGAAATATTTTTACAAAGAGCCTTGATGAAGACACTTTTGCTAGCTTGAAACAAGTAGAACATGGTGTTACAACTTCTCCAAATTTCCTTTAGAAATTACCCACAATCCAACTTGTCTATACTTATCACATCTATTTTCCTCTTGTTCTACCCATAGCATTTCAAACTTTACGCACCCAATCTTCATATGATCATTTTTGTATACCTTGCATATACCCTCACTACTTTACTCAAGCTTGATGTGAACATTTTTGTACATATGTGTAGGACCTTGGTTTTTTCACTCAAAGCAGCTAGAGGCCTTTATTTCAGTGGGGGTGTTGGAAAATGCTAATATCTCACTCTCCACTCAACATAGATTTGACCTATATATATGCACACCTACTCAATATGAACATTACTTTGGGAGTGCATATTGTGTCTTTGTTTTCTCTTCTCTCTACACTCTCAACAATGAGGAGCATCAACTACACATAGTTGGGAGGCCTATGTTGAAAAAGATTGCTTTCTTTCATTGGCTCACATTGCTATGTACTTTGTTAGAAAATCTTGCTTGGTATTAGGAATTTCTCGAATTTATAAGGCAACCCTACAAAGATAGAAATTTTTTATGTAAATGTGTCTAAATGAAGGCCCATAATGGGGTTAGTTTTGCTTTTTCAGGACCTATCTATTGTAGTACCCACCTATTATTATGTATATTAGCCAAACTGATTGCAGATGCCTTCCTAAGACTGTAGTCTCCAAGCCATCTACATTACTATCATGCATGTCTCACATCTACTCTACCACTATCACTTCTATATGGCCCATGACAATTGTCACATCTAGCTCCATCATTCCATCTATGCCTCATGAGTTGGCAATAGACCCCAATCCAATTTTTTGCCAAACCTTGCACTATAACATCACCATGAGAACAAATCAAGTTGTTCTCTTTAGAGTCAAATGAACCCATGAAGAGGTTTGATCCTTTTTTTTTTGGGAATTACCATCCGAGGGTTTGAAGTTGGGTCCTTACAAACCCACCCAAATGCTTTAACCACAAAGCCAAACCCCTTGGTGTATAATGAGGTTTGATGTTATATCGTAGCAATTTCTATCAACAATATGTTTGTCACTAGAGAGAGGGGGGGAGGGGGAGAAGTAGAAGAAGGTAAGAATGTTTCAATGTCATAGGAAAATATCCCTAGAGACCTTAATGATCTATCTCATTATTGATTTGCCGAATAGAGGCAATTGATGAGAGACATGTGCGCAAGCTAAGGGCGGGTTGAAATGATCTAAGTGGTAGATTGCTTGCCAAAACCTTGTTTTCCTCTTGATGTTTAGAAAGAATGTCAACATTTTTCATTCTTGCCAATAATAAAGTGTTGTGATTGAGTGAAGGGCAACAAGGCTTACACTTGATAACATCTAATACATGGAGGGTGGCAACTAGTTTCTTCCGAGGGGAGTTGATCACCAAATGAAAGCAAGGGTGGTTGCTATCACATGAGTTGAAATGGTAGAGCACACAACCACTACAACACATAGGCCCATTACCAGGGATAATACCGAGGGAGTCGTGTGTATTTTTAAATCCTAAAATAATCTTTGTGGTCTCGGAATAGCCTCGGAAAAACCCCCGGTCTCATAACCCCGGTAAAACCCCCGGTATTACCCTTAGAAAAACCCCCGAAAAAACCCCCGAAAATTAACTTACTGGGGGTATTTCCGGGGGTGATATCGGGGGTTTTGCAGAGAAGTACAGAAAACAGTACCGGGGGTTTATAGAAATTTTTGTTTGGGCAGAGTTTGATGGTTGAAAAACCCATCAAACTTTGCCCATATGATGGCTAAAAAATGCCATAATTCAACAACGCATAGCTGAATTTTGTGCAAATGTATATAAAGAAATAACATACTAGTTCAAAACAATTTAAACGAAGACAAAAAATTGGAGTTTGTATTCAAAATTTGGAACATTACAAAAATTTGTATTACAAAAAAAGCCATATATGGCGTCCGAATTGTGTTACAAGACCAAAACTACAAGCAAATACCACCTAAAACTTAACCGGAGTCGGAAACTTCGTCCTTTTGAAGAGGCGAAGGACATCCAGTTTCTACAAAACTATCCTTATTTTGCAACGCCCTCCTCACGTACGCATATCCTTTCGATGATGCGGTATCTTTTTCGAGCCGCGTTTGCTTGCAATTAAACTCCGCTATCTACACAAAGACAATACACACAAAAATCTTAGAATCCTATTTAGTTAAGCACAATACATAAATTTTAGTGTGTGCATACAATACTTACGAAATCTCGTTTCATAGCCGCCGCTCCCCAAGTGGCTGGTTTGGGCACTTGTTTGTTGGGCAAGTGCCCACACTTGTTGTTCAAAGAGGTTTGGATTTTCGTCCCTCTCATTTGCAATCATTGTCCATGTTTCATCTTCCAGCCAGTCGGGTTTTGGAAACCCATTTTTATACCTATCTCGCGCTTCCGAGTGACGATGTGACAGGAGCTAGCCCACGTACTGGAGTAACCACTTTTGTATGAATTCGGCATCCTTGGAAGGTTGAGGGAACTCTTCTTTGATACATTGTACAAAGAAGTCCTTCGTATCTTGGTTCACTTGTTTCCAATTTGTGAGAAGGTCATACCTAAATATGTTCATAGAACATGAACGTATAAAGGTCATCACCGCCTCACCATCATCATTTAAAATGATAGATCTATCGGCGGCAGCCAAATATGAATGACCTGCCAGAGTTTCATCACTGTACGTGTAGTGACGCCGAGGTGCCATCTACACATAGTGAAATTTATAAGTAGAGATTTATGTGAGTGCATACACACTAAATAATGTGTATGTGTATGTGCATACACACTAATTCGTGTGTATGTGTATGGGTTTATGAGTGTAAATACACACTAAGTGTGTGTGTGTGCGCGATATATATGTATACATGTGCATACACACTACTTAGTGTGTATGTGTGTGTTTACACACTAATTAGTATGTGTGTGTGCATGTGCGTGTTTACACACTAATTCGTGTGTATGTGTATGGGTTTATGAGTATGCATACACACTAAGTGTGTGTGTGTGTGTGATATGTGTGTATACATGTGCATACATACCAATTAGTGCAAACACACTAATTAGTGCGTATGTACACACACATACACACCAATTAGAGTGTATGCAGACACACATACACCCAGTGTGGGTGTATGTGTGTGCATACACACTAATTAGTGTGTATATACACACACATACACACAAATTAGTGTGTATGTGTGTGCATACACACCAATTAGAGTGTATGCACACACACATACACCCAATGTGGGTGTATGTGTGTGCATACACACTAATTAGAGTGTATGCACACACACATACACACTAATTAGTGTGTATGTGTGTGTGCAGGATGAGAGAATGACAAGTGAGGTGCCACATGGGAAAGGTCAAGATCACAAAATGGATAGTTTTTTATGCATAGTTTTTAGAAAATTTTGGCATGAACTATTTGTATCAAGACCATTTTCCCATCGTAACATTCTCAAAGAGGTCTTACAATGCCTCTTATCATCAAAATTGAATAGAAGTAATATAGAACATGATTGAGAGAGATGAGTAGAGGTAGGAGGTAAAGACTCCCACTCTTCCACTTATTTGACTACAACTACCCTCTTTCAAAACCTCAAAATATTTCTCTTTCATTCATACAAAAAATGATCAAAATTTGCATCAGATAAAGATTATTACTCCCACATTTAAAGACATAGAAGACTAGACTTCTCTTTATGCAAGCTTCTTTGTAAGCAAGCATAATATTTTTCTCCAAGTTGAGTTTGAACACATGGTATGAAAACATACCTTTCAAGAGGTCCCAAACTAGACAAAGAGATCTAGAGACGAGAGGAGCTTTCTTTTCTTCTGAAGAGCTACGGAAGGAGAGTAGTCTGTTTGGAGACTTCACTTCTCTCTCTTGCCTAATCAAAGAGAGTGTACCATAGGTTAAAAGAACACCATAGCATATAATTGAAGACATAAAATAAAATCTTTGGGCATCTTACCTTGACTCAGGCTTTCCAAGGTCTTCTCTCTCGGAGTAGGGAAGGAAGGGGAGAAAGAGCTTCAAGGATGAGGCTTAGGGGGGTTGACCTCCTCTTCAACAAGTGTTTTCCACCTTCTTCCAAGCTTTGGGGGAGCTTCCAATTGACCTCCACTTTTTTATTTTTGATGAAGAATGTTGACCCTTTGCTTGGCAAAGCACTGCTAGTAACTAGGAGGACTAGTTAAGAAATGTAAAGAAGAGGAGGGCTCACAAGCAAGCAAGGGGGGTGAGGGCTTGGCAAAGAGAACTCAAGGTGCACAAGAATGATTAATAAGGGCTGAGAATATCTTGTTAGAGCTTGCCTCAAGCTTAAGAAAACCAAACAAAATACTAGGGAAAACTCTATTTACAAGATGAAGCTAAAACAAGTGAAAGAAGGGCTCCATGGCCTTTATCTTCCTCAAGATTTCCATTGCTGAAAATCCCCTTTATGCACAACTTGGGGAGTGTTAGAAATATCTCAAAGTCAATTGGATCTTGACCGATTGAATTGGGGAAGAGCTTGGGCAGGATTATGACTACTCTAGGCACGAAAATTGTGTGACTAGCAAGCAAGGGGTATGTGTGTGTGTGTCAAGATTCCATGGCTGCCCCTTGATCCTTGGGTGCAAGAAAAGAAGGTGAATTGAAGATTTAATCTTGCAATTGATCAAGATTAGTGCCCAAGGAGTGCTTGAGAGCAATCTTGCATGGTGCGGGTGCCAAATTGGACAGGGAGAAGAGCATGAGAAAAGTGCGCACTTTAAAGGGGGGAAGGGCTGCTCCAATTTCAGCGCTTGGGTTGCAACTATGGTGGCTATCATGATTGAGAGGCTCCTCTACATGTGGGCAAGGGTTGGCTAAAGTCTTGTGGGAAAAGGAGATGGGGGGAGAGAGATATGAGAAGAGAGGGTTTTCTATAGGATGAAGCTTCCCATGAAAGCTTGGTTCTTCATCCTCTTCAATAGGAATAAGAAAGAATTATGCATTTTTATACTAAGTTGAATCTTTTTTTATAGAAAAGGGTGCTATTTTTTTGTGCCAATACCAAATTTTATCCATAGCCCCCCATTCCCACTCTTAATTGTTCTTGTTCAAAGAGATGGCTAACTTTTATGAGCTTTTTCGGGTACCCATATGAGTAAATGTTCAACTTCTTCTCATTAGAGTTTCAAAAAGCTTCCCTATCATTTGCTTTGATATAGGTTGAGTTTCCCAATTTCTAATTTAGCCTCAAGTCTTAAATATAACCATTTATGAAAGCTTTTTCTCTATCGTGCGGTAAAATTAACTTGAGAGTGATGGGGGAAAATCAGACCCTCATTTTTTCAGCCCTTCTTAAAGGATTAATGTAATTATTGTACAGGAGTTTGTTAAATAATGTTGGGTCTCTGCAGCATATGGAGTACCCTCTCGTGTGTACGATTGGGGAGCAGGAATGAAGGCTTCCTAAGGAGTATGGAGAAATCACATCCTTGCAAGGAGAAGAGGTGAGAATAGCCCCTATCCTAGGTGGCAAGGAGAATTCCACTTGGGTGCAATTACAATTTGCTAAAGGAAAATGTAAAAGGCAAAGGCAAGGATAATTCTAGTTTCAATACATGGAATATCAAACATGTAAATTCAAAGGTGAATATGGAGAGTTGATGGGAAGGACAAAATATGTGGGACCCAGGCAGTAGAAGGCCAAACTATGAAGTGAAAAGGCAAAGCATGGTTCATACACATCAAGTGTGAGGAGTAAAAGTCAAACATGAAGCCAAAGCAGATGATGCAGGCAAGGAGGCCTCATTTTCAAAATGCGCATTCTTGAGATTCCTTCTCTCTAGCTGGTCAATGGCCACATTCTCTCTCCACCTCACTCTCCACTTTGCTCCAAAGATGAAGACTTTCTCTATTTGGCAAAAGGTGGTTTGGCCAACCTTTTTTGAAGAAACCCCTCCCCCACATATTCAAATGTGATTGGACCATCTTTTCCCCTCTTGGCCTCACCTACAAAGTCTCCTAAGTGGAACCCCCCACATGACCAAAGCTTACCTTCACATGAGCTTGGCTTATTTCATGCACGGTTGAGGAGCCTTCATTTCTTTTTTCAAATTATTTAGCTACCACCCTAAGCTATAAGCCCTCCCAAAAATTAAGCTACCCCACACCCCCTTCCATCCAAGTTAGCTTTCTAAAAAATGAAAGTGGGAATCTTGTGACAAATTGAGACCTTTCCTCAATTTTTGAGCGCCTCACACACACATTCAAAAAATCAAAACCCCTCTCTTCTCTAAACCAAAAAATAGAGAATATGGAAGCTCTCTCTGCTCACTTTTTCCTACACCATATCCCCCAAATATTAAGCTTAAATAATTAATCCATTAGCCCATCTCTTCACCTATAAATAAGAGCCATTCCTATGCACAAAGAGAGCAAGTTGGGGGAGGCTAAAGAAGTTGATTTTAGCCATCTTAAGTTAGCATTGTGAGTCTTGAGAGCAAGGATGCCACTTATTTAGCTTCATATTTGGGTGTATTATGCTACAATTGATTGGGATTGAGCCTCCATTTAGCTCAATTGAGTGGGCATTAGGCCTTGGGGTGATCAATTAAGGGTGTAAGGAGTGATTTGCTTACTTCTTATGATATATTTTACATCTATATCACTTAGCGAGCCACTGGGAAGCTTGCATAAGTAATATAATCCCTTAATTCTCTCTCACTTCTCATTGGTGGTGGCGGTTACGGGTGCGGTGCTTCCATACCTTGCAAGCCTTCTACTTCAAATCCTTTGCAATGGTATGCTTTGTTAATTGATGTTGGAATGTCATCTTGTTTCTCATTCCTTTTGTTATGCTACTGAAATTTGAAGAGCAATCAAGTTGCAATTGTTGATTGGTTTGAATGCGAGGCTAGCATAGCCCCATTAATCATTAATGCTGTCGTAATCTCTTGTTAATTGTATGTTTTGGGAAGGCTAAAGTAGCCTTGATTTGAGTGTGGTTTGAGCATTGTTTTGATGTTAAGGCTAAAGTAGCCTTGCTATTGAAATGTATATGTTGTGGTTTGGGTTAAGAGATTAACATAATTGATGAGTATTTTGAGTGTGTATATGGACCACAACCCCGCGTGTGCGTAGCCCCCGAGCGTGTGGCTTGTGGAGAGCGAGGATCGCGAATAGGGGATTGGGGATCCGTGATTTGGATTGAGGTTTGTTGAGAGGTTTGCATGATTGAGATGCCCCATTTTTCGTGGGTGCTTTGTGATGATTGAACTAAGTCTTGAATTGTGAGTGTGTTGCATGAGTCTTACCACGTTAAATTCAACGTTTAGACTTATGAATCCTTGCAACCAAGCATGACCTTGAGTGAGCGTGACGAAGATCTAGTGGGAGGAGTTTGAGTGCAGGTGTATTTCTTGTTTATGTTATGGTGCCTGTTCTGCACAAGACCTTGTGAGGGCAAGGAAGACTTCCAAGCGAAGCCTTGCCAAAGCACTAGACCGAGAGATGACTTGACCGCACGAGTGTGTTTGGTATACACGGGCCTAGGTCCTCTTTCCCCTTTCCGTTTATGTTGTGTCGTGATCAATGTGGTTTAAGTTAGTAAGATAGCCTCACCCACGTGCTCGTAGCCCGCAAGGCCTTAGTGCTGACGCGTGCGGCCTTGATCTTGAGCACCCCGGGAGTTTGGTAGTCTTGCTAACGGACAACCGTTGTGACGTGATTCGCGTGTGCGCGTGGTGAGGATTCCGCCTTGACGGGTGAGACTCCAGCCGTTCATGAGAGAGTTTCCTTATTAGCTTCAAAATAAGGTGGCGCCCCCGCGTGTTCAAATGAAGCAAAGACCCCCGTGGTTGGCAAGTGTGCACGAGTCTGAGGTAGCCCGACTGCACATTTGCTCTCATTTTCTCCCCGCTTCACTGGGATTTGCCTGTATGATTTATTGCAAAGTCTCTCTCTTGAATTAGATGGAGTGAGGAGGCCTAGCCACAATTCCTATTTAATCCTTGGGAAAGCTTGTCTGCAATTGTGATTTGGATTGGTGTGGTTCCGTGATTCTTTGCAAAAGGTGCTCTCTGATTATTTGACTGATCATTGTGAAGTGTTCTGTTTTGATCCCTCTTTGCTGCAACCTACTCTTGACAAAATTTTCTGTTCATCTTGCTAAAAGAAAGAAAATCAATTCACATGTGAAAATAAAGGAAGCTTGGACCTAGTGAAGCTAAGGTGTCTTAAAATTATTTTGATGCACATTCTCTAGTTCCAGATCGCCATAGTTCCTTCTGTTTGCACTTCCTCTAGGATCAATTGGGAATCTCACCGTCATGCATGCTCATTTGATTAGTACAAATCAACATTTGGGAATTAAGAATCTTTGTTGGGCTTGTAACCTTTTTTGCATAGTGAAACTTTATGGCAGCAGACAACTAGCACACTGCATCCCTAGCTCCAGTCGTAGTTGATCGCAATCCATTGACTTTCATTTGGTGATTGTTTTTTCCTTTCTTGGTTTCCTTATTTGCCCAAAATAAGGTGGTGCCCCCCCACATTGGTACCCTCTGCGTGAGCTTGGCAGGTCAAGTTGCACGAGCTTGAGGCAGCCCGATTGTGCTTGAAAGCGTGGCTCATGTTTGGTGCCCCCACTGAGGACAAGCTAGATAAGACCTTCAGTTCACGGATTGCACATGCCAACGGTGCAAAACCCACATGTCTATCTTGCTGTGCAGATGCCCGTCCCATTCATAGGCACCATATTCTTCACTAGTCTAATTGAGTTTGCATCCCTGTTTGAGTTTAATATTAGCGTGGAATTTTCTTTGCATGTTAAGATCTAATTGTGTAGCCCTCTCAGGACTTCCGTCTTGTTAGTGCTACGCTTGCACGGCCACGCCCCACTGCCAGAGAATATCGTCAGCTGTGGGCTGAGAAGTTGCCATCGTCCACCAGGCCAAGGAGCGAAGCCACCAGCAGCAATCAAGGTGACCCTGAGCTGGATGCTGCCGCCAGCCTCTTGCTCAACCTACCCGAAGAAGATCTTGTAAAAGCTGTAATTAAAAGGCTAGCAGAGACTAGGGCTGTCTATGTAGTTGGTACCACCCTGCACATTCACACACTTCGCCTTTGCAAGAGGGACGAAGTTAATTCAATCCTCCTAGCCACTCACTTTGGAGTCGTGAACGAGGTCCGAATTCACAACTTCCACTTGTATCGCTATCTCTTTAGGGGAAATATACATGTTCGTATCGCCCAGTCTCATTGGGGGGCCGTACAAACTGTGTTGTCTTACGTGAGCCAGAGGTTTGGGGGGAAGAGGGGTAGACCGATAAAAATCACATTTGATGACTTTTTGCACCCAGCAGTCACCGCTTGGAAGAATGGGGAGCCTCATGCACAAATAGTATGTGACCTGCCAGAGAGTGTGGCAGGAAGCATAACCACTACCATTCCTATTCCTTTTAGACACCCCAGTCTGAGCTGTTTTGCCAGGGGATACTCCTCCGATGAGGATCGAGAGGTGGACATTGAGAATGACGATTATGATGACAGGGAAGAATTTGAAATCTTGTTGTTCCTAGGATACCCCTCTGTTCCCTATTTTCAGCCCTGAAGATTGTATTTAAATCTGTGTTCACTTAATGGTGATCAAGCCAGCAAACTTTGAGCATCGTTGAGTCATATCTTTTTGTTACATCCTTAACTGTGAATGTTTTCAGGCTTCTCTCCCCGTTAGTGCTGTACCTGGAACTCCTGAAAGATCAGAGCAGAAGCAGTGTGCAGGGCCCTCCAACCTTGCCCACGCAACGACCAAGCCGAGGTGCAGGGTTAAGCAAGTCCATTGGTGTCTGCCTGGGCTGCATTCGGTTGCCCAATTTCTACGAAGTGTGCCTCCAGAGGGTTTCCTTAGCACCATTGTAAGGAAGATTTCAGAGACCCGAGCAGTGAAGATTGAGGGTACCATTCTACATGTAAATCTCATCCGTCTTCGAGAGAGGAATGAGCTAAACCTCATCCTATTAGCTACAGGTCTACAGGTAGTGAGTGAGGTTAGAATCCACAACTTTCAAGTTACTTATTTTCTCACTGCACGAAGGCTACACGTGCGCATCACACAGGCCCATTGGAGAGCCTTTGGTTTTGTGTTGCCTTATATCATCTTGAGTCCCTGGGTAGAAAGTGAAGGCAAAAGAAAGAGAGCAATAAAGATCACATTTGATGAATTTCTGCGCCCAGCCGTAGAAGCCTGGAGGGCTGGGGAATGCAGCAACAAAGAGGGATCACTTCCCTCTCCCCTTCCAAGATAAAATCTTAAATGAAGTTGCCGGGCACGAAAGGTATACTGTATGTGACGGGTACTCAGGCTACTTCCAAATCAGCATTGCACAAGAAGATCAGAAAAAGACAACCTTCATTACGCCATGGGGGTGCTTTGCCTATAGGGTTATGCCATTCGGCCTCACAAATGCACCGGCCACATTCCAAAGGTTTATGAATCATGTATTTCAGCCATTTTTTGGGAAGTTCATTACGGTTTACATTGATGATTTTTGCATCTACAGCTCACGAGTGCTGCATTTGGCAAGGGTAGATGAAGGCTTGAGTAGATTAGCACGAATGGGAGGGCAATTGAATATGGCTAAGTGTCATATTGGGGAAACCCAAGTCACCCTTTTGGGGCATGTAGTATCTGGGGAAGGCATTCAGGTGGACCCATCCAAGGTTAGTGCACTGCTAGCCCTGACGTCACCAACTACAGTCAAAGAACTCACATCATTCATCCAGAAAGTAAGGTATTTTAGTAGGTTCATTCATCAATTATCCCAGCTAGCCTTACCCCTACAACGCTTGACCAATGCATCCACCTTAGTATGGGATGAGGAGAGCGAAGAGTGTTTCCAAGAAGTCAAAACAGTTTTGAGCTCCCTCCCCACTCTCCTTCCTCCCCTTTGGGATCAGCCGTTTTATGTAAATCCGAGTGTAGGATCAGATTCTGTGGGGGCTATCTTATTGCAAAAGGACCCCAAAACCCTTCTGATGAGGCCAGTCTACTTTGTCAGCCGAGTTATGAAGCCGACAGAACAGCCTTATTCAAGTGTAGAGAAGATGGTATTAGCATTGATGTTTGCCACTCAAAGGTTCCGGGCATACCTTTTGCCCAGGCATTTTATAGTCATTACCATGGAGGAGAATTTTCCACATGTATTACAGCACATGGATGTCTTTGCTCGCATTTCTAAATGGGTTGTGCAGCTTCAGGAGTTTGACTACACAGTGATGGTAGAAGAGTCCACCCGCGCAGCCTTGGCTGGCATCTTAACGCACCAGTTTAAGGAGAAGAAGCAGAGGAAAGAAATAAAGGGCATACCAAAACCACCACCTACACCGGCAAAGGAAATAGAGCAAGCATTTCCTCTCTATTTTGATGGAGCATACAGAAGGAAAGAAGGCAAAGCAGCGGCAGGTATTGTGGTGTTTAACCCTGCTAAAGAGAAAGTGATGGAAAGAGGCATAGCATTGCTCAACATCTCCTCCAATAATGAGGCTGAGTATGCAGCTTTGATTGCGGGGCTTGAGTGGTGTGCTTCTAATGACATCAGCCGTCTTAATGTGTATGGTGATTCTATGCTAATCGTAAAGCAGGTACAAGGTATCTGGTCTTGCAAGAGTGATAAGCTTGCATCAAAGCTCAGAGAAGTAAAAGCTCTATTCAGAAGGATCAAGTATCACCAGATACACTATGTGGGGAGGGCTACAAATCAAGATGCAGATGTTCTAGCTAATGAATGTCTGAAGGAAGTCACCATTGGAGCTGTCAAGCTCCAGGAGCCTAAGATGCAGGGGAAGGAATCCCTACAGGATGTTATAGGTTTTCTTCAAACAGGAGAACCACCACCGCATTTAACCAAAGGAGAAAGAAGGTGGTTGGCAAGGAAGGCAGTACGGTACCGATTAATTAATGATGATCTGTTTTGCCAAGGGAGGGATCAAGTACTCAGGAAGGTCCCTTCCCAGGAGGACATCCATCGAATCCTCCACTCATGCCACAATGATATATGTGGTGGACATTTTGCATACGAGCTCACTTGTAGGAAAATCCTACAAGCTGGCTTCGTTTGGCCATCTCTCCAAAGAGATGCGCATTTCTGGTGTAAGTCATGTGATGCATGTCAACGCACAGGTCCCAGACGTCTCATTCATGGGCCATAGCAACCAATTACATCCTTTGGGCCATTCGAAAAGTGGGGCATTGATGCCATTGGGCCACTGCCGAAGACTGCAGGAGGAAAGGAATACATCATTGTGGGTGTTGATTACATGACCAGATGGGCTGAAGCAGTTCCAACTAGCAGAATCACAGCTAAAGATGTCGCAAGGTTCGTCTTCAACAGCATCTGCTGCAGGTTTGGTGTTCCTCTTGAAATCATATCTGATAGGGGACCCGGGTTCAGAGGAGATTTGGTAAAGGAGCTAATGGGTAAATTAGGCATCAAGCACAGGCACTCCACCCCATACTATCCACAGTGTAATGGGTTAGTGGAAAAGGTTAATGGAATGATTTGCAAAATCATCTCCAAACACGTAGGGGAAAAGACACAGCACTGGGATAAGCATTTGAATGCGGCACTTTGGGCATAACGTACGTCATTTAGGACATCTCTGGGGTTTACACCATTCCACTTAGTGCACAGTCAGGAGGCAATTTTGCCAATTGAGGTAGAGCTTTCTAGCTTGAGGGTGTCACTGCGCTCTCAAAAGAAACACAAAGAATCAATGAAGAAGCGCCTCTTGGATTTAGAGAGGCTGGCATAAAGTAGGCAGGATGCCATTCAACATTATGCTAGGCAAGCAGAAGAAAGGAGAAAGAGATTCAATGAGAAAATAGCACCAAGAAGCATCACGGAAGGTTCACTCGTACTGCGCTACAACAACAAATTCGACTACAATAAGAGTCACAAGTTTGTGCCTCATTGGGAGGGACCTTTCAAAGTTATAGAATTATTTGACAATGGGAGTTACCAACTCATGGATGCCTCTGGAGGACTGCACAAGACTAGGGTGAATGGATGGAGATTGAAACCATATTTCTCTCAGGGAATGGGGGATCAAGCAGGAGTGGAACAGGTAATCCTCGACAGCAAAGAGCCCTTGGGGGTAAGTGCCCAAGACCCTTCTCTTGCACAACATGTTCCCTGCATAGACATCATGAGAATAGGGCCAATTACACGGCCTTGCATAGACACGTTGTTTTGTGACCCAGGCACATCAATGGAACATCTTTCCATTGATAGAGAGGATGAGTGCACAAGCAGGTCACAGGGAAATTTCATTGCAGAAGGATTGGAGCAAGAGGTATGAATGCCTCTTGCGTCTGGGGGAGGGCTAATGATGGGGGAAAATCAGACCCTCATTTTTTCAACCCTTCTTAAAGGATTAATGTAATTATTGTACAGGAGTTTGTTAAATAATGTTGGGTCTCTGCAGCATATGGAGTACCCTCTCGTGTGTACGATTGGGGAGCAGGAACGAAGGCTTCCTAAGGAGTATGGAGAAATCACATCCTTGCAAGGAGAAGAGGTGAGAATAGCCCCTATCCTAGGTGGTAAGGAGAATTCCACTTGGGTGCAATTACAATTTGCTAAAGGAAAATGTAAAAGGCAAAGGCAAGGATAATTCTAGTTTCAATACATGGAATATCAAACATGTAAATTCAAAGGTGAATATGGAGAGTTGATGGGAAGGCCAAAATATGTGGGACCCAGGCAGTAGAAGGCCAAACTATGAAGTGAAAAGGCAAAGCATGGTTCATACAAATCAAGTGTGAGGAGTAAAAGTCAAACATGAAGCCAAAGCAGATGATGCAGGCAAGGAGGCCTCATTTTCAAAATGCGCATTCTTGAGATTCCTTCTCTCTAGCTGGTCAATGGCCACATTCTCTCTCCACCTCACTCTCCACTTTGCTCCAAAGATGAAGACTTTCTCTATTTGGCAAAAGGTGGTTTGGCCAACCTTTTTTGAAGAAACCCCTCCCCCACATATTCAAATGTGATTGGACCATCTTTTCCCCTCTTGGCCTCACCTACAAAGTCTCCTAAGTGGAACCCCCCACATGACCAAAGCTTACCTTCACATGAGCTTGGCTTATTTCATGCACGGTTGAGGAGCCTTCATTTCTTTTTTCAAATTATTTAGCTACCACCCTAAGCTATAAGCCCTCCCAAAAATTAAGCTACCCCACACCCCCTTCCATCCAAGTTAGCTTTCTAAAAAATGAAAGTGGGAATCTTGTGACAAATTGAGACCTTTCCTCAATTTTTGAGCGCCTCACACACACATTCAAAAAATCAAAACCCCTCTCTTCTCTAAACCAAAAAACAGAGAATATGGAAGCTCTCTCTGCTCACTTTTTCCTACACCATATCCCCCAAATATTAAGCTTAAATAATTAATCCATTAGCCCATCTCTTCACCTATAAATAAGAGCCATTCCTATGCACAAAGAGAGCAAGTTGGGGGAGGCTAAAGAAGTTGATTTTAGCCATCTTAAGTTAGCATTGTGAGTCTTGAGAGCAAGGGTGCCACTTATTTAGCTTCATATTTGGGTGTATTATGCTACAATTGATTGGGATTGAGCCTCCATTTAGCTCAATTGAGTGGGCATTAGGCCTTGGGGTGATCAATTAAGGGTGTAAGGAGTGATTTGCTTACTTCTTATGATATATTTTACATCTATATCACTTAGCGAGCCACTGGGAAGCTTGCATAAGTAATATAATCCCTTAATTCTCTCTCACTTCTCATTGGTGGTGGCGGTTACGGGTGCGGTGCTCCCATACCTTGCAAGCCTTCTACTTCAAATCCTTTGCAATGGTATGATTTGTTAATTGATGTTGGAATGTCATCTTGTTTCTCATTCCTTTTGTTATGCTGTTGAAATTTGAAGAGCAATCAAGTTGCAATTGTTGATTGGTTTGAATGCGAGGCTAGCATAGCCCCATTAATCATTAATGCTGCCGTAATCTCTTGTTAATTGTATGTTTTGGGAAGGCTAAAGTAGCCTTGATTTGAGTGTGGTTTGAGCATTGTTTTGATGTTAAGGCTAAAGTAGCCTTGCTATTGAAATGTATATGTTGTGGTTTGGGTTAAGAGATTAACATAATTGATGAGTATTTTGAGTGTGTATATGGACCACAACCCCGCGTGTGCGTAGCCCCCGAGCGTGTGGCTTGTGGAGAGCGAGGATCGCGAATAGGGGATTGGGGATCCGTGATTTGGATTGAGGTTTGTTGAGAGGTTTGCATGATTGAGATGCCCCATTTTTCGTGGGTGCTTTGTGATGATTGAACTAAGTCTTGAATTGTGAGTGTGTTGCATGAGTCTTACCACGTTAAATTCAACGTTTAGACTTATGAATCCTTGCAACCAAGCATGACCTTGAGTGAGCGTGACGAAGATCTAGTGGGAGGAGTTTGAGTGCAGGTGTATTTCTTGTTTATGTTATGGTGCGTGTTCTGCACAAGACCTTGTGAGGGCAAGGAAGACTTCCAAGCGAAGCCTTGCCAAAGCACTAGACCGAGAGATGACTTGACTGCACGAGTGTGTTTGGTATACACGGGCCTAGGTCCTCTTTCCCCTTTCCGTTTATGTTGTGTCGTGATCAATGTGGTTTAAGTTAGTAAGATAGCCGCACCCACGTGCTCGTAGCCCGCAAGGCCTTAGTGCTGACGCGTGCGGCCTTGATCTTGAGCACCCCGGGAGTTTGGTAGTCTTGCTAACGGACAACCGTTGTGACGTGATTCGCGTGTGCGCGTGGTGAGGATTCCACCTTGACGGGTGAGACTCCAGCCGTTCATGAGAGAGTTTCCTTATTAGCTTCAAAATAAGGTGGCGCCCCCGCGTGTTCAAATGAAGCAAAGACCCCCGTGGTTGGCAAGTGTGCACGAGTCTGAGGTAGCCCGACTGCACATTTGCTCTAGTCTTCTCCCCGCTTCACTGGGATTTGCCTGTACGATTTATTGCAAAGTCTCTCTCTTGAATTAGATGGAGTGAGGAGGCCTAGCCACAATTCCTATTTAATCCTTGGGAAAGCTTGTCTGCAATTGTGATTTGGATTGGTGTGGTTCCATGATTCTTTGCAAAAGGTGCTCTCTGATTATTTGACTGATCATTGTGAAGTGTTCTGTCTTGATCCCTCTTTGCTGCAACCTACTCTTGACAAAATTTTCTGTTCATCTTGCTAAAAGAAAGAAAATCAATTCACATGTGAAAATAAAGGAAGCTTGGACCCAGTTAAGCTAAGGTGTCTTAAAATTATTTTGATGCACATTCTCTAGTTCCAGATCGCCATAGTTCCTTCTGTTTGCACTTCCTCTAGGATCAATTGGGAATCTCACCGTCATGATGCTCATTTGATTAGTACAAATCAACATTTGGGAATTAAGAATCTTTGTTGGGCTTGTAACCTTTTTTGCATAGTGAAACTTTATGGCAACAGACAACTAGCACACTGCATCCCTAGCTCCAGTCGTAGTTGATCGCAATCCATTGACTTTCATTTGGTGATTGTTTTTTCCTTTCTTGGTTTCCTTATTTGCCCAAAATAAGGTGGTGCCCCCCCACATTGGTACCCTCTGCGTGAGCTTGGCAGGTCAAGTTGCACGAGCTTGAGGCAGCCCGATTGTGCTTGAAAGCCTGGCTCAAGAGCTATTCGGCTCATAGATTTGTTTCCAAAAGCACATATCCTTTTCAAAAGCTATCTAAGCTTAGATTAGGATCATGGAATGGAGCTTTGGAAGTCCTTTATGCTAGGAAAGGGCCCTTACAAAATCATTTTTATGCTTTTATTAAAAAAGTGTCTACAATTGGTAGGCATTTGTACCTTCAATTTTTCATTGTTATAGGTGAATTTCAAATTTTGAAGGGTTACACTAAACCTAGGTTCTGTTTGAGCATTGCTAACTTGTTTATTGGGAGTGACAATCTTGGACCTAAGATTCTAGACTAGACCTCTCAACTATTGCACCCAGAGGTCTATGTTATTGATGATGATCCATGCATCTGGACAACTTATTTCTACCACCAAAGCATTGTAATCAATGTTTTAAAAAAATCATGGATTTATTGTACTCTAAATTAATTAAATAAACTTTAAAAAAAACTCATTTGCATCATGTAAAAAAATTCCCCTCATCACTAAATGAAACACACTACCATTGAACTAAAGTAAAGGGATCCATGGTGGGAAAACTACCAAAATTTTGGGAGGGCTTCCACAGTCGTCCGATGGATGAAATGTTAAACCATGCCAAGGTGGTAAACCATGCAAGTTAATTAAAGCATGCCATGAATGAAATCCAATGTGGATGGTTTATGTGGCTCCTTTTTTAATGCCATGTAAGATGAAGAGAGGGGGCTTGGGTGGGAGAATTAAAAAATGCATGTCATTTAGTGACAAGGGTGATCCCCTCTTCTTGTTTAATGTGTAGCTCTATGACATGCGTGCCCATTCTTATAGACAAAAGGACCAACAAAAACACAGCACGTGAATTTGAAAGAAGCTTGTTTGTAGACAAACCTACCATCGGTGCAAGAGTCAAGAGACAAAATGTGATCAAGGAAAAGTCCATTCTTTGATGCAAAAGCTTGCCAAGTCACAAAAAATGAAGATTGTCTACTCTTATCAGTGAAGCCAAGTTTCCTTGAATGAAGCAAAAGCTACATGCTGATGGCATTGATGCTTGGCCATGAATGCTGCAACAAAGAAAGGGAAGCAAGAAGAAACAAATGTGCTTTGCCACTCTCAGTTCATAGCAAGCACGGGAGGGTTTGGCAAGAGTAGCTCTTGCAAAGCTCTTTGAATTTTACCCTAGAGCGTTCTTTGACTCTTTGAGTTTTGCAATATTTCTTTCCTTCTCACCCACATTTTGGCAACCATAGCTTCTTCACACAGTTTATGCATGATTTTTGCCAGCAAGTAAACTGAATTTTCAAACTACCACTAATTCTCAGGAAGGTCACTTTCATTTCTTTTGACCAAGAAGGTTTTGGCCAATGTCTTGAAGAAGTCATGGCTTTTACAATAACTTTGTTGTAAACAATGCCATCGCCGTGCATGTGCTTTGATGAGAAAGGAAGGTCTAGAAAAGAGCTTGTCTAGCCATTAGTTATGGCAGAGTCAGGTAGCAAAAAGGCCATGCTTTTCCTTCCTTAAACAATGTAGACATGGCAAAGCTTCTACATGCTCAAAATAGGTTGCACAGTGCTATGCACAAATACCGCTCCCTTGAAGATGATCTATGCAAGATTGGCCCATGTCTTCAGCATATTGCCAAGCACATCTCATCCCTTGAGGTTGCACTTGAACCCCTATGATTGCACATAAGGGTTCTTAAGAAATGAGCTGGTAACATTGATAAGGAATTTACTTTGGTCTTTGTTGTGCTCAAGGATTTTGATGCCATGCATCTTGAGCAATCCCTTTAGGAAGACCCAGAGTATGACCTTTTTGGCTATGTTGGCTGAATTTCTTGCCTTGAAGAAGCTACGGCCTTCTTGTGTCAAAATTTCCCAATGGCTGTTGAATGGCTTCAAGAAATGGTGGACTTCTTAGACCAGAATCAGATCCTTCAAGATGCCCCAATGAGAAGAATTTCCTCTCATTTGAAGCTCTTGCAGGCATGTCACTCTGCTCTAGATTAGGATAAGCTTGATCGTGGGCTTCATTTAGCATCATTAGACAAGCTTGATAGTGAGTTTCAAAGGTTCCTTTCAGAAGATAGCTTGCTTGGTCTATCTCTTACCAACCAATTTGTTAGGAGAGTTGGTGCTTCAAGCAACAGGAAGCTTCTTGCTCAAACATTGAAGATGTATATTTTTAGCAGCTAGCCAAGCATAATATTTTGTTATGGTTCCTAGACCATGTATGGTGTTGGATTTCTTTACATGTACATATAGATTTTATAGTTAGTTGTGGCTATAATTGTTTCCTTGCCATTTTTGGAACTTAAGTTTTGGGCAAAATATGTTGTAAATGTGGCAAGCATGGCAATGTGTGCCATGCTATTGGAGCACCATTTGTAGTAGATGTAATGCTGGACATAAGACACTTTACTATGCAAGGGAAAACTTATCATTTTTTTGTGGTCATTGCATGTGTATGTCAAGTTTAAGAAGATCACCATAGCTCTCATTTGCATTCCATATCTTGTCTTCTTTTGATTCCAATTCTTGCTTGAATGTATTTGTCAAGTACAATGTCTCAAGGCTTTGTCTCCAAGGATCCTACTATCTTCTTCAAAAGCTCTTGCTATTGCACCAAGGGTGATGCTTCCAATAGCTTTTTAAGACTATGTATGTTAGATTGTGCATTTCTTACCACGTGTTGCACTTGTAGAAGTAATACAAAAGTTTTCTCAAGTGTACTAAGCTTGCTCTTGACTTTTCCTTTTTCAGCACTTACAAGATCAATTGGCAAGGAGCACTCATGCTAACATAGTGGTGCACTTGTTTGTGTGGATCTTTTGGTGTTTGTCTACCTAGCACATTGTGGTGCTTACTTTGAGTGGCAATTGTATGTGAAAACATGCAGAGCATGGAGAAAGCCCTTATAAAAAAGTTTGGGCATCAAAGTGGTGCATTCATTTTGATATTATTCATCATTTTCAAGCTCTTTATCCATTTGTGGATTGAATTAGATTAATGGCCTATTGCATGGTTAAGGTGGTAAGCAATTCAATCATGTTCAAATGGTGAGCTTTTGGGTGAGAGTTCTTGTGCACCATGATTTCATGAAGCTGAGAAAGTTACAAAAGATAATTGGGTTTGGCTAAAGGTGTGCCATCTTGGGAGGTGTTTGTTGCAGCATTCTTAATGACATTAAATTTTCTTAATACAATGCCTAGCTTTGCACGACATGTTCTGAGGAGCAATTAAGTTGCTTGATCATAGCTTGTGATTATATTGTTCTTTATGTGATGTTATGCTTCATGCCCATCTCCATGTCAGTAGGCTATGAATAACATGCCTCACATACGCCAAGCCTTTTAGCCCTTCTTATAGTATATGTGATGCAAATTGTCATTTCCATGATGTTGTGTTTCATGTCTATGTCCATGTTAGTGGGATCTACATAAAATTCTTGACATGCCCCAAACCCATTTTGAATGTATGGATGACATTTTGCTAGTTGTATTGGTAAATGGTGTTGTTTGGTAGCCATGTGTAGAGGGCCTTGCCTTTGAGCTCCATAGTGTACATACACATTTAGTTTGTAGTGGTATTATTCCTTTCTGATGCATGCATCACTTGAAAGAGCTTGGTAATTCATATGAAAGTGTGATACATAGAAGGGAAGAAAAGTGTGTCACAATCTATACTAATACTATAGATAGCGACAATATGTTGAAGCCTTCTATGGTAGCTCTCACTAGAATCTATCAAGTTATGGTTCTTCTTGGAGCTAGGCAAATCTTGAGCTCTTGCAATTTCTTTTAGTGCTACATCTAGCATTATTGTCCATTTTTTTGTTGCCAACAATTGTTTCTTCCATTTGGTGAGATCAAAGGGGAGCTTTGTTCTAAAATTGGGACACTTGGGAGACTGTGTGTTAGAAACATGTAAGAATATATTTATATCTGAAAGGAGATAAAATCAAAGCTTTGTGCTTGCTGTGTTCATCTTTTGATGAATAATTTGTTGAGGGTCTTGTTCCATGTATATTGCTTATCCAACTTGTAGTAGGAAAATGGAAGTGCTACATGTTAAAGATATTATTTGTTTCTACTACATGATATAACTAGGTGGTGGTTTTTCCATATGTAATCCTCGGCATAAGCCTCTTTACTATACAAGGGAAAGATTTATCATATTTTTGTGCTCATTGCATGTGTATGTACTTGTTTTCTAGTAATGTAATCAAACCAATTTTTTCAACAATAGTGGTTCAGATTGGTCTAGGCATACATTGTCTATTTGCATTAGCTTGTGCAGTTGGAATGCTTTCTCCCTTACCCTACTCAATGTAGACCAAGATATGCTGTTGTACCCATGTATGCTTAATGTGGAAGCATGCACAATACTGAGGATGCCTTTGATCATTTACCATATTGTAATGAGCGCTCATGGACATCACTCATTCAAGGATCCCAAATCTCTTTGTAAAACATGCCAAGACTTTGTAAACCATGCCACTTAGTTCTAAGATAAACCATGCCATCTTAAAACTAGGTGGCATGGTTTACAAAGATTTGGCATAGTTTACACAAAGGCTTAGGATGGCATGGTTTACAAAGTCTTGGCATGGTTTATAAAGGGCTTTGTCATCCTTGGATTATTGAAGTCCATGAGCACTCATTATCGTATGGTGAATGATCAAACGCATCCTTGGTAAATTGTGCATGATTCCAGATTCAACATACATGGGTACAAGATAATTGCCAAGCTCTTTAGTGGCACTAAGGTTCTTGTCTTTGATGAGCTGGTGTGCATGCTTGGGAAGAGCAATACTTGAGTGTTTGTGTGCCATTGTCCCCATAATGAGACAACTGCTAGTATTATTGTTGGGCTCAATGTTGCTCGAGTCATCAATATGCCATTTGTTGCTTCCATTGCCTATGGGCAGGACAAGAAGGGAGGGGAGAAAAATAGTCGTGTTTTTAACATGTGAGGAGGAACATTTGATGTGAGCATCCTTTCAATTGACAATGGTGTCTTTGAAGTCCTTGCAGCCAATGGCCACACCATCCAACCCAAAGCCCTTGAGTAAACCATGCCAAGGAAATTTGTGAGATAGATCATGCCAATCCAAAGCCCTATCTAAACCATGCCATCCCATGAGATCTTTTGTAAAACCATTCCTACATACAATAAACCATGTCATAGCATGTATGAGATAAACCATGCCTATAAAAAGTAAACCATGCCTTAGAAGGTTTGAGATAAACCATGCCATCCCACTTTAGATAAACCATGTTGTCCCACCCTTTTTTTAAGACCACGTCCTCCCATAAAGTGCTTTTGTAAACTATTACCTATTTTCCTTCAACCTCATGCTTTCCTAGGAGTTCTTCACATTCACCTTCTTGAAAAGGGACCCCTTTATTGTATTTTTCCCTAAAGCACTCAACCATAAGAAGTTTTAGACATTTTCTCCTATGGGAAAAGAGCCTTCAATCATTCACTCAACTGCTATACTAAATGTGGAAGCATGCACAATACTGAGAATGTAGAGCTCTAATTGGTGGAAAGTCTTGTTGTATATTAGTATTGACACTCACACAAAAAGACCCAACATGATTGATTGGAAGATAACAACTCCCATATTTTTCTATGAGCTTGTAGAAATGAAGAGTGAAAGATCCTTGGTTTTGATTTTCCTCCCCACTAGCAATTTCAACTTTCCCATCTTCCAAACTCAGAATTGCATCAAACACAAACTTGTCACTTGCCTTGAATGATGCAGCTAGTTCCTTTGTAATGTTAATCATGTTCGCTCCTTTATCTCTTCAATTTTTTGTAACATAGATAAAAGAAACAATGAACCTTAGTTACCAATTAATAACACATCCTTAGCACATGTTCCTTGAGTTCATTATTAGTAGGAAATTGGGCATGTATTTTCCTAAGCTATATCATTAGCCCTCTAGCACAAACATACATAGTATGTATGCTTGTGGCTAATTTGTGATATAGACTATGGGGAAACAACATTGCACCATTTCCTTGATGGTTGCATTAAAGATGTAATTTGGTAGCTTTCCCTTAAGCACATAGATGCTAACAGTGGTTATCCACTTGCTCTTGTGCTACATGTATTAATGAAAACATAACATAGATTGAAAAGAAATTGAAAGAAACACCAACATGATATTGAGGGCTGCATTTATGAGGCCGCCTTCCCCCCTCAAAAGGAATTCTCATTGACTAATTCTTGAATAATTATAATCATAGGAGAGCTGGTGGCAATCATGGTTGTTTCTCAACATTGTTATGGAAGTTAGCTCCATAAAACATGAGTACAATTGTTAATTTCAAATCAAAATTACATGTTATTCATTTTTTACTGATGTAGTTGGGGTAGCATCACTTCATCCATCATTGATTCTTCATATGTGCTCCACTTTGCCAATTGGATTGGCATACATAAGCAATTTTATGAAGTAATAAGAGAGATTATTTATGTGCAAGCAAGGATGGAAGCACTAGTCTTTCTCTGATGATATGAGAGTAGCATATCACCTTGTAGAGGTGGCTAAGAGCTTCCAATAGATCCTATCAACACTCCAATCTAAGTTTGAATGAGAGAGATATGGCCAAAAGACACTCACATATGTGCTTAAGGCTCTGGCAACTAAAGTTAGGCAATAATGTGGGGGAAAGGGTGTGGAGGAGCGAGAAAGAGGAGTGGGGAGCCCAAAAACAAGGGAAAAGACTCCCCTTTTGGATGCACATTTCATTTGTGGCCCTTGGATGGAGGTTGATTCTCCATTCCACCATCCTAGCCATCCATCTAGCTTGCGGCCACCCTTTTCCCACTCTTTAGCCCTCATTCCCACATTTTGAGCCATAATTATTCTATTTTGAGAGAATTTCTTATTCATTTTGAGCTCTAAAAATTGCCTTAGACTCAAGATAATATTTTTTAGACAATTATGCAAGATGTTCCAACCTCTAGACCCTTCCCATTAGTCTCAAATACATCCTTGTTGTCATATACCTTGGCCTCCTTGGTATTTTCTCTCTCTAGAGTGATAAGTTCTAGAGATATAAAATCATTATTGAGGTTAAAAGTGCATCAAAATAGACTTTTGATGACATTACCTCGCCCTTGAAAAGCATAGGCATCCTTGACTATGAATATTATGGGGTCAAATAGCCAGTTCTATACTTAGGATCCTCATTTGGGTATCTGGTCTCATTTTTGGACTAGATGACTAATCTAGTAGATGCTTAGGCGAGGTAATCAGGCTAAGTAGATCCATTCTTAAAACATTATAGCATTGTGTACACAAAAAACATAAAGATCTTTAGAATATTGTTTAATACTAAACCAAATATAAAACAATAAATTGTACAAAGACAAGACTATTAATTGCAAAATCATTGTTTATTGATTATCCACCTCATACAAAAATTTAATATTCTTCAAGAATATCAAGAGAATCTTTGAGTTGAGATTCTCTTGCATCCATCGAGCATCTTTATGAGGATAGTTTCTAAACTTGACCAAATAGTGTTTTAAAGTCTTGCCACTTTGTAATAGATTATCTTCATGCCTTAGGATAATGTTGGGCTGTAAAACTTCTTCTTGTTCTTTCAATTTGGGTGGGTATTCTTCTATTGGCTCCGTAGGAGGCATTCCTTTGAAAGTTTTAAGAGGACTCACATGGAAATCATTATGAATATGCCAAGTTTCTAGCAATTTCAAACTATAAGAGGTCTCATTTATCCTCTCAAGGATTTGAAAAGGACCATAATATTGTTTTATGTAATTAAGCCTTGGTAGGCTTTAATAGAACCCAATAATCTTTATTGAATTCTAATGGTTGTCTATGCTTATCTACAGCCCTCTTTTGCCTCAATTGCGATGTAGATATAGCTTCTTTTATCTTCTTAAATGAGTCTTGTATTTTGTGCACATACTCATCGGCAACAAATATGTTATGATTCAGTTTTAGCATAATAGGACGCTTTGGCTTCCCCTCAATCACTTCAAATGGGGATTTGCCAGTGGAAGAGTGCATCGTACTATTATATGCATATTCCACATTAGGCAAATACCTTTTCCATTGATTTCTTTGGTCAACCTCAAAAACATGACTTTTTAATAAATCCAGTATCTTCGAGTTAACTATTTAACTTCATACCCAAATTTTCAAATAGATGTTGCCAAAATAAACTAGTCATCCTGGGATCTATATCTACTACCATGAATGTAGGTAACCCATGATATTTAAAGATTTGGGAAGTGAAAAGTCTAGCCATGTGGTGTGCTTTAATAGTCTTTTTAATAGGAATGAAATGAGCCTATCTACTAAAGTGGTACACAATAGTCCATATAATTATATTTCCTTGCATAGACTTTTGTAATCCAAAGATAAAGTCCATTGAAGTACTTACCCATGGAACATTAGGGTTGACTAGAGGTTGTAACAATGTAGATCCTTGCATCGATTGTATTTAACCTTTTGACATACCATACACTATTCCATATAAGAGTGTATATTTCTTTTCTTACGGATGACCAATAGAAATAGGTTTTTATTGTTTGAGTCATTGCTTGAATACCACAATGTCCCACATATAGTGGAACATGGGATTCATACATGACTTTTTCTCTTAGGTTTTTTGTTATGTAGAGTCTAGAACCATGCAATAAGAAACCATCTTTGAGAGATTATGGTTCATGAGGTATGTCACTGAAAAGATTTTCTACAATGCTAGCATAATCTTCATCATGCACATAATCATTTACCATGCTTGTAGGGTCATGATGATGTGCAATAAAAATAGCATTGACCATTGGTTGTGGTGAGAGAGCATTTGCAACTAAATTGTTTTTCCCTGCAATATGAGCAATATGGAAATTAAACTAGGAAATAAAGTTTTCCCACCTCATTTGCTTATTAGAGAGTTTGGTATGAGTCATAAAGTACTTGATACTGTGATGATCAATCCATATAATGAATGGTGTACCCAAAAGGTAGTGCTTCAAGGAGTCAAATGCATGCATAACTACAAAAATGTTTTTTCATAAATACCCAGTGATCGTTCTTGTGGTTCCAAATGGCAACTCTCATATGCTATGGGATGTCCTTCTTGAGAAAGGAAAGCTCCTAAACTCTCACCATATGCATCACAATGGACCTCAAATGTCTTTTCGAGATCATTAAGCACTAGCAAGGGTCCAAACATTAGTCTTTTCTTGAGCTCATTGAGGGCTTCATTCTCTTTAGTTGTCCATTGGAATTTAACCTTTTTTTTAGTTAAATCATGAAAAGGACTTGCTATTATAGAAAATGTTTCAATAAATCTCCTATAATAAGAACACATGCCAATAAAACCACGTAACTCATGTAAGTTGGTTGGTTGTGGTTATTCTTGGATTATCTTTAACTTGTCAAGATCCATGCTTATCCTCTCTTTAGAGATAATATGGCCAAGATACCTTATCTCCTTCTAAAACAACTCACTCTTCTTGGAGTTAACATAAAACTTACGTTCTTGTAACTCCTAGAAAAGCTTTGAGAGATGCTCTTTGTGTTCTTTCAACATTTTCAAATACACAATGATATCATTGAAGAAACTCCAGTGAAGAAATGATACTTGCAAAATATTCTATCCACTAATTGATTAAAAGTTGTGAGAGCATTAATGAGACCAAATGGCATTACCAAGTACTCATACAACCCGAATTAAGTCTTAAAAGTAGTCTTATGTATGTCTTTGGGTACAATCCGTACTTTTAAGGTCTATACGACTATAATAGATTGATCCTTGCAATTTTTCAAAGATATCCTCAATTTGTGGAATTGGGAATCTATTTTTTATAGTATTCTTGTTAAGTGCTTAATAGTCCACACACATATGGTATGAACCATCTTTCTTTTGCACTAGTAATACTGATGAACAATAAGGTGAAGAGTTGAGACGTATCATGCCTTTATCTAGTAATTCATTCTCTTGAGATATTATCTCCTCGTGTTGGGCCATCAAAACTCTATAAGGGGCTTTGTTAAGAGGTGAACTACCTTGAATTGGCTCATTTTTATGGTCATCATCTACCCTTATGGGTGGAAGTTCATATGGTATTTCATCCGCAAAACATGAATCATAATTATGCAAAAATTCCTTTAAGTGTGAACTGTTTAGTTCATTATCATTGTCATTAACTTGAGCATACACATTATCATGCACAGAATCATCATTTTTACAAGGGGGTGGGGAGTCTTTGACATGGATCATATAAGCAAAAAGGGACTTCTTTATTACTTTCTTCATAGCTTTGCTACTTACAATGGGGATGGTGTTCCCTTTGCTTTTAACCTTACTTCTATACTCCTTTCCTATATGTGTAAATGTAACTACCTTATCTCAAAACTAAATTTGTGCATATAAATGGTGAAACCATGGTGCTCCCAAGATTACATCTTGGTTTACAAGTGGAGAAATGTAAAAACCTGTGCTATTTGAGCAATTTTGAATATGAGAGATGCACTCTCCCAATCAATGGAGTGAGTGGTACTTGCTAACCTTCAAAAGCCCACAAAGCATGTAAGGGAGGTCCCTTCTCTTCACTACTTATTCCCAATCATTGTGCAAGATCAACTGATATAAAATTATAGGTGGAACCTAAATCCAAAAGAATAAAAGCACTTTGATCTATTATTCTACCCCAAGTATAACATAGTTGAGAAGGGATTTGCACATCCTTGTCATGGTTGGATAGAATGTTAGCTGCTTGTGGAGTTGCTTGATTGAGTATCTTCTTAGGACAACTACAATAATTGTGCCCATGTTCTCTTTATCTATAGCATTGGTTCTCCTTTTGATACTTCTCGAGATTTATAATGGTAATCAATGTTTAAGTGTTTATGTCTTCTAGTTTTTGAAACTAAGACTAAAGAAACATAAATTATTTATATAGTTGTTAAAGACACATCCTTAGCACAGTTCTTTAAGTTCTTTTTAAGAGGAACTTAGGCATGCCTTCCCCTAAGCTTATACTATTGTCACTCATACTCACAAGCATACATAGTATGTGTACTCATGGCCAATTTGTAGTATAGGCTTTTGGTAAGAACATTGCACAAGTTCCTTAATAGTTCCAAAAAACATTGATAGATAGCTTTCCCTTAAGCATATAGAGCCAATGATGGAGCTATTTGCTCTAGTGCACCACATAGACATGAATCATAGCATAAACTTGCAATAAAAATTGAAATAGACAAGACACAAGATTGAGGGCCACATTTATGAGGCCGGCCCCCCCTTGAAAGGATTTCTTGTTGTGTATTTCTTGATATTTACATTCAATAAGAGCTTGAGCCATCATGACTCTCTCTTTCCCACATCAATATGGGATTAGAGGCCCATAAAACATGAGTTGGAGCAATCAAATAAGTAATGAGTTTACCTGTTTTTCTTATTCAATGATGTAGATTAGCTTGCCTCATGTAGCTTGCACTAAATCTTTTGTTGGAGCTCTATTTCTTCAGTGGATTTAGCATAAATAAGAGAGATTATGAGGGAGTAGTAGAATCTAGGTATGTGCAACCAAGGATGGAAGCACTATAACTAGCCGGATGGTAGCAATATTGCATATCACCTTGAAGAAGATGTTAAGAGCTCTCCATAGCACTTGTTTGCACACCAAAAGACCTCCAAGAGAGAGAGAGATATGAGAGAAACATGATCTTGAGTTTTTGTTCATGCAAAGAGAGTCTCTAATAGCTAAGAATAGGGAGAAAAGTGTGGGAAAGAGTGTGGATGAGAGGGAAAGTGATGAGGGATGCCCTAAATGTGTGGGGGATCGCTCCTTTTGGATGCGCATTTCATCAAGGACCATTGGATGGGGCCTATCTCATCCCCCTTGCATCCTAGCCCTCTGTTTTGATATGTGTCCATGATCCCCTCTCTCTCTAGCCCTTGTTCCTGTAGTTTGAGCCATGATTCTTTGGTTGCAAGGGCATTTCTTACCTATTTTGAGCTCTGTAACTTGCTATAGACTCATGGTAAGATTTTCTAAATACTTATGCAAGATGTTCCATCCTCTAGAACTGTCCCATTGGTCTTAGATACATTGTTGCTGTCTTATTACTAGGCCTCCACGATATTTTCTCTCTCTAGAATGATCAATTCTAGAGAGATAAAATCGTAGTTGAGGTTATAAATGCATCAAAATAGATTTTTGATGACATTACCCCACCCTTGAAGACATAGTCATCCTCGACTATGAATATTAGGGATTAAATGAGCCACATTAATAATCTATATCCTCATGTGAGTATAGGGTCTCTTTTGTAGACTAGATGGCTAATCTAGCAAATGCTTAGGTGAAAAAATCATGCTAAGTAGAACCATCATTTAATGAGAACATTGTGTACACAGTAAAACATAAAACAACATTAATCAAAAGTTTAACGTTAAACAACTCATAAAACAAGAAATTACACAAAGACAAGACTAGAAATTGTAAAAGTCATTGTCTTATTATTGATCCAACTCATTCAAGAATTTATATTCATTAAGAATATCCATAGAGTCTTTGTGCTGGGATTCTTGCATCCAACGTGCATCTTCAGGAGGATAATTTCTAAATTAGACTAGATATCATCTTAAGGTTTTGCCACTTCTTAACAAATTTTCCTCATGCTTTAGGATAATCTTAGGTTGTAAGATTTCCTCTTGTTCATCAAACTCAGGTGGGTCTTCTTCTATTGGTTCCGTAGGAGGTGTACCTTTAAAAGGTTTAAGAAGACTAACATGAAAGGCACTATGTATATGCCATGTGGGTAGCAACTTCAAACGATAAGAAGTCTCATTAATCCTCTCAAGGATTTCAAAAGGATCATAGTAGTGTTTAGCTAACTTAGCATAGAACTTATGATGGCCAATCGGTTCACCTTGCCAATCCTTACCTATAGTATGTCCTAACCAAGCCTTTGTAAACTTAAGTAGAACCCAATCATTAATATTGAATTGCAAAGGCCTTCTATGCTTGTCTACAACCCTCTTTTGCTTGTGTTGCGAAGAAGATATAGCTTCCTTTATCTTTTGGAAAGATTCTTGAATATCTCTCACATATTCATCTGTAGCAAAAATATTATGCTTCATTTTAAGCATAAGAGGAGGCTTTAGCTTACCCTCTATGACTTCAAAGGGGGATTCACCCATGGAAGAATGCACTGTATTATTATATGTGTATTCCACGAATGGTAAATACATTTCCCATTGATTACGTTTGTCAACCTCATTAACATAACACTTCAATAAGTCTAGTATCGTGGAATTAACAATTTCGCTTTGGTCATCTTTAGTTGGTTATAGGCAAAAGAGAAATCCAATTTTGTAACCAAGTTTTCAAATAGACCCTGCCAAAATCAGCTAGTCATTCTGGGATCTCTATCTGAAAGTATGGATGTGAGTAACCCATGATAGTTAAAGATTTGAGAGATAAAGATTCTAGCCATGTGGTGTGCTTTAATAGTCTTATTAACAGGGATGAAGTGTGCTTGTTTACTAAAGTGATCCATTATAGTCCAAATTCCTATATTTGCTTGCATGGACTTGGGTAATCCAAAGATAAAGTCCATTGAAATACTCTCCCATGGAACATTTGGAATAGGAAGAGGTTGCAATAAGCCTAGAGCCTTTCCTCTATCATATTTAACTTTTTGACATACCATACATTGCTCCATGTATGTATGTTTATCTTTCCTCACGGATGGCCAATAGAAATAATTTTCTATTGCTTGCATAGTAGCGTGAATACCTCAATGCCCTACATAAGGAGGAACATGGGATTCATTCATGACTTTGTCTCTAAGGTTCTTTGTCATGAAAAGTCATGAACCATGCAACCAGAAACCATCTTTTAGAGAGTATGGTTCATGAGGAAGATCATTGGAAATGTTACCCATAATGCTAGCATAGTCCTCATCATCTACATAGTCATCAATCATGCTTGTGAGATCATTATGATGAGCTATTGTAATAGCATTGACCATAGGTCTCCTGGATAGAGCATCTACCATTAAATTGTGCTTTCCAACAATATGGGCTATGTGGAAACTGAACTGCGAAAGAAAGTTTGACTATCTCATTTTCTTATTTGAAAGCTTAGTCTAAGTCATAAAGTATTGAATACTTTGATGATCAATTCTAATAATGAAAGAAGTCCATAAAAGATAATGCTTCCATGAATCTAAAGCATGTATCACTGCTAGGAGTTCCTTCTTATAAATTCCCAGTGAGCCTTCTTGTGGTTGCAATCGGCAGCTTTCATAAGCTATAGGGTGTCCTTCTTGAGGAAGGATAACTCCTAAGCTGTCACCCAATGCATCACAGTGGACATCAAAAGCCTTATTGAGATCTAGAAGCACTAATAAGGGTTGAGACTTTTGCCTCTTTTTGAGTTCATTAAAGGCCTCAACTCATGTAGGTTGACGGGCTCTGGCCATTCTTGAATGATCTTTAATTTATCACGGTCCATTCTTATCCCATCCTTAGAGATAATGTGACCAAGATAATGTATTTCTTTCAAGAAGAACTCACTCTTTTTGGAGTTAACATACACATTAGGGAGAGAATGGGGTCAAAAAGGGCCTCTTTATTTGCCATGGGACTAAGAAGGTGCTTAAGAGAAGGACAAATAGATACTTGCCATGTGGGCTGAAACCTTGGGTTGTCATATGCGTCATAAGAATCTTGAAAAGATTCTTTTCTTCTTCAAAAAGTGGGGGGGGAGAGTTCTTCCAAATTGAGTGAACAAGAGTGCATCACAATCACATTAGCAAGCTCTTTCCATAAACAGGCTACTTGATATAGTTTTGAGTTTACTATCACATAGTGCCATGTGGCATCCCATCCTCCAAAAATTCAAATTAAAAAAAAGTATCCGTTTCGAGGAATCAAATTAGAAAATGTTTTCCCTTAAGTGAAAAGATTTGACTTCCTTAAACTGCCAAATAAAGAGGCCCTCCTAGACTCCATTCTCTTTCTAATGAATTTATGTTGTTGTAGGTCCTAAAAGGCTTTAGAGAGATGCTCTTTGTGCTCCTCTAATATTTTAGAGTACATAATTATATCATCAAAAAATACTCCAGTAGACAAACAATACTTACAAAAAATTCTATCCATTAATTGGTTGAAAGTTACAAGAGCATTAGTGAGACCAAAAGGCATCACTAAGTACTCATACAACCCAAATTGATTCATCAAAGTAGTCTTGTGTATATCTTCAAGCACTATCCTTATTTGATGGTATCTGCTCTTGAGATCTATACGCTTGTAATAGGTAGGTCCTTGAAGCTTATCAAAAATATCTTCAATTTAGGGGACTAGAAATCTATTGTTTAGTGCATGATAGTCCACACACATACGGTATGAACCATCTTTCTTCTACACTAACAATACCGGCAAACAATAGGGTGAGGAACTAGGACGTATCATGCCCTTGTCTAGTAATTCATTTACTTGGGCCATGATTTACTCTTGCTGGGCCATGGATACTCTATAAGGGGCCTTATTGGGAGGGGAACTACCTTGAATTAGTTCTATTTTATGGTCATTGTCTACCCTAATAGGTGTAAGCTCGTTACGTATCTCGTTCGCAAAACATGAGTTGTATTTATGCAAAATTTCATTTAATCATAAATGGTTTGAGTCATCATCATTAACATGAAATTGAGTAGACACATTATCATGCACATATCTATCATTTACATAAGGGGATGGGGAATCTTTGACATGAATGATATAAGAAAAAAGAGATTTCTTTATTACTTTCTTTGCTACATCACTATTTACAAGAGGGATAGTGTCCCCTTTGCTTTGTGCCTTAATGCTATACTCCTTACCATAGTGTGTGAATGTAGCTACTTTATCTTGAAATTGAATCTTTGTGTATAAATGATGAAACCAAGGCATGCCCAAAATTACATGTTGGTGAGCTAGTGGGGATATGTAGAATTCTTCATTATCAGAATAGTTTTGTATATGAAGATGCAACTTGCCAATCAATGGTGTGACTTGTACTTTTTGGCCTTCAAATGGAGATCCCATTTCTTCAACATTGATTCCCAATCTTTGTGCAAGCTCAACTAAAATGAAATTATGGCTGGAGCCTGGATCTAAGAGAATGAAAGCGCTTTTCATCACTTAATCTCCCCCAACTGTATAAAAGTGGAGATGAGCTTGGCACTTCATCATCATGATTGGGTAGTATGTGTGTTGTTTGTGGAGTTCCTTAAGTCTTCTTGGGATAGTTGCGGTAAGTGTGCCCCTGATCCCCGCATCTAAAGCACCAATTCTCTTTTTGATGCTTCTCAAGATTAGTAGGGGATAACTTGTTTTGGCCTTTATACTCCTTACCCTCTTTCTTCTTGTTGTCATTTGTACATTGATCCTTGTTGGTAGGAACCTTGGGGTCTTTATTGGCACGGTCTTTTCCAAAGGTCTTCTCTCCATTATCTTGTTGCTTTATAAGACCCTTATTTGGAGTGAAAATCGTTGCGGCAACCATCGCATGATGGATAACCTCAGAGATGGTTTTGGGCTTCTGTGCATTTATGTAAGTCTTCATATCCTCATTTAAACCTACACAATATCGCTTTTTCTATTTAGAGAGGTTGATCTTCTTATGCACTATCACTTTGAGATGCAATTCCCAAAATTTGTCAGTGTATTTTTGCATTGATTCACCCTTCTCTACCTTGAGCCCACGCTATACCATTAAGACATCATCTTTGACTTGATCTGTTAAGAACTGCTTCATGATTTCCTGACAACACTCCTTCCACCTATGGGGAGCTATACCCTGTGTCCTCAAGCATGCCCACCACTGTTGTGCACTCTTCTGAAAGTGCATGGCTACAGAGCATAGCTTGGATCTCTCTGTAAAGTGCTCCCCATCAAGTTCCACATCAAATTGCTAGACAAAGGCTAAGACTTTGTTCATTTGTCCGTATGAGCCATCATATGAAAGGAAGGTAATATTCTTACCCCCTTCCATGAATGTTTCAAGCCTGTTTCAAGGAAGGTAATATTCTTACCCCCTTACTTGAATGTTTCAAGCTTCTTTTTTGTCTTCCATGCATGATATCATTCTTTGCACTTCTGTGAGGAATGCACCTTGTAGGAAGATCTCGTGGACAAAGAGGATTCTTTAGTCTATGTTGAAGGAGGAGAGATTGAAGGTGGATAGGGAGACCTTCTCCTCTTTTGAAGGTTTCTTCCTCACTTACTTCTCCCCTCATTCAAGAAAGAGTTTGGACTTTGGCTTGGACCGTGGCTTCTCTTTGATGCATAGTTAGGAGAACGGGGAATGCGTCTCCTTTGAGGTGCAACCTCAAACGAATATTCTTCCTTATTAGCATCTCTAGGGCTTCTTCCTCCTTTGGGGGAGGATTCAACCACTTGATTTGGTGAATCAACTTGGTTGTTGGGAGGAAGGACATTGTTTGAATGCATCAGCGCTTGCACCATAGGTTGCAGTGAGGGATTAGTTTGGGCATCATGTAATGATTGCACCAAATACCTCAAACCTTGAGGTCCTTCCATTGAGACTTCATCTTCCCTTCAGTTTATGGTGCATACATCAATTGGTTCCTACATATTATTAAACAAGGTTTCTAACTTCATGTTCTATGAGAAAAACAAAGAGCTTATGGTAAGAGCACACATGTGAGCAATCCACGATTTGCAAGTGTTAGCTAGCTAGTGAGGGTTAATAGTGCCACCTCCAAATGACGGACCCAAGGGACTTTCCGCATGCTCACTAGCACTAAAATTGTAGGTAACCCTTTCGAGCATGCTAATAAGGCAAGGGCTCCCTTCGGTGATCGCGCAAACGGTTACGAAATAATAGCTCCTCAATTGACTCAGATAACTATTATAGATAGTCGTCTCTATTTGTGAACTTATCCACTCTTTTCTTTCAACATAGAAAAGAAATCTTGCGTTCTCTTACACTCTTATGCAATTCAAGGAAGCAAATTTTGTGTGCAAGGATTTGCACAAAAGTGGCATGCAAATGGTTTTGCTAGAGTATGTTCTTACCCCCTAGATCCTAAAAGCTCAATGGTATAAGTTCTCTCTAGGTACAAATCACTTACATGAAAGTGTATGAATCTTTGACACAAACTTGCTAATCCTTGCGCTTAGAATGCCTAAAGACCATTCCTTTCTTTGCAAGAAAAGAAAAACCTCACTCTGATACCAATGTAATGGTAGTCAACATTTAAGTCTTTATCTCTTCTAGTTTTTCAAACTAAGACTAAGGAAACATAAACCATTTATACCTTTGTTAAAGACACATCGTTAGCACAGTTCTTTAAGTTCTTTTTAAGAAGAACTTAGGCATGCCTTCCCCTAAGCTTATACTATTGGCACTCATACTCACAAGCATACACAATATGTATACTCATGGCCAATTTGCACTATAGCCTTTTGGTAAGAACATTGCACCATTTTCTTAGCAATTGCAAAAAACATTGAGAGATAGATTTCCCTTAAGCATCCAGATCCAGTGATTGAGCCACTTGCTCTAGTGCAACACATAGACATGAATCATAGCATAAACTTGCAATAAAATTGAAATAGACAAGACACAAGATTGAGGGTCGCATTTATGAGGCCGGCCCCCCCTTGAAAGGATTTCTTGTTGTGTATTTCTTGATAATTACATTCAATAAGAGCTTGAGCCATCATGACTCTCTCTTTCCCACATCAATATGGGATTGTAGGCCCATAAAACATGAGTTGGAGCAATCAAATAAGTAATGAGTTTACCTATTTTTCTTGTTCAATGATGTAGATTAGCTTGCCTCATGTAGCTTGCACTAAATCTTCTATTGGAGCTCTTTTTCTTCATTGGATTTAGCATAAATAAGAGAGATTATGAGGGATTAGTAGAATCTAGGTATGTGCAACCAAGGATGGAAGCACTATTACTAGTCGGATGGTAGCAATATTGCATATCACCTTGAAGAGGATGTTAAGAGCTCTCCATAGCACCTGTTTGCACACCAAAAGACCTCTGGAAGAGAGAGATGTGAGAGAAACATGATCTCAAGTTTTCTTTCATGCAAAGAGAGCCTTTGACAGCTAAAACTAGGGAGAAAAGTGTGGGAAAGGGTGTGGATGAGAGAGAAAGTCATGGGGGATGCCCTAAATGTGTGGGGGAGCCCTCCTTTTGGATGCGCATTTCATCAAGGACCATTGGATAGGGCCTATCCCATCCCCCTTGCCTCCTAGCCCTCTATTTTGACATGTGTACATGATCCTTTCTCTCTCTCTCTAGCCCTTGTTCCCGTAGTTTGAGCCATGATTCTTTGGTTTCAAGGGCATTCCTTACCCGTTTTGAGCCCTATAACTTGCTATAGACTCATGGCAAGATTTTCTAGACACCTATGCAAGATGTTCCATCATCTAGACCTTTCCCATTGGTCTCAGATACACCATTGCTATCTAATTACTAGGCCTTCATGGTATTTTCTCTCTCTAGATTATCAATTTTAGAGAGATAAAATCATAGTTGAGGTTATAAATACATCAAAATGGATTTTTGATGACAAGATCTTTGGGACATAACTTGCTTTGTCCATTGTACTCCTTGATATTCTTCTTTTTATTGCCATTAGGTCTTTGATCCTTATTATCGATATTCTTATTATCCTTGTGAGCATGATCCTTACCAAAATTCTTCTCTCCAATCTCTAGTATCTTTGTAATACCTTTGTTTGGAGTGAAGATTTTTGTGGCAACCATCACATCATGGATAGCTTCAAAGACCATTTTGGGCTTTTGTGCATTAATGTTAGTCTTCATATCTTCATTAAAACCTATACAATACTGTTGCTTTTGTTTCAAAAGTCAATCTTCCTATACACTATTGTCTTGAGATGAAAATCCCAAAAGTTATCAGTGTGTCTTTGCCTGGTCTCACCCTTCTCCAACTTAAGCCCGTGCCATGCCATTAAAATGTCATCTTTGGCTTGATTGGTCAAGAATTTTTTCATTATCTCTTGACGACATTCCTTCCATGTATGAGGGGCTTCACCTTGCATCCTCAAGCTTGCCCACCATTTTAATGCACTCTTTTGAAAGTGCATGAAAACGTGGCATAGCTTGGATCTTTTTTATCTGAAGTGCTCCCCGCCAATTGCCACATCGATTTGTTGAACGAAGGCTAAGACTTTGTCTGTTTGTCCATATGAGCCATCATATAAAAGAAAGGCAATATTCTTACCCCCATCCCTAAATGTCTCTAGCTTCCTTACCTGCATCCATGCACAAAAGGTCCCCTTGTGCTTCCTTGAGGAATGTGCCTTGTAAGAAGATCACGTGGATGAAGAGGATTCTGTAGACTATATTGAGTAAGAAGATCTTGAAGGTGGAGAGAGAGACCTTCTCCTCTTTTGAAGGTGTCTTCCTCTTTCACTTCTCCCCTCATTCAAGAAAGTATCAGGACTTGTACTTGGGCAGTGGCTTCTCTTTGATGCACGGTTAGGAGAATGAGGGATGCATCTCCTTTGAGGTGCCACCTCATACAAATGTTCTTCCCTTTCACTATCCTTAGGAATTCTTTCTCCTTTGCGTGAGGATTCAACCACTTGATTTGGTGCATCAACCTGGTTGGGAGGAATGAGATTGTTTGACCGCATCAACGCTTGCACCATGGGTTGTAGTGAGGGATTAGTTTGGGCATCATGCAAAGATTGCACCAAATGCCTCAAAGCTTGAGTACCCCTAGTTGAGGCTTCATCTTCCCTCCAATGAATGGTGCGTACATGAATTGGTTCCTGCATATTCTCAAGGATGGTTTCCAATTCTTAATAATTAAGAATTGTACGTTCTCTTACACTTTGTATGCAAATTCTTTGTACCAAATTTTGTTTCTAAGGACTTGCACAAAATCACATGCTAGTGTTTGTCTAGACTACGTCCTTAGCCAGAGTGAAAGAGCTCAATGGACTAAGTTCTCTCTAGGATCAAGAAACCATATGAAGGTGTATGATTCCTTACAACAAACTCTGCAACTCCTTGCACTAAGAATGTTTAAGATCATTCTTTTATGTAATAAGACAAGGAAATACAAAGCTTTGACACCAATGTAATGGTAATCAATGTTTACTCTTCTATCTCTTCAGGTTTTTGCAACATAGATAAAAGAAACAATAAACCTTTGTTATCGATTAATAACACATCCTTAGCACATGTTCCTTGAGTTCATTATTAGTAGGAAATTAGGCATGTATTTCCCTAAGCTACATCATTAGCACTCTAGCACAAACATACACAGTATGTAAGCTTGTCGCTAATATGTGATATAGACTCTGGGCAAACAACATTACACCATTTCCTTGATGGTTGCATTAAAGATGTAACTTGGTAGCTTTTCCTTAAGCACACAAATTCTAATAGTGGTTATCCACTTGCTCTTGTGCTACACGTATTAATGAAAATATAACATAGATTGAAAAGAAATTGAAAGAAACACAAACACAATACTAAGGGCTACATTTATGAGGTCGGGACTCCCTCAAAAGGAATTCTCATTGACTAATTCTTGAATAATTACAATCATATGAGAGCTGGTGGCCATCATGGCTCTTTACCCACATTGCTATGGAATTTAGCTCCATAAAACATGAGTAGAGCTGTTAATTTCATATCAACATTACTTGTTATTGATTATGTACCGATGTAGTTGGGGTAGGATCACTTGATCCATCATTGATTCTTCATATGTGCTCCAATTTGCCAATTGGACTAGCATACATAAGCAATTTTATGAAGTATTAAGAGAGATTAATTATGTGCAAGCAAGGATGGAAGTACTAGTCTTTCTCTGATAATATGAGAGTAGCATATCACCTTGTACACGGGGCTAAGAGCTTCCAATAGATCCTTTCAACACTCAATCTAAGTTTGAATGTGAGAGATACGACCAAAAGACACTCACGTGTGTGCTTGAGGCTCTGTCAGCTAAAGTTAGGCAGTAAAGTGGGGCAAAGGGTGTGGAGGAGAGAGAAAGAGGAGTGGGGAGCCCAAAAATAAGGGAAAAGACTCCTCTTTTGGATGCACATTTCATTTTTGGCCCTTGGATGGAGGCTGAGTCTCAATTCCACCATCCTAGCCATCCATCTAGCTTGTGGCCACCCTTCCCCCACTCTTTAGCCCTCATTCCCACATTTTGAGCCATAATTATTCTATTTTGAGAGTAGTTCTTATTCGTTTTGAGCTCTAAAAATTGCCTTAGACTCAAGATAATATTTTTTAGACAATTATGCAAGATGTTCCAGCCTCTAGACCCTTCCCATTGGTCTTAAATACATCCTTGCTATCATATACATTGGTCTCCTTGGTATTTTCTCTTTTTAGAGTGATAAGTTCTAGAGAGATGAAATCATTATTGAGGTTAAAAGTGCATCAAAATAGATTTTTGATGACATCCTTAGTCAATTGTATTGTCTTGAAATCCTTCTTAACTTTAAAACCTTCCTACAGTCGCACCAAATATGAAAACTTTCATTCTTCTATCTCCTCTTTCAAACACATATAGTAAATCCAATGCCAACTCCAACTACCTTCTCTACATATACAAGAAGAGATGATGATACCAACTCCACAACAAATGAATTCATTCTACTTGGGCCCAACATCTGGTGAAGCACCTCTTTTGATATCTTTCCAAAAAATATCATAAATGAGTAAACACTTTCTTTTTTGCGAGGCCAAACATTGTAAAAGTCATCAGAAGGTAGGAGTTACTCACAACAATTTTTCTTGGAGAATTTCCCAAATAAAGTCACATAGCAAAGCCATGTAATCGAAGAGTATCATACAAACTACAACTGATGTAATGAAAGTAGCAAAAAATACAAGTGCATGCTTATGATCATTGCATTATTTGATGTCCAGATCCATGATGCATAAGATGTTTTGGATGAATCCCCACTAAACATCATGAGTCTCCATAAAGAAGGCATTGTATACACAAGGAGGTGCATTTGGGAGTAGGCAGCTACCAACAATCCTCTATCCTCAATGTCACTTCATTAGGTAGGCCAAAGCTCATGATGATGGCTACTTGAGTGGAAGACATAGGGAAATAAGCTCTATTCCCACAAGAAGTTGTCTAAAACTTCCAATGATGTTGAATACAAAAGGGAAAACACACAAAAGTCCCATTCCCACTAGAAAAAATGTCCAAAACTTCCAGTGGGGTGTCTCATGGGGCTCCATGCATCCATCATAGTCAAACACTCCAAAGAGAAAAGCCCAGTTGAAGGAGAAATTTGTATACCTATGATTGCTTGTATGCATGAAGCTATCAAATTTGGGAGTACCATATATTTCTCTTCATGGATGCTTTTATCTATGACTCACATCCTTCTATAAGACCAACAATGTACCCAATCATGAGAAAGACTCTCATAGAAAACCATGCTGACTGGCTCAAGTAGACATTCACCAAGCTACCACAAAAGGTGGGTATTGTGTAAATTATCTTGTTTGTGATCCATCATCACTTTGACCATATAGAACTTTCCCTCACAAGGGCACCATTCAAGGTAAGATCTTTTGTGGTACATAACCAAATGACATGCATCAAAATTGGCCCTAGGAAGCTCCCTAATAGTATGCTCAATCAAATGCTAAAAATGATCATGTTGCTTGTACATGTAAGTGAATTGAGGATCATAACATCCATAACAATGATCTTAAACAAGATATGCAAAGGATAAAGGGAAGAAAAACAATTTTTAGGTAATAAAAACCTTGGACACAAGGTCCTTCGAAAGCTATTTAGAAGATGAGGCTAGAAAGATACATGTGAACTTTTTTAGAACAAATTATCCAAAAATTAAGATGCTGCAAAAGAATCATCCAAAGAGCAAGATGCTATGACCTATGAACACAAAAGGAGAGTTTAAGTTTTGCATGAAATGTCATCACAACATTGCCACCATACATGATGTGCACAATGTCGAGTCACACATTGATCCGAGGGCTTGTAACAAGGCAACAAAATGACAAAACCAACCACCATATAGCCATTATTGCTATGGAAGTAGCAAAGGTCACAAACACCATGGAAGAGGGTTCCAAATGTAGAGAATAAAGATTATGCTTCAATGGATGTAATATTGACAAAACCATCCATATCCTCCAAGAGAGTGCACAAAATGTTGAAATTGTTATCTGTCTATGTACTAACAATGAAAGTCATTTGGAAATAGAACCATGGTTGATCCATAACCAATAAGTGTAACACATGGTTCAATATGATAATGTGTCAAGGAGTTGTGAAAGATCTCCATGAGAAGAAAAAGGAACCCTCTTTTTTCAATAAGCTACAACAATCAATGCACTCTTTATAGAGCACGACAACGAGAATAGAAAATGGGCTTTGTATTTGAAAACAACCAGCAATTACAACATTATGATACTGTGATAAAAATTACTCAACTTTGCACCTCTAACTAGAATCAATAGCCTCTTGTTGTTATAAATTAATGATTATGTATAAATCAATAAACAAATTGTGCTTTGTTTGTGTTCTCCTCACTGCTGACTAAATTGTTTGTGTTTTCATCACTAGCATCAAAAGAGCTTCCATAGAGCATCCAACTACATTTGCTTGTCACTTTGATCCATTATAGATTATACGAGCACTCTCGTGCAAAGGCAACAACTACACCATCACCTCATAGGGTGTGAAGGCCTAGTTTAGGGACCCAACTCATCCACAAAAGTTCATTCTTTATATACCTCTTAAGTACAACAAAATTGGGATTCCTCTGTGCTTTGCACTTGGCACATTTGCCTGCGACTTCTCATGCACAAGGGCTATGGAATTCGGGTAGAATTTCACACCTAAGGATCTTGCTTTCCTCTTGCCTCATCATTATACATGTGTAATAGCTGCAAAAATCATTGACAATGGTTGGGCTTTCGTGTTGAATACATATTCATATAAAGGTAGCACATAAGGGTCTCCAAAAATGTTAGACAAATAAGCTAGAAAAATGAAATAAATAAGCAAGAAAAGCAAGAAAATAAAAGAATCTTGTCCGAGGCCCGGTTGGCCTAGACCGAATGTTTGTGCGTGTGTGCATGGACAAGGGCTAGTTAGCCAAGGTCCTAGCTCGGGGAAATATATCAAGGAGGTGTGAACAAAGGCTTAGGGGATGGGAGACATTTTTTTCCCATAAGCTTGTGGGAACCGTCTCTTAGAGGGGCCTCAATTAGCATTTCTAGGATACATAGGTTGCGAGGTGAGAAGCACACACATGTCTAATTTTCCCTCTTAAACTTGGTATCCGAGCATGCATGTTTCATCCTCAAGGAAGAATTAAGGATTAATGGAATCTTAGCCTATCTTCTCACTCTACTCTCTCACCTCAAATTGATGCACAGTCCTTTTCTTGGAGAGAGGTGGTACTTGTCCTTCTCCTAGTCCCAAGACCTTGGGCTTTGACCCACACAAGCTTCAAGGGAAGTCCTTTTTGTGCCTCAAAAGGAGTGTGTACCCTCATAGTAGAGAGAGAAGGAAGAGACAAGAGGCTCACGAGCTCCAAGGCTTGTCCCTTTCATGAAAAGTTGTGTCCTTGAGCTCTCCCCATCATCAAAAGGCGTGTTTCAAAGTCCACAATAGAGAGAGAATGTGTCTCGCATCTAGAGAGAGGGTGCTTTCTCACTTTTTGAGTTGCAAAAGGTGTTTTTCATCCACACAATAGAGAGAGAATGTGCCCCACGCCAAGAGAGAGAAAGGGCATCACCCACCACCAACGTGAAGAGAGCTTGAGCCTTCAACACTTTTGTGCAATGAGGAGTGTGGCCTCCTTTGCTATATGAACCCTCCACTTTAAGAGGCTATCCTTGCATGTGGGATGTGTGTACCCCCATTTCCAAGCTTCTATGAGCTTTGACTCCTCCATTTCCTTCTTCCACATGAGTTGGGAATTTTTTGTGCAACCGCCTTCTACCTCAAACTTGGCACAAGCATAAGTAGAGCAAATGGGATCCGATTTACGAGCCATTTGTGCAAGTGGATATAGAGCACATGAAGGCCTAATTTTGGAGCAACCAAGGGTTAATTTTTTCCAACAAATTAGTGTCCCAAAAGTGCTCCCAAAACAAGGTTCCGTCACATGTAAGCACTACTCAACCACTTCGAGATAAAGCCACTTGGAAGACTTGTATGGTGCAAAGCATTTCGACACATTAGAATGGGAATTGGAGTGCATGTACAACAGTGTGTAGCTAATGCTTTGTAGAGATTTTGGTGTTTCAAGTGTCAAATAAGTGGTTATTGCTTAGTGTTCTTGCAAGGCTCTTTATGCATAGGATTTTGTGGGCATAATGCATCTTGAATGTGGCTATTTGATGAGCATGATATAGGAAAAAGATTGTACATATTGTGGCTGCATTTTGTACATCCTTTGAACATAGTTTTATGCATATGCTTGGTGTCTTTAAAGATGTCAGTTTATGTATTTGGTTTATGTGGTAAATTCTCTTGTATATAGAGAGTTTGGCAAGCAAGTTTGTAAGCCTTAGCCTTACTTTGGAATTGGTCTTTTCTCTTTCAAAAAAAAAAAACATAAACATAAAACATAATAAAATAAAATAAAATAAAATCAATCCAAAACCAACACTCTTTCATGACCAAACATGGAACAAGATAATCAAATGGAAGAAATTCAAGAAAATGGGAAAACCTCCACTATACCTAATGTAAATGCACATATCTCTATTCTAGAGACACATATGCAGATGCTTTTGGAGCAAATGCGTACATTGACTAGCCTAAGGGTGGGTATGGACACTACATAGTCATAAGGGTTGCCTAAACCCATGTTGGATGCGCCAGATGTCGTGTTAGAACCCCCTTATGCCTGGGAGGACATGATGGTAGCTCAAAGATTCACAACCCCCCAAGTATAATCGCACTACTATGTCACTGATGCCTCATGCAGTGGAGCAATGGCTCTCCAAGTGGGAGCAGTGTTTCCATTTGTGCAATATCACGGACGATGTGGCTAAGATTCAACAAGCGACATACAATTTGCTTGACGTCGCTCATAGGTGGTGGCGTAAAGTTGAGCAAGATAATGCTAAACCCACTACCTGGAAGGAATTTAAAGTCATTTTCTATAATAATTTTGTCCCTCCAGATGAGCGCAACAGAGCCTTGGACTCTTGGTTCTTTATGTCATAAAAGAACTATTCAGTCCAAGATTATGCCGATAGATATCGGGAGATCTTGTTGAAAGTGCCAGAGCATATTCCCAATTTTCTACAAGTTCATAAGTTTGTTCTTGGTCTTACAAAGACTCTTTGGTCATTGGTACGCAAAGAGAAGTGCCAAACATTGAATGAGGCCATTGAGTTGGCTATAGTCCTTGAAGATGGCAAGCAGTTTCCCTCAGGACATAGCCAGAGATCTTCATGGACTAGAGTACCTCATTTTTCCTCTACGGTCACCCCCTTAACCTCTTCAAGTGAAAGCAAGGGTAAAGAGCCTAAACAACTTCACATGATTAAGATCGCAGTTGGAAATAAGTGCAAAGTCTCAGCAATGGTTGAGAAGGCTTACAATAGATCTATGCTCACTCCGCAGCAGCGAGACAAGGCAATGAAAGAAGGCCTATGCTATGGATGCCTAGGGCAACATCAATTCAAAGAATTCTGTAAGAAATCTAAGATCACTGCTAGTATGGTTGTAAACCCCATGCAAGAAGCAAAAGAGAGTGAGGAAGATCTTTTGGATGATGCGGATTAGAATTTTCCACAAAGAATTCTAGCAATTTTGGTCACCAAGAAGGTGTCTAGTGTGCCAGATGCAGTCTTGTCGCCTGTGCCACAACAGAGATATCTGTTTCCGAACACAGAGTTGATTGTATTAAAGGGTTATGCGCAAGAGCAACCCATAAAGATTCTCTTTGATACAAGATCAACTCACAATGTAATCAGTTCTCATCTTGTCAAGAAGCTTCACCTCCAGACACAGCCTTCTAACTATAGATATACCATGGAGTTGGCTGATGGCAAAGGCACAGAGATATGGGATCACCAAGTGGCTGACCTCCCATTCATGATCTAGTCATATCAAGAGAGAATGGATTTTGAAATCACTAAGCTTGCAAGATTTGACATGGTTCTTGGCAAGCAATGGCATGCGTGGAAGAAGCCTACCATAGGCTTCTCTTCTCATGTCATATAGTTTAAGCATGACGAGCGCCGATTGTTAATTCGCGAAAAGCCGGATCTCTCAGAAGCAAAGCTCTTGAAGGCCACCAAGATGCTCAAGTTAGAATGTAAGCTTTTATATTTATGTTATTTAGATAATGTGAACCTAGTTATGGATTCACAAGCTAGTGGGAGCTCCACCACCCCTGCTCTTAGTCTTTCTAGTAAGATTAAGGCAGAGTTTGCTGATGTTTTTAAAATTGAGCTTCCTACTGGATTACCTCCTCGCAGGAATGTGGAGCACCGTATAGAGCTTGTGCCAGGGGCTAATCCAGTTACTCGACCACCTTACCGTATGAACATTAAAGAGGAGACTGAGGTAAGAAAGGTGATTGATGAGTATCTCAACAAAGGGCTCATCCGTCCTACCTTTTCCCCTTTTGCCTCACCTATCTTACTTGTCAAGAAGGATGGATCTTTTTGCATGTGCGTGGATTACCACACATTAAATAAAGTTATTGTAAAGCATCGATACCCCATGCCGAGGATTGATGATCTCTTAGATGCTCTTGCGGGAGCCACTATATTTAGTAAAATGGATCTTAAGAGTGGTTATCACCATATTAGAGTAAGAGATGAGGATGTATATAAAACTACTTTCAGAACTCGTTTTGGTCAATATGAGTATTTAGTCATGCCATTTGGTTTAACTAATGCTCTAGCTATGTTTATGATGTTGATGAATGATATTTTACGACCATTTATGGGTAAATTTGTTGTGGATTTCATTGATGATGTGCTCGTATATAGCAAGAACCTCATAGAGCATGAGATTCACTTGAATTATGTATTTCAAGCATTGCAGCAACAAAGTTTGTTTGCCAATTATGAGAAAACCTTTTTATGCCTTGCAAAAATTGAATATCTAGGTCATATTGTTTTTGCTAATGGGATACGTATGGATCCCAAGAAAGTGGCTGTCATTTTAGCATGGCTAGTTCCTCATAATGTTTCTCAATTATGATCCTTTTTAGGATTATTTGATTTTTATCGTAAATTCATAGAGTACTATTCTTATATAGTTGCTCCTATGATAGATTTGTTGCAAGATCAGGTGTTGTATACTTGGACCCCTATGCAACAAGATAGTTTTGACTCTTTGAAACAAGTAGTTTCCACGGCTCTGGTCTTAAAAATAATAGACCCAGAGAAACCTTTTGAACTAGAGACTGATGCTAGTGGATGGTGGCTATTGGCACCATGCTAAACCAAGACGGTAGGCATGTTGCTTTTGAAAGCAAGCTTTCTCCAGTGCAATAGAATTGGCCAGTACATGAGCAAGAATTGTATGCTATCATACATGCTCTTAAGATTTGGTGCCATTATTTGTATGGAGCCCAATTTCAAGTGTATACCAATCATCATACTCTTAAATATTTTTGTAGTTAGCCAAATCTTTGTGGCCAACAGGGTCGATGGACTGAGTTCATGCAAGAATTTCACATGGAAATTCTTTATCACAAGGGTCGTGATAATGTTGTCGCAGATGCCTTATTACGCATTGTTCATACTATGAGCTTTACTGTTTTATAAAGCTCTTTACTTCAAGACATCAAGGATGTTCAGAAAGATGACCTTTTTGCAAAGCAAGTTAGGTCTACTCTTGATAGTGCAAAGTTAGCCTCGTCTATCTCTCCACTCAAAGTTAAAGCAAGTTTGTTCACCAAGTTCTGAGTGGAGAATGGGTGGGCTAAATGAAAAGGCAAGATTTATGTTCCTAGCGCGCGAGATCTCAGAACTAAAGTGTTACAAGAAAACCACGATAGTCCATGTGTGGGCCATCCTAGTTAGGACAAAACCATCCAGTTGGTTAGACAGACGTTTTGGTGGCCCCATCTACACAAAGATGTCCACAAGTATGTCCAACAGTGTTTTGAATGTCAAGCTATTAAAGCCAAAATAAATAAAACTCCAAGATTACTTCATCCATTATAGATTCCGGAATCAAATTGGCAAAGTGTGTCCATGGACTTTATTGTTGGGTTACCTAGAACCCATTCCTAGAAAGATACTATCCTCGTGGTAGTTGATCGTTTGAGCAAGATGGCTCATTTTATTCCTTCTAAAGAAACTGTGGAAGCTCAACAGGTTGTTGATTTGTTTATTTAGAATGTGTTTCACCTTCATGGGATGCCTTCTTCTATTGTCTCAGACAGAGATGTATGTTTTACTGGTCATTTATGGAGACAATTTTTTTTCTAAACGACATGTTTCTTTGAACATGAGTTTGGGTGACCATCCCCAAACCGATGGCCAGATAGAAAGAGTTAATCAAATTCTCAAAGACATTCTACGTGCATATGTCTCTGATAAGCAATCAGATTGGGACATTTATTTACCCCTCCTTGAATTTGCTTATAATAATCGACCTTATTAGGGCACTTGTTTATCCCCCTTTGAGATGAATTATGGTATGTCTCCTCCAGCTCCTGCTACCATAGGCATATCTAACAAATGCCCAAGTGCAGCTGAATTCCTTTCTTTAATCCAACATAATTTGCAATTTGCTAAAGACAAGCTGCAGCAAGCTGCTAGCATAGCTAAGCATTATATGGATCAGAGAAGATCCCCTCACATGTTTAATGTCAGAGAAAAGTTTTTTTCCAAGTTTCGTTAAACTCCACCTCTTTATCTATTGGAAAGTTTCCTAAGCTTTCGCCTCGGTTGTGTGGACCTTGGCAGATTGTTCAAAAGCTTAGTGATGTAGCTTACTGGTTTGAGCTTCCACTAGGTTGTCATGTCCATCCGGTCTTTCATGTTAGTAAGCTCAAACATTTTATTTCTTGTGATACTAACTTGATTGATGGTCTTATTTCTTTGTAGGAAGATGCATCCTCTAACCATAGTCCAGACAAGATACTAGACCAAAGAAAGAAACGATTGCATAATCGTACTCTTCGGGAGTTTCTAGTTTCCTGGAAGGGTCTTCCCTTGACGGATGCTACCTAGGAATATGAAGCTTTGATTCGTCAACATCTCCCACAATTGATCATTGAGGACGATGATTTTCAAAGGGGGAGAGAATGCTAGACAAATAAGCCAGAAAAATAAAATAAATAAGCAAGAAAAGCAAGAAAATAAAAGAATCTTGTATGAGGCCTGGTTAGCCTAGATAGGACGTTTTTGCGTGTGTGCATGGACAAGGGCTAGTTAGCCAAGGTCCTAGCTTGGGGGAATATATCAAGGAAGTGTGAAGGGAGGTTTAGGGGATGGGAGGTACTTTTTTCCCATAAGCTTGTGGGAACCGTCTCTTAGAGGAGCCTTAATTAGCATCTCTAGGATATATAGGTTGGGAGGTGAGAAGCACACACATGTCTGATTTTCCCTCTTAAAAAAAAGGAGATACAGGTATTTCAATGTCTCTCCCAAGAAGAACAGCTCCATCTTGTCACACTTTGGGGCTAGAATGACAATCACATCATCAAGAGAGCTAAAACCACCACTCTGAATTTTTTTGTTGTGCTTGAAGGCTTGAAAAATCATCCATCCCCACTCCCTATAATTGTTGATAGATAAAGTAGTGATTAAGACTACAATTATATCTCTAAACTTTCAGTTTGCTCGATGAACCGGCAAGGGCTTACTTAGAGTCTTGAGTTAGTCAATACAAAATGAACAACAACTCCATAGTTTCATGATGCAGAATATTGTGTCAATCAAAAGGATTGATAATGATATCTTCTCTAAATTTTGCATATGTGTTTTCTCCACTCGACCCCTCAAGGTATGCCTCTTGCATGTACATCAACATAAACTCCTTACAACTCTGCATGTGCCATTGTTATAATATGCACCCATACACATGCTACAACAAATTGAAGAGGGATGGTGGATTACATCCATATGGAAGTAGGCAATTTCAGGAGCAAGACCAATGGCACTCACAACATACATCTCATAGCAAGTCTTGGCCAAATCTTGTGCCAGTTGAAAGTTTTCTTTGTCATGAGCAATAAACAAAACCCTGTGTATGGCTTGTTGTTTCGCCAATCCCCATGTTGTGCCCAAGGCCAAGTTCCCAGCTAAGAAACACACTTTAAAAACAAAAACAAGATGGCAAATCTACACAAAGGTACTGTAAGAAAAACTCATTGCAATCATACAAGAAGAAAGCATACCACATTATCCATTTTGGGACTAAAATCACCCATCAAACCTCCAAGTAGTGGTCAAACAAATGTTAAACCATTTGGTTTTGACTTCTTAAGCAAGTGGCATTTTACCCCTTCCATAGCCTCCTCATACATGTCACGTAAAAAGCTAATGTACTCGTTGTTTGAAACAACGCCACCTTGCCTCGGCCATACTTTTAGCAAGTACTCATAATAACTATTGTCCCACAAGAGCCTAGCTTGATGTTTCCTCCATAGAAGTGTCCGAAGTGTGGACTACACAAGCCATGTGAGATAGGTCATTAGCTATAATGGATGGAGGATAAAGATCAAGCCTACAACACCATGTAGTTATTGCAAATGATAAAGGATCACAAATAATATTAACCTATCACATAAGGATGCGACAATGGAGATTGAAAACAATTGCAGAAATGCTGGCAAGACAAAACCAACAATTTGTAGGTGTTCAATTCAAGTAGAGAAAATAAGTTTATATCATCTATGTTGGTCTCCACCATAATTTCACATACTCCTTGCATCAAGGCCATAATCGGGCAGTACTTGCAATCGCAAAGAGGATCTGGCTCATCTATAAGTCTCCTACCATGCTTGACTTGTATGAATGCCATTGAATTGATAAAAGAATACTATTCACTTGTTCTTCAGATCTTGTGGGTTCCCATGGTAAATGGAAGAGATTCTCTTTGAAACCTACTGGGAATGCAAATAGCTTGCATTTGAACAAAACACCAGGGAGACCCAGGCACAATTTGATAAGGTAGGGATGAATAGGATGAGGAAAATTGTGCTTCCTTTAACGTGCTTCCATTGCCTACTTTTGCTTCAGGTCAAGAGACTTCCACGTAATAAAGTGACATAATTTTTCCTATGGCAATCCTCTCATAGCCTTGAATTTTGAGACTAGGAAGCTCTATGGCATCATACGGGTTGCATTCTAATGTTAGGCACTTGTGAAAAGTGCTCATAAGCCTGAAGATGGGCTCTTAAGGCCCGCACATTGCACATTGCAAAACAAGATACAAGATCACGTAGTGAATTGGCAAGAAAAGAAAAGTTGAAGTGAAAGGGAAACATTTACAGCCTCCCAAAAAACAACCAAATCTTACATGAAAAAGCTTGACTCAAGAGATCACCCACATGCAAACAAGCCCCCAGGGGGGGGGGGGGGGGGCGTCATTAAGCAATTTGGCATAACTTCACCCATTTACACATAAAGATCTGTTGTACTTGCTTAAGAGTTTGTTTGCATTTGTCAATGTTTGCAATTGTGATTGGCACCACCAGAATGCACATATCGCTCTTATTGAAAATTAGAAGCAAATTACCTTATGTAGATGGGAACTAGGCCATCTGTTTTAGGCAAGCCTTTGAAATGCTCTAGAACACGCATGGTAGCGGCATCATTCTTAGGGTCACCAAAAACTTCACTCAAATATCCAAACTCCATTTGTAGATTTGGGGCCTCAGATGTGCCGCTTGCCCTACCATATGTATCTGCAACATGAGTAGAATTAGATCTCAACACTACATCTGAGTAGGGGATGGTTGTCAAGCTCAATGTAAAGGGTGCCATGAGCCAATCCCCCAAAGCTTTTGCTAGTCTTTCGGGGCCATTTGTAGCTTCACACATGTTGTCAATCCTGATCCGAGTAGCATAAAAGACATACGTCTTCGCTATTCTAAACCTTCAACCATTGGTGGTAGCCATTGTGTGCGCGTGTGTGTGTGTGTGTGAGAGAGAGAGAGAGAGAGAGTATGGATGGAAGAGGACACTGTGTACACACACTGAGCTGCGAGAATTTTTGAATTTTCCCGCTCGAGCCCCCTCTCGTCATCCTACGTGGCATTCAAGAAGGTGCCACATAGCCATCTATGTCAGATTTCATTAGTGGCATAGTTGAGCTCTTTGGCATGGTTCAGATTTCATTAGTGGCATGGTTTAAAACAATCTCCATCGGACGGTTTTAGAAGCCTCTCCCAAATCGCGGTAGTTTTCTCACCATCAATCCCTTTACGTTACTTCAATGGCGGCCTGTGCCATTTAGTGATGAGGATCAAATTCCTCTTTCAAAAGCTGGTATGACTTCCAATATTGATCTCAAACGTCTTTCCATGATTTCACTCCCTTCTTGTGGAGCTTCGAAGCCTCTTCTTCCTGTTCTTGCTCTAATGGTAGCCCAATCAATGGTGGCTACAAACTCTTCTGTAGATTGCCAGAGGGAATCACATTCTTCATCTTTAACCAACTCTTCCAAATGGAGCGGGACAGTGGGGACCCTTTAGGCAAGATATCATATTTGCTAGCCTAGATTGTGATAAAAGGACTAGTGTGTTGTAAAGACCGTGAAAGTAGAAATATAGAGCCAAAGAAGTCCTACTTGGCTTGGCTTATAGCATACAGAGCAATCTAGACCAACAAGAAGGCTCTCAAAGTAAACAAAGGGAATGGGCTCAGCCAGAGATGCAAAAAAGAAGAGAACAACATCCACATTTTCTTTCAATGTGAATGTATTGTTTCTACTCTGGATCATATCAAGAAGCTCATAAAAAGTCATGAAGGAAGAGCTCCTTGGTCATACAAAAGTTTACTTATTGGTGAATGGGTCAGGTGCTCAAATAGTTTGTGGACGATGATCAGAGTAGAAATTCTATGGTGGTTGTGGCTAGCAAGACTAGACGCCATTTATGGAGGGCTCAGAGAAGATTTTGGGGTGCTCAAAGATAAACTAATAAAGGTAAGGGAAGGATACTACTCCAGAACAACTGTAGAACTAGAAACCGAAATCGAGAAACTTCCCAGCAAAAGTCGAAATGCTGAAGAATTTGTAGAGCTAGAAAGCCTAAGTAGGAAAAAACAACTTCTAACCCCAACAAACTTGAGTTTTATCCTCAAATTGTAGTATCCGTAAAGAGGTGTGGATGTGAGGTCTCTCTTGTATATGATTGTCTTAAAAGAAAGCTGGTATGACGTGTACATGCGTGAGTGCGTGTGTGTGGGTTGGTTTTCTTTAAGTACCTCTGGTTCACACCAAAGTTCACCCGCATCAGTTTTAAGTCATTCGACTGCTTGCTTGCTGCTAATTGAAGATGGGCTCCCAGGTGCGTATATTGTTATGAAAGAGCTGTCCATGCCACGACACGGCCACCTCTTTCTAACCCCTACGTGCTGCGTTTTTGTTGCAGGTTCCAGTTTGGGCTGTAGAGAATCGGGCTCGCTTCCTGCGTGCTGCAAAGGCTAGCGACAGCGCTGGCAAGGCACCGCTTATCTCGGCGGCCTCGGTCTATCGCTCCCTCTATAGCAATGAGGCTCTCACGCGAGCGGGGGTGAGCGTGGGGAAGACAGATGGCTCCGCCATGCTGACCACCGCTGCAAGGATTTTACCACCCCCGATAGATGTGAAGCCCGAGGAGGAGTACTACCGCAACGAAGACAACCACCCGGATATCCTAGCTACTATCCTGGAGACTGCCCGAGTGACTGCCGGCTATAACCCCGCGGCAGCTGGAGCAGCTAACACCCCTGAATTGGCCGCGGAGCAGCACGCCGCGTTCCTACGCTTCCTAGAGGAGGTAGACTTGTACTATGCTTATCTGACGCTGGCGGTCATGGACACTCGACAGGTGGTAAACACTAGCCTGGACTGTGAGGGCCTTGTCAGCGCCGTGGCAGATGTGGTTTTGGCGGCTATGGGGGAGGCGGGCCAAGGCCTGAAAGATCGCATCGCGAATACCATCAGAGCGGCTGCGGAGCGCGTCACCAAGAACGTGACCACCAATAGCGTGGTTGACGTAGGCTACAACAACGTGAATCTTCCGGCTCCCACGACTGAACGCCCTAACAGAGACCCAGCTAGTACGCTCTGCTTCTCTATCGTGGGAATGAGCCGCACAGTGCAGAACAACGGGTTTCTGAAAGGTACTACTGACTCCTCTAGCGAGTATCTCTACATAACAACGGCCACTTATCGCATGAGGAGCTCGTCTGTGAGTGCGTATGCTTCCTATCTGGCTGGCTCCACGATCATCCCTGCTGAGCGTGTCATTGAGAACTTTCAGACGGTCGGGTAAAGCGAATCCTCCGGTTTTCATGAATAAGCCTTTGGTTTTCACGGGAAGACTTTCCCTCCCTTGTACAGGCAATACAAGTGGCCTAAATAATTCTTCCTCGGTTTCTCTAGCTTTCTTTTTTTTGGGGCGTTTTTGTCGAGTCATTGAACCTTCATGCTCGTGTAATTGAAGATGATTAATTCTTGCGATATGGGGGTATGTTAGGCTCGATGAAAATGCTACCCGACGGTTTGGTTTCTTTGTTTGTTTGATTTGTGAGCACGTTATATTTGAGAGCTGGTCATTGCACCTCCGTGTCTGCGCCATCAAGGATATATTGATTGATTCCTTCAAGGTGGGGTATGTTACACTTTTCAAAGCATCTCCAATCCTCCATAAGCATCGAGCATATCTAAGAATTGGCCATTGTAGCTTTGGTTTTGGGCGATTGAGGACGGTTGATTCTCTCAAGGTGGGGTTACTTACACTTTCGAAAATCTCCATATTGAGTAGCGTGTGTGTACTTTTGATGGCCACCCTTCCTTCGCAAAAATGATGGATTTTGAGTGGGACTATCCTTTTTCATACATTTTAGTGTATTTTGTGAAGAATAGATCAACTAAAATGTATTTTTGTGAATAATAAAGATCAATTTTTCACTTGTAAAGAATAGTTTAGGGACCCCTCTTGCGTAGAGTGTATGGGGCAAATTGTTAATTTCAAGGAGATGTCTATCTACTATCCTTTATGTCTTTCCCACTACTCACTCTAACATGGTTTCACAATTCATGGAGTGTTTCTTGATGTTCTTGACACACAGAGCAAGGAGAAAGCTTGTTGTTTGTATTGCAAGCTTGAGTTGTCATGTTACAGGTGAAATTTCACTTGCTTGATGTTCGTACTTTCTACTTTGTTGTGTGATGAAGGAGGTCTCCATTTTCCTTAATTTATTACAGCTAGCTAGCATGACCCCCATATTAGTGAATCCTTTGGAGACTATTTGATTATACGTCAACTAAATTTTTTTAACATGTCACATCACCTTTTCATATCATTTATGAGCTATTATAGGGTGTGAAGATAGAATGAGTCCTTAGAATGCTATAAACCTTAGGCTTCTTCTCAATGTGTTGAACTAAAGAAACCTTGGGATGATCAGGCATCATACTTCCACTTTAGAGCAATGGGCACTATTTATGTTTTGGATGATAGAACACTTATCTCTACACATTAGTAAAGATGAAGGTTAATTGTCTCTTCTTTCATTTGAGTTGGATACTAACAATAAGCTTTTTGACTAGGATGTAGCTTTTGATCCTTTCTCACTTGTTTGGAGATGCCAAACCCCAATTTGGCAAAATGCTTTACTTCATAATTTGCGCATGGCAAATACATTCCCATTTTCATTTGATAGACTTCAAAGATAAATGCCATTCATAGTTGTCAAAAAACTCTCCAACTTGAAAAGATCTTGGTTACTTGTTATTATCTATAAGTAAGAAATGCTATGTTTCTATGTCCTTGGCTCACTACAATAGGGACATGTAGACTTATTCAACAATTTTTGAACCTCAATAAAGATGAGGTTTTTTCTTTAATACATGGCCTTGAGTGTAAGAAAGATGTGGCAAAAAAGGAACTTGATAATGGTGCTTTCAAAGAAAAAGATCTTGAATATGTGGTTATGGGAGACTTAGAAGCTCAATCCTTGCTCTCGGAAGGGGGTTTAAGGTTCAAAATCAATACAAACATGTTTTAAATCAAAGATTATTTGGTGAAGAAGCATTGTTGTAGCAAAGAATGATATAGTGATTGTCAATAAAGAAGTTGAGAGCGGGTCTTCTAAGATGGAGGGTCTTTTAATAATTAAAGTCTTCTAAGATGGAGAGTCTTTTAATGAAGCAGTTTTTGTTGGAGAACTCTAGGACTTCTTACCTTATGGAGATGAGACTTGTAATTTCTTGTAATGCAAAGGATCCTTAGTTTCCTTGTGTAGGGAATAGATGGAAAAAGAAACCAAACACTCTTAAAAGTACTTTGATGAGGTATGTCAATTTGCTAGGTAGATAATCTTGATGGAGAGAGAAGCTATTTGACAAATTTAAGGTACATTTTAAATAGTAGCAATTTGATCTAAGAATGGAGCTTTAACTTGCTAGTTCAACACTTTTCAAACCTCAAAAAACTTGAGACGTCTTCTTTGCTACATGGTTGCAAGAGCAAGAATGATTTGGTATAGAAGGAACCTAATAGTATTATTGTAGGAAGAGATACTTAAGGTTGAAAATGAGCATAAACATGTTTTAAAGAAGAGGTCATTTGGTAAAGGTCCATTATTGTAGCAAAGAGCAAAATATTGCTTACAAATAAAGAAGCCTATGTCTTACTTGTATGCAGAAGTAAAGCCTTCTTACATGGATGATATTTTAATTAAGTGTGTGTTATTAAGAACTTTAGGATCTCTTCTTTTATAGAGATAAAACTCATGATCTCTTGCAAGAAAAAAGATCCTTAACTTGCTTACTTCAAGAATAGGAGAGCAAAGAAACCTATTACACTTGAAAATCTTTGATGGGGAAGGTTAATTTGCTAATTGTACACCTTTGATGGAGAGAGAATTAGTTTAGAAAAGAGAGGTACATACCAAGTAATAACAACTTGGCCTAACTTGAAGCAATCTCTGATGGGGAAGGTTAATTTGCCAATTATACACCTTTGATGGAGAGAATTTGTTTAGAAAATAGAGGTACACACCAAGTACTAACAGATTGGACGAAGTTGGAGCTTCAACTTGCTTCAAAGAAAGTAAGTTCTAATTAGTTTATTATCCCATTCATCTTTGAACTTGATAGTCTTCAAAGATGGATTCTTTCAGCAAGCATCAAATATTTTCCAACTACAAAAGACCTCAGTTGTCTACTACCATCTATAAGTAACAAAATCTCTCTTTCCATATTATTGGATGATCATAGTGGGGACATGTAAACTCATTCAACCAACTTTGAACCTCAACAAATCCAAGGATTCTTCTTTGATACATGGTCTTGAGAGTAAGAAACATTTAGTAAGGAAGGAACTTTCTAATGGTACTTTAGAGAAGAAAATGCTTGAACAAGTGATTGTGAGAGACTTAGGAGCATATTTGTTGCTATAAGAAGGGACTTGAGATTCAAAATCAACACAAACACATTTTAAAGTGGAAAACATTTTAAAGTGTAACTCCTTGACCACAACATCTACCACTCCCTCAATGATTTTGGTAGGTGGTACATCGGGAAGGTGTAGATGTGTTTGATCTTTGTGAAGAAAGTCATGAAAAATAGGTGAAGGCTAAAGTTGCCACCACATGGATCTCTGATGAGGCAAACCACAGTCACGGCTGGAAAGTCCCTACTACTTTGCTGAAAGCCCAAGGCTATGGGAAAAAGTGGCAGGACTATTGGGTACCCAAATCCTCATACATGAGACATCCATCGTCAAGGAGTCCCAACAGGAAGACCAAGGCATCTCATCCTTTTAGGACGCAGCCAATTTACAAATGGGTTCCCAAAAGCTCAATTCCTAAACCCAATCCCATTCTTAAACCGCAGAAAGCCACAGGGGAGAAGCCTCGTTTACAATGGAGACCTAAAAGGACGAACCCCTCAGCTAAGCCAGCTTCTTCAACTCCCACAAAGACACCTAAGCAAACTTCAACTATGGAATGGAGACCCAAGCTCAAACCAACAAGTGCTTCCAAGCCATTGATGCTAGCCATTCCCCAGGGCATTAAGAAGCCAAATCACGCCACGCAAGTGAGGCTAACTGCAAGAACATCCCCAAGTCAATCGACGATACAATGGAGGTCTCAAATGCTGTAGCAACTCTTGCAACACAAGCTATTGCAACCAGTGGTAGCCAATCATTTTTCTATGGCCACAGAGGCTATTTCCCAATCCCTTACTACTGAAACGAAGAGCACCTTCCATACTCACAATGCACGAATACCCCCAACCCGTACCTAGCGTATTATGGGCAAAGTATCCCACCGTTCCCCACACAAAGTCATCGATAGCAGGAGGTGTTCTCTCCTGCAAAGCCCCTCAACTCGGATGGTTTTCCACACAACTCGAGTACCAAAGGCATCATGCACTGCATCATGAGTAAAACATGTATTTGTTTTCAAGCATACATAGGGCCAACCAAGGCCACTGCATAGACACATTGCCAAGTAGACACCCATGCACAATGTGCCCAGGAGTGCACCACATCTAGGAAGGGGGGAGGGCAACAGGGGCAACACCAATGCAAGCAGGCAAGCGGGAGGATAAAAAATGATGAACAGAGTGTGCGACAAGAGGAACCCTTGGTCAAACAAATTTCAAAATGTCCAAATTGAGATCCAAACACATAGAAGGAGTCTACAAGACAAGGGCAACCCACACATGAAGTCAAAATTGCAATAAAGTCAACGGAGGGGACAAAAACCCAAGTCGTGTCCAGGATTCAAGCTATCTGGAGAGTTTTTTGACAAAATTTGACTAGCCACAAGTGAAGTATAAGGCAAGGGCATCAAGAATATCAAGTCAAAGTTGAAAAAATATGTGCAAAAATGCCAGAATCTCAGTCGTGTCCACGATTTTGCATAGGCACAGAGCTCCAAACTTAGATTTGAGTACATGAATGAGCTTAGAATGAAGAGATAAACAAGATGGTCAAGTCAAATTTTGCAAAAAAGTGCTTAAAAAGTCAGTCGTGTCCACAAAACCAAAAAAGTAAAAAAAGAGGCATTTCAAGCTCTTCAAGCAAATCAAGCAAGAGGAGAGCAAGGAGAGCAAGGAGCTTGTGAGAGATTGGAGTGCGCTCATGGGCCACCTACGGGGTAGCATCCACATTTGGTAGGTCACCCCGCGCACACACATTTTCCTTATTCGAGCCCTCGTGCTCTTTGGGTTAGATTAGGTACAGGTACCCGGGGTGGTAGGCCTGAGTGTTGCTCCGCCGCCATTTCCCCATAGCACTAGTAGCGCCGAAGCGCTGCCGAATTTTTCACAGCCTCTGGTAGTGTCACGAGCACGCGAGTGAATGCAAGAGCGAACGTGAGAGTGAGCAAGAGACGTGAGGCTATGCACGAGACATGGGTTCCTCCTCGGAATCCAACATCTCCCTACACCAAAGCCCTTCCCCCGACACAATCCCCCCACTATCACTCATTAGAAGCACGTACAAAGCAGGGTGGGTACCACCTAAAATAGTACGTAGACACGCAAGAGCAGCATTCCTCCACGACGTATTCGAGACCCCACAACAGAGGTCAGTGGTCGTCTTTGTACCCACCGAGGCCTACTGGCAAATAGCCAAGTCCCAGTCGACCCAACGCATACTCGAAGTAGCTAGCTTCTGGAGATTCTTTAAGTTGAGGCCTTGGGGATTGGATTACAGGCGAGCATGGGAGCTCCAATGGAGCCTAGAAAGAGACGGGCTAGCCACAATGACTGGATTTGATGGCCATGCCATGCAATTCACACTAACTCGCCAGATGGTAAGAGAAGCCCTACACACCGGTGGAGCCTTGCTCCCGGAAGGCAACCTTGCACAGCATGAAAAGAAGATGGTGACCGGCCAAGACTGCCTCACCTTCGCCAATCTGAAGCACAAGGAGGTGACCTTAGCCCTCCAATTGTACATGCAATTCTTCGGGATGGCTCACACCCAAAAGTACACAATGCCAGAGCCGCGCATGGCACTACACCTCACAAAAGCTTTCTTGGATCGGGATATGCTAGAAGTGGACTGGAGTGACCACATCCTCCAAAACATCCACCGTATCCAAGAAGGGAGCCGCCTCTCAGGGACCAGTAAATCCAAAAAGAAACTACCACTGGCCCTGGGAGCGCCATTGATCCTGACGAGGCTGGCCTATTATGCCATGGGGGCTATCCATCACCTACCGCCTCCGCTTACCTACGACGCCACAATGCCCTTCTACAGGCGTCCTAATATCATGCGGTCCCCCGTCAAGAAGCAAGAAAGGGAAGGCAAGCCAGCAAGGAAAAGAGAAGATGAAGACTCCTCAGAAGAGGAAGAAGTGGCCCCCTTACGAAAGCGCATGAGAGGCACAGTCCCACCTGAGCAAGCACCACCTGTCATGCCCTCAACTCAAGCCACACCTAGAAGAGAAGGCGGCCAAAGTGCCCAGAGTCCCTCAGTTAATGTAGATGACTTTATCAACCTCGAGACTCTCAATCGCATGATTGATGAGGACAACGCCAAGGCTGCAAGGAGGGCTGAGCTAGAGAAAGAAAGGGAAAGAAAGGAAGCATAAGAGCTTGAAGCCGCCAAGGCCGAAAGCCTGTGTGTGGCCAAGGAGAAGAAGAAAAGACGAAAGGTAGAGATGAGAACCAAACACCGCCAAGAAGGGACCTCCACCTCTACAGCTCCCCACCCCTCCTCACCTAAAGAAGTGCCCCTAACTACTCCCCAAGAGATACATGAAGAGGCGTAGCCTATGGAAGTGAAAGAAGGAAAGGTGCACAGGGAAGGCAAGGCTCCCATGACAGAAGAGGAAAAGAAGCCAGAGCCAGCCAGACAAAAGACTCCCAGGCCTTATTTAGAAGAAGAAGAGGACGAGAACCAAGGCGAGAACCTCCAAGACTATGACAAATATGTCGGTGACTCGAGTCATGAAGAAGAAAGAGAAGAGGAGGATGAGAAAGAAGAAGAAGAAGAAGGTGAACAAGGCCCCTCCCCTCCAAAATAGTTCAATGTCCATCATCTAGAGGTGGAGGTGGATATGAGAGTACAGTATGAGATTAAAGACCGCCTGGAGGCTGTAAAGAGCAACGCTGTCTACCAAGCCCTCCTCGCATTTCAAGAAGCAAGTGAAGTTATAAAGGCAAATATTTATGATAAGATGGAAAGCAAGGCAAAAGAAGCTCAACGCCAAGTACCCAACCCAATTTATGCTCAGCAGGCAATGCAAAAGGCGATGAGTGGCATGCTAGAGCTTAGCATGGCCACTATGTACAAAGACGCCATGAGCAGAGCTGTGAAGGCCAACTTTGAGAAGGCCATCCGAAACTACTATGCCAGATCTATAAACATGGCAAAGCTAATCGACGCAATAGTAGACCAGAGAGACCACTACCGCAACGAAGGGCTGCGTCAGAATGAGCTTGTCAAAGATTCACTAGAGCAGAATGCTCAACTCAAGAAAAAAAAAGAAGAATTGGAGAGATAGCTCAACGCAGCAGAAGAGGCCTAGCTGAACCATCAAGAACTGTATGACATAGCAGTCGAGGAAGCCTCAGAAGCAGTCAAGGCGCAACGAGCCCTTGAAAGGATAATAGAGCACATGGAGGCAGAAAAAATACCGCAGATGTTGAGACTAGCCGAGCTTCAGAACGCCATTCAAGCCAAAGATGAAGCAATGAAGCTATTGGAGAAGAGCTACCAAGAAGTGAGTGAAGATCGTCAAGCGATCAACACATTGCTCTCTCTCTCCAAAGTCCAGCTAGAGACAAGCCTGCAAGCCAACAAAGTTTTAGAAACCAGAATGCAGTAAGCTACCACAAGCTCTACAGGAAGTACGAGTAAAGAGGCCGAGCTCGAGCAACAGCTAGCCCTTTAGAAGGCTCTAGTCGATGCTCAACCACTAGAGACCTACAACATGTTCATTGAGCTACAAAATGTGAAAGTTGAGCTCGCCTCCCTCAAGCATTCTACTCTACTGCAGCCCATGCCTACTCAATAGAGCCTACACGCCTCTAAGGCTGCAAGTACGAGCTCACCAAGGCCAACACATTGCTCTCTCTCTCCAAAGTCCAGCTAGAGACAAGCCTGCAAGCCAACAAAGTTTTAGAAACCAGAATGCAGTATGCTACCACAAGCTGTACAGGAAGTACGAGTAAAGAGGCCGAGCTCAAGCAACAGCTACCCCTTCAGAAGGCTCTAGTCAATGCTCAATGACTAGAGACCTAGAACATGTTTAGCGAGCTACAAAATGTGAAAGCTGAGCTCGCCTCCCTCAAGCAATCTACTCTGCTGCAGCCCATGCCTACTCAACAGAGCCTACACTCCTCTAAGGCTGCATCAAAATGAGCTTGTCAAAGATTCACTAGAGCAGAACGCTCAGCTCAAGAAACAAAAAGAAGAATTGGAGAGACAGCTCAACGCAGCAGAAGAGGCCAGGTTGAACCATCAAGAACTGTATGACATAGCAGCCAAGGAAGCCTCTGAAGCAGTCAAGGCGCAACGAGCCCTTGAAAGGATAATAGAGTACATGGAGGCAGAATGAATACCGTAGATGCTGAGACTAGCCGAGCTTCAAAACACCATTCAAGCCAAAGATGAAGCGATGAAGCTATTGGAGAAGAGCTACCAAGAAGTGAGTGAAGATCGTCAAGCGATCAACACATTGCTCTCTCTCTCTCCAAAGTCCAACAAAGTTTTAGAAACCAGAATGCAATACGCTACCACAAGCTCTACAGGAAGTACGAGTAAAGAGGCCGAGCTCAAGCAGCAGCTAGCCCTTCAGAAGGCTCTAGTTGATGCTCAATGACTAGAGACCTACAACATGTTCAGTGAGCTACAAATTGTGAAAGTTGAGCTTGCCTCCCTCAAGCAATCTACTCAATTGCAGCCCATGCCTACTCAACAGAGCCTACACGCCTCTAAGGCTGCAAGTACGAGCTCACCAAGGCTAGGTCCTTCAGGACCAGTACCAGACGCCTTCAGTGACATCCCTGCAAGGCCTGAGTACGAAGAACAACCAGTCCCAACCCCCTCAGAAGGCCTACTACTCACAAGGAGACCGGGGGATGACAAGGGCATAGAGTACCGAAGGAAACTCATGAATGAAAGGTAGGAAACCTTTGAAAATCAATGCTACAAAGCCCTCTCCACCCTTTGGCCTGAGCCACATGAAGTCACATCTAAGATCTGGCCATCCATTATAGTGATGAAGGCCCAGCTGGCAGCTTATTTCCAATAGTGGCACGAAGACAATCCAGTGGATGAGCTCAAGCCAGGCTACCAAGAAGTAGATGTTGACAGATGGCAAGTCAAAGAGGTGATGGAGAGACAGCCCAAGTGGCGTTTCCAATTCCTTGCCAGGTGGAGGACAATAAAGGAATACAAAGAGGCACCCAGGGCACTCAGAATTGACCCATCCTTTTGCCCAGTGCCTAGAAGATACACATGGGACCAATTTGAGGTGCTTTTGAAAGACAATCCTAACGCCCTTAACTACCCTCTCTGCCCGGTACGCCCACATGACCAACCCTTAAATGAAGTATGGTCTCTAGAGGCATGCATGGATGTTGAGGCCAAATTCAAGGATGCCATGGACCTCTCATGCCAGATGCTCGTCAAGATTGTCCAGCTTCTGTCCACATGCATCAACGTCTTTCAAGACATCCAACACCAAAGGACAGAATGGTATAAATATGACGAGCCATATCAAGGCTTGGCTTTTGACCTTAACGAGCTACCCACAGAGGAGCAATTTTGGGGTTTTTATGCAAGGCTTCAACACCTACCGAGCCACTTCATGGGGACGTGGGAGGAAATGATGACTACCGCCTTTTTTGACCCCGCTCCCCTGGCTTTCTATGCTACTTGCCAACCACTACAGACAAGATTTGTGGCGCAGAGGCAAATGCAGTGCACTGCCACCGGAGTCCAAAGTCACCTCCCCGCCAACGTTTCTATCCGCCAAAGAGAAATTTATGACACTCTCAATGCCAGCGTCCAGCTAGGAGCGAGATCAGCTCGGGGACGATCTAGTCGAGGAAGGGGGGAATGATCGGGGACTATCCAAAGGGCAAGGCTACACGAAAGATCAAGTGCTAAAGGATGCTCGCCCCAGAAAAACCGAGAATTATTTCGGGAAGCTGGCCCGTAAAAACAGCTTATGTAAAAAACCCGCAACTCATTATTGTAAATCTTCTATTTTTTGGGCTCTATGAGTTCCAAGTTGTATGTTTACTTTCCCGTAATGCAGCCTAGCCATGGGGATGCTTAGATGCCTAGAAATAAATTAAGTGACTAGTGCCCGGGCGCCCAAGTGTGTAGTGGACACTTGATTTTGAACAAAAAGGGGCAAAAAAGCCAAGTTTAGGGATCCATTTGTAGCTAACTCAAGTGAAGGTGAAGAGCTCTCAAGCTTTCATGGCTACCTCCATCTCCTTCTCCACCCTTACTCTTCTACTACTTGTATGAGCTAAGCTCTTTTCTCATTAATCAATGAAGCAAGCTTCTTCTTCTCTACTCTTATCTTTTCTATGTGTGTGAAGCTACTTCTTGCTTGTGTGTGTGCTCACCCACCCTCTTCCTAAGCTCATGTGGGTTCAAGAATAAGCTTCCCCATAGCTTATCTCAAGCCCACTTGAAGATTAGAAGAGCGTCCTTGAGCTATAGGAGTATGGTGTGTGTGTGTGAAGCTCACCATTGAAGCTTGAAGCAAGCATGGTGTGTAGTGTTCATACATAGGAGTGTAATAGTGGATGAATGTTGTTTGAAGTGTTGTAGTGGGCTCACCAATTCTTTCATCACACTTGATAGAATGAGGAAATGAGGAGTATTTGTGTGTGTGATTTTGTGCGTGTGTGTGTGTGTGTGCCGGGAGTGCTCGTGGATCACAATAGATCATTGTTCTCTCTCCGGGTGAGAAGAGCTTCCATGCTCACCAATTTGGGCCGTGTCCTTGGATTGACAAGGGATTAAAACCCCTATTGTTGGTCAAGACCGTACTACCTATAGCTAAGCGTGGGTGGCGTGGAGCCCCAACAGAGACCCTTTCCTTGAAAACTAAATTCCTAAGAGTTTAATTTTTAAAGATAATGATGGATGCCCAAGTCTAGGGTATTGTATAGGGCCTCTTCTAGGAGACCTCTTATTTTGAAATGATATGGAAAAATGATGAAGGTAACAATGTAAGTAATTCATGCAAGGTATAAGTGAGTCTATAATGTGAAGATGTGCTTCATATGGTTATGTTATCAAGATTGTGGGATAGTAGTGTATCGTGAATGCAAGATGTTGTATTTTTTTCAAAGTCTGGTTATGAAGCATCAAGTGATGCTAGTATGGTTTCCTTGTGATAGTTGAAAGCTCTGCTAGGCTATATGACTAGTGGGGTTGAACGCAATACTCTCCTCCGAAGATGGCAGTATCGAGGGTTGCCGCGGAGGTTGAGCTCCAACAAGCCTAAGAGCTTAAACCCATTAGTTTCCTTTGATCTGGTAACTAATGGGTATGGATCCCTTTGGGACACTAGCTTGACTGAGGATGACTGATGTTCATCACATGATGTGATGGCAACGTGCCCCCATTGCTAGGATGCAGGTTTCTTCCCATTTGTAGTTGGAGTGAGAGGATGGGTGGATCAATTGAACCCAATGGGGTTCGATGCTTCAACTGAGTAGCTATGTAGCTAGTATAAATGTATGTGAAGGTTAAATTGATTCTAAAAGTGGTTGTGTTGTAGGTAGTCTAGATTGAGAAAGCTTTATTGAAAGATTAAAAATGTACTAGGGTTCTTTTTGTATGAGTGTATAATGTACTCAGTCCGCCTGTGGACTCAGTTGATGTTACAATGTAGGTTGTATATGTTCTTAATGCAAAACAAGCTTCAATAGCTACTCTATGCATAGTGTGTTTGATCATATAGTCTCATTTTGCAATGTTATGCTTCTTTCCTTTCCCCCTTTCTCTTCAATTCTCTACCTAATTTCATCCGAGCATTACCCCCAAATCTATCCCAAATCAATCCACTAAACTTGGCCAAAAAGGCCAAGGGCTAGTGGCTGCTAAGGCACTGACCATCTCTGAAAGGATAAAAGAAAATATTTAAATCAAAAATCTTAAAATTGAGTGAGTCTTTAGTTCTCCTTTATGGGGTTATTAGGTCAGGGACCTCTCAACTTCTATGTTTTCTCATATTGACACTTTTAAGAGCCTTACTACTCACCTTGTTGTTGTCGGTGCTTCAATGTCTTACATGGTCATGTTCCTTTAGGATCTTAGATATTGGAGTTTTGTTATGTTTGCATGCATCAAGATGGTTTTGGTTTTGATAAAGCTTGTAGTCTACTTATTTATTTTGTACCACATATTGTAGATTCATCGCCATGATTCACATTCTTTTGCTAATTGAATAGGGAATTTTTTTTCTTTCATACAAGATTTGTAAACACTTTCATAATTATCTCTTCCTAAAATTATACTTTTTGGTTTCTATGCTTTACAAGTTGAGAAGTATGGCAATATTGGTACAACTTTATCCAATAAGGATGCTCTTGATTTTGATAGTTCTCGTATGTCACTAATTGAATATTCTCAATGCCATGATTGATGTGTAGGCATGATTGATATTGCTCTACTTACCTATCCAATAGAACATTCAGATGTTGCTTTGCTTATTTGAAAGTGTCCTTTTCAAGAAGAAAATCATGGTGGTTACTTTTCTTGAGGTGGATATTCTAATTTGCCATTTAGATCAGACATTGTTCTTACCACAACAAACATGGTCACATGGAACCAAATTGCTAGGCAAGAAGATGTGATAAAGAGCATGGTGTTTCTCCTACTTGTAATACTGGACCTATAGGTAAGTCACCATGTGACTAATCTAAGTGCACAAATCGTGCTACTTCTTGATACTATAAGAAGACGTATGATGAAGATGGAAATCAAGCCTATTTTGTTCAACAACCCTACAAATTGAAAAGGTGACCAATCAAGTAAATTGTGTTAATTTTCATATCTCTACAGATAGGATTCTATTTGTCAAAGATGGTGCAACTTTTCTTATCAATTTTGGAGTGACTAGTAATATAATGCATTATTCATAGTGGTTGCACAACTATCATGCTTTACACATACAAAAAATTGTTTATCTTATTGATGCATCTTGTAATATTCAAGGGGTTAGTGATCTTTATCTAGGAACTCTTTCTTCTAGAAAAGTACTAGGAGATGTGCTTCATGTCCTGATCTTCAACACACTCTACTTTCTATTGGACAACTAGTAGATCTTGGGTTATGTATCTCTTCTTATCATAACACATGTCAAACTAAGCAAGGTATGCTTAACCACAAAGCCAAACCCCTTCGTGTATAATGAGGTTTGATGTTATATCGTAGCAATTTCTAGCAACAATATTTTTGTCACTAGAGAGAGGGAGGGAGGGGGAGAAGTAGTAGAAGGTAAGAATGTTTCAATGTCATAGGAAAATATCCATAGAGACCTTAATGATGTCACAAGACAGAAGTGAGATGGGGAGACAAAGTTTCAAACTTCTAACATATCTTGAACAAATAACTTAATAACTTGCACGGTACACCACATTAGGGACTAGAAGATGGGCTGGTCCCCCCCCTCAAAGAATAATTTCAATTATTCAAGGAGCTGTTCATACTCAAGTACAAAGGTGGGAAAAGAGAAAGGCTATCCTTCTCTATTCCATTCTACCGTCATTCCTAATCATATTCATATTCATATTCATAGCAAAGGACAAACTCCCCGAGTGTCCTTGCACTTTCATATTCATTCCTTTCTTATCTCAGCCTGGATAAGCCTTTCATAGCCCAAAGGAAAGAGAATGGCAAGGAAATCTTAAGAATTTATATACCCTAACTTGGGGCCATAGTAAAGGAACATTAAAATAGCTTAAGAGAAGGGAGCGAGAGAGTTTAGGGGCTGTGTCTCTGCAATTATAGCTTGCTGTAATTTCCTGCACATAGCTCTTTTTTCATGCCAAAGCTTGGCTAAACATAGTAGAATATGAGAGAAAGCTTAAGGGATGAATTAGGGGCAATTTAGGGGTTGTTTCCAAGCTAAGAAGCTTGCTGTAATTTCCTGCACACAGGCAAAATTTCATACCGAGAGCGAAGCTTTGCTTCGTGGCATGCTCTCACATCATATTTATTCATGTAGCGGACTATTTTGGGCTGAAAACAGTGCCATGCTTGCTACACATCAAATAGGGTTCATAATCTTACATATGCTAGTCGATAGGGATAATCTTTCACGATGGTTTCCTTCCTTGAGCTCTCTAATTGATGTAGAAAGCCTCCGTCTTCATCTTCTTCATGATGATATGGTTGTTCCTTGGCTTCACTTTCGAAAGATGTTCTTCTTCTTCATTTTGCTCACATGGTCTCCTTTGTAAGCAACATACACACACAAGAGAGAGAGAGAGAGAGAGAGAGAGAGTGTGTGTGTGTGTGTGTGTATGTGTGTGTTCACCTTGGCTATGGTGTCCTTGATCTCCACAGGAGAGAAGAAGCAAGCATGCAAGAGAGGGAAGAGAGAGAGAGCAACTTGTGTCCACAAAACCCATAAATGGGAGCCTCCAAGAATGTGCCTCCTCAAGAGAGGGAGAGATTCATACACTTGACAGCCACACATGCTATAGAGATAGAGTGTGTGTGTGTGGTTCTTGGTTACTCAACCACTTGCATGCACCCGATTTGTGACATGTGTCACTCATTTAACTCGAGATCACTTGAACTTAAAAATATCTTGACTAGAGTCTTTGTTCCCTATGCATGTCATATGCATGCATAGCATTTCGCGAGCCGCATCCATCCATATCACTCTTGTAAGCTTGCATGTCGCATGCATGCCTTGCATGTCACATGCATGCGTTGCATGTTGCATGCATGTGTGTTGCATGCATTTGCATGTCATATATTCAACTCATCTACACTGAATGGACTACTCATATTGACTTGCATGTCATATTCTACTCACTCTGCTAGCTCATAGCTCACTTAGTGAGCTAAGGAGCTACTATGAGCTAGTGTGAGCTAGTGTAAGAGTACACTTAGTTACTTTCATAGTCTTTTAGTCAGTCCAACTGAACTAAAAGTGTGTGAAGTGTGCTCCCACACTCACACACTCATCATACACATAGTCTTTCATATTCATAGCTTAGACTGTATACACCAGGCATCCTTAATTATACTCTAAGTAGAATCCCATCTTACCATTTTCCTTCTTTATACTTGTGTACACATCCTGCTCATAATCATAAGTTCAGAACTTGTTCATATAAAACCTATTCCTACATTCATACACATTAGTTCATAGACATAACATTTCATTAGTAACCTTAGCAAGATGATGAAATAATAGCATTTTATTTGCCATGAAAGATCTAAATAGTTACACTCCCCCCACTTAATCTTCAGTTGTCCTCAATTGAAAAGCATCTTCATAAGTGGTAATGAGGTGAGGGTAATCAATTAAATCAGTCTTATCCATCCATTTCACATCCAAGGTTGTGTAATTCTTAAAGTTAACCAAATACTTGTGTTGTATTTGGCCTCCCTTAAGCTTGCAATCCTTGTGAAACACAATTTGTTCCGGGTGAATAAGTTCTTCAAGCTCATCCACTTCCAGTGGATCCTCCATACTTGGCTCGGTTGGCATAGGCCCCTCATAAAGTCGCAAAAGACTTACATGAAATGCGTTATGGATCTTCCAATGGGAGGGTAATCCCAAACGGAAAGATACATCATTGATCTTCTCAATAATCTGAAAAGGTCCATAATGGCGATTTGCAAGCTTAATCGCTTTGCCCTCTTTGCCTAGTTGCTTGCGTAATCGTGCCTTTTCAAACTTAAGAAGAACCCATTGTCCTTCCTTGAGATCTAAAGGACGACGTTTCTTATCAGCTGCTTTCTTGTGCTTTTCTTGTGTCCTTGAGATAGCTCTTTTGACCTGTTCATAAGCGGTATCTAAATCCCTTACATATTCATCCATAGCAAAGATTTTATCGTTTGTGCGTAGAATAGGGGGAAGTAGAACCTTTCCATAAATTACCTCAAAAGGTGCCTTACCTGTAGAAGAATGCACCGTATTGTTGTAGGCGAATTCGACTAGAGGAAGGCACTTTTCCCAACTGGTGCGTTGATCGAAAACATAACACTTGAGTAAATCAAGCACTGTTGAGTTGGCTATCTCGCTCTAGCCATCCATTTGAGGATGATACGCCGAAGAAAATTTTAATTGTGTTCCCATATTTTCAAAATGTGCTCTCCAAAAGAGACTTGTCGTACGGGGATCACGATCACCAATAATTGATGTAGGCAGCCCATGATGTTTGAAAATATGTGCAAGAAAAAGTTTCGCCATATGATCAGGTTTGATCATTTTTCTTATTGGCAAAAAGTGAGCTTGCTTGCTAAATCTATCGATGATTGTCCATATTGCATCATTCCCATATTGAGTTCGTGGAAGATCGGTGATGAAATCCATCGCTATGCTTTCCCATGGGGCATCGGGAATTGGAAGGGGTTGCAATAATCCAGGTGGCTTATGACGATCATACTTTACCTTTTGGAAAATCATACATTCTTGGACATATTTTTCAATATCGGCCCACATGCTTGGCCAATAAAAGTACCGTTCAAGTGCTTGAGTGGTAGACATAATGCCACGATGTCCTGCATATGGAGAAGCATGAGTTTCATCCATCACCTTTTGTCATAGAGGTAGTGCTACACATATAACTTGGTGATGATATAAGTAACCATCCTTAAGAGAATATGAAGACACCAATTTGCCTTGATTCAAATCAGCCCATATCGCTTTGAAATCATTATCATATGCATAAAGTGAAGGTAAAGCTGAAAATTCATCATGATGAATAGTGGAAACCGCATTTACCTTCGGTCTTCAAGACAAAGCATCTGCAATCACATTCTTGTGGCGTGGCATATGCATAACTTGAAAGTGAAACATAGAGAGAAAATTTGCCCACCGATATTCTTTCTCAGATAATTTTCTTTGTGTAAGAAAATATCTCAAACTTTGGTGATCGGTTTTTATGACAAAATCCGCTCCTAGAAGAAAGTGCTTCCAAATGGAAAGTGCATGAATTATCGCCATAAGTTCTTTTTCATAAATCGATGCATGCAACTCCGCATCATGTAGGCGTTGACTTTCGAATGCCACCGCATGGCCTTCTTGATTCAAAACCGCTCCTACACATTCCCCTGAAGCGTCACAAAGCACTTCAAAAGGTTTGTGTAAATCTGGTACAATCAAAACGGGTTCTTGACTTATCTTATCCTTTAGGGTTTGAAAAGCATTGCGTTGCGTTTCACCCCATTGGAATCGTACTTTCTTCTTCGTTAACTCATAAAGAGGGGATGCTATGTGTGCAAAATGCCGCACAAAGCATCTATAATATGAACATAAGCCTAGAAAACTTCGCACATCATGTACGGTTTTCAATTCGGGCCATTCCACTATGGCTTTGATTTTCACAGGATCCATTCGTATCATAATATGGGAGACAATGTGTCCCAAATAGTGAATTTCTTCCAAGAAGAACTCACTCTTCTTTGCATTGACGCAAAGCTTGTGGTTTCTTAATTCGTTGAAGCCCATTCGTAAGTGCTCTTTGTGTTCTTCCTCTGATTTGGAAAACACTAGCACATCGTCAAAGAAGACTCCCGTAAAGGATCTATAAGGTTGAAAGATCCTATTCATCATAAGGTTGAATGTGGCTAGAGCATTAGTTAGCCCAAAGGGCATAACTAAGAATTCATATAAACCAAAAGAGGTTCGAAAGGCTGTCTTATGCACATCTTGTTGTGCCATGCGTATTTGATGGTACCCACTCTTCAAGTCAAGGCAACTGAAGATGGTTGCATCTCTTAACTTATCAAGAATATCATCAATTCTTGGAATAGGAAAACAGTTTTTAATCATTATCTTATTCAAAGAGCGATAATCTATACACATGCGAAATGTGCCATCTTTCTTATGAACAAAGAAGACAGGTGAACAATAAGGCGAAGAGCTTGGCCTTATTTGTCCCTCGTGCAACAAGTCCTTCACTTGATTCCCCGAATCGATATATGTGATCGATGCCAATTTCAATCACCAATGGAGTCTGGACTTGACAGCGACCACGGTCCAGTGGACTGTGGAGTCTACATCCATTCATCGGGAGCCAGGACAGCTTTATAATTTGTTTGTTTTTACTGTCCCAATCAATACATGTGATGTCACTCCATATTCTGCGTCGAGACTGACCTCTATCTGCACGCGCTCAAACGTACATTAGCGATTCGGGAATCGGGACTTGGGAGTCTGGAAAGCTTTTTCTGATCAGCGAATCTTGCAAGTGCGTCCGTGCGACTGTGATTGCTCTGCAGGGCAGACAGCTTGCTACAGGCGCCCTCGCTGAGGCTAGTTGAGTACGTCCGTTGCGACTAACCAAGTCAAAGATGGGACTCGGGACTGCATCTCCAATCTCCAGATCGTTCCACGTGGAAGCCCGTGAGTGATGGGACTCAGGACCACACCTCCAGAGTCCCATGTTTCAACACCCTTTCGACATCTCGATTCTCTATCCATGCATGTGGACGGCTAACTTTTTCCACGTGATCGATCGAAGCATGCACGCCGTGACGACAGTGATTGCGCACTTCAAAACTGTCGTGGATGAGAGATGTGATGATGTCACTCCATATTCTGCGTCGAGACAGATCCAGGGTTCGGGAAGCTTGTTGAAGTATTGAGAGTTTTAGTTATATATTTAAAATTTTATATAGAAAAACTTGCTAAAATGTAGGAATTACTTGCTAATTGGGGGAATCGGGTCTCGGGATGAAAAGGTTTTAAAGCTAGCTCATAAAAAAATATTTCCCGAATCCTGGACAGACCACCAACTGCACGCGCTCAAACAGCGACTAGGGTCCATACATCGGGATTCGGGCTTTGCTGCAGGTGCGTCCGTTGACTGTGCATCCATTTTCCGGGAGTCAGGACAGCTTTATTTGTTGTTAATGCATTATGCCCGAATCAATACAAGTGATGTCACTCCAAATTCTACGTCGAGTTAGACGACCATCGCCACGCGCTCAAACAGCGACCAGGGACGCTCCCGAGTCCCAGCACACCCTTATACAGGATGATTTTGTACAACTTTATGATCTAATTTAATTTTTAACGCTTTGAAAAAAAAAAAAAAAAAAAACAGCGACCAGGGACGCCATACATCGGGATTCCGGAATCAAGAAAGCTTATTTGTTCTTATAAGCTATCAGTTAATCGCTGCAGGTGCATCCGTGTGACTGTGACTGTTCTGCAGGGCAGACAGTTGGCTACAGGCGCGCTCGCTGAGGCTAGCTGAGTACGTACGTTGCGAGTAACGGAGTCGGAGATGGGACTCGGGACTGCATCTCCAATCTCCTCCAGATCGTTCCACGCGGAAGCCCGTGAGCGCTGGGAGTCGGGACCACACCTCCAGAGTCCCATGTTTCAACACCCTTTCGACATCTTTGATTCTTTATCCATGCATCGGGACAACTTACTTTTTCCACGTCATACACCCTTTCGACATCTTTGATTCTTTATCCATGCATCGGGACAACTTACTTTTTCCACGTCATCGATCGACGCATGCGCGCCGTGACGACGGTGATTGCGCGCTTCACAAATTGGGATGGATGATGGGCGGGCCATGGCACTGCTCGAAAGTTCCAGCCTCCACGCGAGGGTTGATTTTTTATGGCCGTTTTACCCGTTCTTTACAGGTGGAGGTGGAACTTTGGAAGATTAACCCAACCGTCAAAAAATACAGTAAATTGCATGGAAGGGGAAGGCTCACTAAAAATCCTTTGGGCTCGAGTGAGTGGGGCGGTGCCGTAGTACACCTTCATAGTGGGGAGTAATTGCCCCTTGCTTGGCGAAGCCATCGTCATCTTCCCTCACCTCTCTCTTTGTGGCTTCCATCTCTACTCCGCTAAGCTCTCTCCCCTTCCTCCCCTGCCAGGGGGGCCACCTCCATGGCACTTGAGGATATAGTTAGGTGTCATGGAGGAAGGTCCCCACCATGGGGTTCCTCTGCTCCATTCTCGCTTGCTCTCAATGGGAACCCCTCACCAGCAGTTGTGGGGTCTGAGGTCACTGGCCCTTCTGGCAAAAGGGCCTATGCTACTAGAGGCGTCGGGGCCAAAACTGTTCTTATGTCAACTGGTGCTAGTGGTCTCCAAATTGCTCTCCTCGGCTCATTGATAACCAAGCTTAGAGGAGCCGGAGGCGCAGGGACTACTAGGGTTAATGGGTCTGCTAGTGATTTTGGAATTGTGGGTGCTGGTGCTATTGGCGGGGTTGGGGGTTCAAGCTATCCTCTCCCTACGATGCTAGGCCCGTCGACAACGAACGTGGGTGCTGTTGGAGGCGCTGGGCTAGTGGTGTTGTTGGGGCAACAACTACTGTTGGTGACGGTGGTACAAGTGTTCTCCAACCAACGATCCCACGATCATCGACGCTTAAGGTACGTTGTGGGTGCTGGTGCTATTGGCGGGGTTGGGGGTTCAAGCTATCCTCTCCCTACGATGCTAGGCCCGTCGACAACGAACGCGGGTGCTGTTGGAGGCGCTGGGCTAGTGGTGTTGTTGGGGCAACAACTACTGTTGGTGACGGTGGTACAAGTGTTCTCCAACCAACGATCCCACGATCATCGACGCTTAAGGTACGTCCTACCTATGTGCAGACTCTGAATGGGTTCTCACCCCTCTTTGAAGATAATGTAGTTAGGGCTTTCCAGGCTCCCCCTTTGCATAATGTGAAGGGTGGGGGAGGATCTGTTGTTCCTAGGGTTAATGTCTCAACCTCCTATCTTGGAGGAATAATGGACAAGAACAAGATCCCTGAGGGGACTCCTCGGCCCCCCTCTGCTTTTTTTGATGGGTCTTCTCAGCATGCACAGGTTCCTCTTGATAGCAACTTTGGGCCCCTTCTCCAGGACAAGCAGGGCAGGATCTTCTGCAATATTGAAGCGTTCAATTCTTGGCAAGCTAAACTTGAGGCAAGGGCCATAGTGGGCAACTGTTTTGGGCCCTGCCCACCAGTCGATTTGTTGAGAAATTGGGGTAATTACAAAGGCATTCAAATCTCTCATGTGCAATATCTGCCTAATGGATATTTCTTGTTTATGTTTGAGGATCCCCAGCAGGCCCAATCTGTCCTGGGGCAAGGGACTTGGCTGCTCAAGAGCACCCCTCTCATCTTGCAGCCTTGGTCCAAGGCATTCAACCCTAGGGGCACTAGATCCTCCCTCATCCCAGTTAGGGTGAATTTCTTTGAAATGCCCATTCAATTATGTCCCTGGCTTAAGGAGCTAGGGAGCCAGCTAGGCACTGTTACAAGGCATAAGCCTGTCCCGATAATCAACCCAAAATGGGAGCCATAGCTTTTGATAGAAATTGATACCTCAAAAGTTCTTAAAGAAGAAATCTTAATGTATGATTTGGAGGACAACGTGATCCACACTCAGAAGGTTTTGTATAAGAATCTACCTAATGCTTGTCTTCACTATCTCAAACAGGGTCACCTAATCAAAGACTATCCTGCACTTTCTAAAAAAACAATGGATGAACATGGTTTTCAAAATACAAAAAAAAATATGGGGGTAAGATCAGGGGTAACAAGGGCAACAAGAAACCTAACATGCATAACAACATGAATAGATTCTCTCCTTTGCTTGTGGAAGTTCAAGACCCTTTTGAAAACGTTAACAGCAATTAGGGATATCCCACTTCTTAGCCTCCTGAAGGAGGTGGAGAAGCGGGGGACATACTATGGAAAACAATGTTGACCAGTTTAATTCGATTTTTGATGACCAGGATAACCCTTCTCTTGAGATCCCAGAATCCCCTTCTAAGCTTAGTTCCTCAAGAAAAGAAGAAGAAATGATTCTTGAATCTCAGTTGGATAGTTTTACTGAGAGAGTTGAAGCTTATGACCAATGTAGAAGAGAGTTATTGGTCTCACAGAAATCTCTTGCGATCATAATGACCCAAGCAGAGGAAGAAGCCCTCCCTATGGGTAAATCCAAAAGGAAAAAAGAAAAGAATCTGGAGGCTAATAAAGCCTCTGTATAGTTCTCTAAGCCCCCTAAATCCTCAAAAAAATCCTCATGATTGACCAAATAACCTGTATGTCCTTTAATACTAACGGCCTCACTGACCCCTCCAGGGTTGTAGCGGTCAAAAAGTGGATGCTTGATAATGGCTTTGTATTTGACTTCATCTCTCTATAGGAAATTAAGTGTGCAAGAGCAACGCTAGACTTCAATCTCTAAAGACTGAGCACTAGGCACACCTGGGATAGCTCTACTCACGAACCAGGTAAAGGAGGTACAGTAATTGGTGTTGTCATTTCATTGAGCAACAATATTTTAGAAGTTGTTACCGCCAAGTCGTAGGTGTGTGTTAAGTTGGGTGGAGAGTACAATTTCTCCATCATTTATGTTTATGCCCCTTGCTGCCATAGAGACATGGCGCGTGTCTGGTAGGAGCTTGCTAACTTGTCTACTAACTACATTCTATGTGGTGATTTTAATATGGTTGAGTTCTCTGAAGACAGATACCAGAAAAAAGAGTATGTTTTGAATGACCATGAGGAGATTGAGTGGTCTAATATGGTAGTTGAAATGAATCTCACTAATGTCTCTCAGTACATTGGGCCTTCTTGGACCAATAAACAGACTGGAGATGACCTTAGATCTGCCAAACTGAACAAATTCTACATGTCCGACCCTTTGCTGGACAGATGTCCTAGTATTGTGTAAAATCAATAGATCCATGCAGATCTCTGACCACTCCCATGTGCTGTTCAAAGCTAAATCCATTAAAGATTACCAGACGAGTGGCTGGTTTCATGCCGACCCAGTGTTCTTTGAGTATCCGGAAGTCAGAAAGGCTATTTTCAGCATTATCTAGGATAGCTTTAGCGCCAACTCCTCTCCCTCTAAGGCTTGGGCCCAAGCTGTCAGTGTGATTCAAATCAGGCTGGCCCAATTTATGAAGAGAGCTAAAGAGTTAAGAAGCGCTAGAAGAGACTCCTTGGATAAAGCTATCAAACACTTAATTGATAACCCCCAATTGGACCCATTTGGTTCCAATCTTAGAGACCTTAAGAACCAGGCTAAGAGTGAAGAGCTCCTGGCCATTGAGCAATGCATCAAGTACACCAGGGACTTTTGGGCTCGAAAGATAGATACACCTAGGAAAGAGATGTTTAAGCTCCTAAAAAAGAAGAATGTTAGAGAAATAGTTCCTCCTCTTAAGGACGACCAGGAAAGGTGACAAAAAAAATCTGGAATATGTCCATAACTTTTTCTCTAACATCTTTGCTAAAGATATAGTCAGGAATGACACTATCACAAGCAACAGGACTTATATTTCTAAAATTAGAGAGAAAGTTGTTTGTAGTAGTTTAAAACAGTAGCTAGACTCTCTTATTATCCCTAGTGAGATAATGGAAGCTATAAAGGGCTTAGTCAACGCTAAAATTCCTGGCCCTGATGGTTTGCCTAATGAGTTTTTGAAATTGTTTAATGAGCTGCTGTGGCCTTTTCTGATTCAGATATGGAAAGAAACCATGCACTACAGTAGCCTGCGTGCTTCTATTAGCTCTGGGGTCATTAGACTCATCCATAAGAGAAGGGACAAGTCCAACCTTAACAACTAGAGTCCTATTACTTGTCTAAATTCTATATACAAGATATTTGCTTTGGTTTTGGCTAAAAGGCTTGCTGCTCATTTGGACACTCTGATTGTGAAGGAGCAGCAGGGCTTCATTAAAGGCCGCTTTATCCTTGATGCCATCATTGCTATGACGGAAGGCATGGAATATGTTAATGAAAATCAGCTTGATATGCTCTTTTTCAAGATAGACTTTGACAAAGCTTATGATAGAGTTGAATGGGAGTTTATCCTTCAGTCTCTTCAGGACATGGGAATGGGTAAAACTTTCACTAAGTATGTGCACTACCTATTCGGGAATGCGAGAACCTTTGTTGCCCTTAATGGCAACCTCTCTCCTGCTATCACCCTCAAGAGGTCCATTAGGCAAGGGTGTCCTCTAGCTCCCCTTCTCTTTGTGATAGTTGCTGATGCCCTTGGCTGGCTTGTGTAGGATGCTATAGCCTCTCGTCTTATCAGGGGTATCCATCTTCCCAACAAAGATAAAGACCTCTGTCTTCATCAGTTTGCATATGATACTAACTCTTTCATCCATAACGACCCTCAATCTATTAAGGCCTTTTTTGACTACTTGGACAGATTCTGCTTTGCGAGTGGGTCAATGATCAACCATGGGAAAACGGGGGTCTAGTCCTCCACTAATTCTATCCCCGAGCACATACTGTTAACTAGTTGTAAATCTCTCCATTCTAGGAGCATTTTTAGGCTGCTTGGGATCCCTATGGGATTTGGAGTGTCTCTTAAGGATAGGTGGCTATGGGTCATGGAGAAATTTAGAAGTAAAATGCTGAGATGGAAGGGCTATCAACCCAACCTCACTGCTAGGCTCTTTGATTTGAATCATTTTATTATGCCGGCTGTCATCTATTTTCTGTCCTGCTGGCGACCCCCCCAATCTCATCTTAAAATGCTTAATCCCCTTATCTCACAGTTTTTATAGGGAGGAGGAGAGGAAGCTAGGAAGATTCCTAAAGTTTCTTTGAAGGTTTGCATGCTACCGAAGTCCCTAGGAGGTCTTGGGTTGATGGACCCTAAGATTATGGCAAACAAGATGGCAACTAAGTGGATTCACAAGTGCCTGAACAACACTGATTATTGGGCCATCCTCCTTAAAAGGTTTTGCCATAAATTTCAGCTTAGGGATCTCAAAGCCTGGGCTGGGTTCAATTGCTATGAAATCTTTCTCTCTAAGAGGCAGTTTATATACAAAGGTTCTAGGCTTATTAAGAGCACCTGGGCTGCATGGGAACACTATAGAGAAACCTTGCATGTGAAGCCCAACCTGAAGCCTATTAACAGTCTTATGGCTCAGGAATTATTATGGATTGGTCTTTTGGGACCAACTCTCAATAGAGAAAACCTTATCAAAGCTCACAGACTCTGGAAGAGTGGTTTTTGCAGTTGGCTCGACTTGGCTTCCCACAACCAATGGGATGTAAGTAAATTTTTGTCTACCCCCTTTCATTGCAAGATGCTTTTGCTCGACAAAGTGGATGCTGCTGCTCAAAATGTGCTAGGGCCTCCTATAAATGGTAAATTTGATATCTCTAAGGTATGTTGTGGATCTATAGGTATGAATTTCCTCCCCCTCTCTTCTTTGTACAAACACAACCTTGAGTTACTTAAAAAATTGAACATCAAATGGGGAATAAATTGGACTGCTAATGAATGAGTGTATAGATTCAAAGTCATATGGGGTTTGTCCCTTAGCCTGAAAAAAGCTTCTTTATTGTGGTTGATTGCTCATCAAGCTGTTTGGACCAGGGCCAGAGTGGCTAAATGCGGTAAAGGGGAGGGGGTCTGCCCTAGGTGCAACAACGGTCTTGAAGACATTAAACATCTAATCTTTGAATGCCCTGCAAACTTGATATACTTTGATTTTTTGAAAAAATGTTTTAAGGACCTCAAACACACCAGGTTTAATGCTAAAGAGATCCTTCTTGGGGAATGTGTGAACCTTGACATTCTTTTATGGCATAATCTTTGAAGTAGCTTATTGTTTAATATATGGAGAGAGAGGAACTCTGGTATGTTCAATGGTAGGAGTACCAGTCATGTATGCTCTTTCATGACTAATGCTAAGCTCATTGCTTTGCAGGCTAGGCAAAATATTCAAGATGCTTCTATTGAAGGGCAAACCCTTTATCAGCTGATGCAAAATACTAGATGGCAAGCAAAAATATCAAAGATCTACTCCCCTCTTAGAAGTCTAATGATTGAAGGCATCCTACAAGTTGCTAGAAACTCCGACCCGTCTCCTATGGGTGCTACATAGCACTATAGTCACTCTGTAACATGAGGTCACTTCCCTTTTTTGTGAGGCTCCTACATTTTGTGGCCCGTAATTTAACCGACAGATGTCTTGGATCCAAGCCTTCTCCCACAGCGAGAAAATATAGTGGATTACATGGCCTCTTCTGTTCGCTCTCTTTTGTCTATCCTCAAGTTGCTTCTGTAATTGCCTTCTTTCTGACAAAAGGGATCTGATGTACATCTTTTCTTCTTTTTTTAATCTAAATTTCTTGTTCTGATCAAAAAAATAATTCCCAAAAAAAAAAAGTGAACTTTAGAGGAAACATGGGGAAGGAAACAAAACAAGAGTACCTATATTCTTCAAGATCGACTTTGAAATGGCCTATGACAAAATAAGTTGGAAATACATCATAGAATCTTTGAAACAAATGGGGTGTGGAGAGGAGTTTTGCATCATGGTAAAAACACTTCTGAGGAATGCAACAACAAGGATTAATGTGAATGAAGACTTGACAAGCTCTTTTAAACTATATCGATCAATCAGGCAAGGCTGCCCCCTTGCCCCTTCACTATATGCTATAGCCTCAAATGGACTAACTTGGCTAGTCTGTGATAAAATGGAACAGGGCAAGATAAAAGGGATCAAAATAGATGAAAACTTGCAAGTATGCTTAGAGCTCTTCGCGGATGACACGAATGCTTTGATAACCAACGAAGAAGAGAGCATCAAGGAATTCTGAAAGTGTCTCAACATCTTTTGTAAAGCATCTAGATCAATAATTAACCATAGGAAAATGGGGATCATTTGTAAGAGAAATGGACCCTTGTAATGGATTAATGAGACCGGATGCAAAAGATATCAAGAAGGAGAGATCTTCAGACTACTTGGTATTTCAATGGGATACAAAGTGTCTCTACAAGAAAGATGGAAATGGGTAATGAACAAAATTGAAGTCAAGATGGGTAGGTGGTAGAAAAGAAAACTAAACCTTGCTGGCAGAGGAATGATTTTAAACCACTACATTGTACCATTAGTAGTATATTATCTCAGTTGTTGGAGACCGTCAAATGCACAAATAAAGGAATTTGTGGCAATGTGTAGGAACTTTCTTTAGGGGGGGGGACCCCTAGATTAGAAAGGTAGTCAAGGTGAAATGGGAGCACTACACTATCTCCCAATAGGAGGTTGGTATGTGCATTATCAACATTCAGGAGAGCTGGTAGATAGAATGGTAGCCAAGTGGGTTGTGAGGGGTCTACAAAATCCTCAAGAAATTTGGGCAATACTACTATTCAGGAATATGGAAAAACTTACCCTCAAAGGCCAACCTAAGTGGATCAAACCTCCTTTTATCACAATCTGGGCTAGCAAATATGATATTGTGCCCAAAGGGTCCCCACTGTCCTACTCCATATGAAAGAGTTGGTCAAAGATGAAAAAGAATGTGATTCCCTCTGCAATCTATAGAAGAGTTTGGGGACACATGAAAGAGATTCCATTTGGTGGCCGACATTGATTGGTCTACCGATAGAGCAAACACAGGAAGAAGAGGCTTTGAAGCTCCATAGGAAGGGAGTGAAATCATGGCAAGACATTTGGGATATAGATCTACAATATTGGAAGTTGAGAGCAACACTCATTGCAGACTACAATGTGTCTGACCACCACATAAATCTAATATGATGAAGAATCGACCAATGGGACAGAGATGACTTGTGGCTAATGACAATAACCCAACAAACACAGATTGATGCATTCATGTGGAAGGGGGCTAATTTGATATGGCCTATTCCTAAGGGCATGGACAACATTGCAATACATGTTGTGCTCAACCACATATGGAAAACTTCAAAAGATAGATATCAATGGAAAGGCATGTTGCAAAGATTGTGGAGTAAAAATATAGAGTCAAAGAAGTCTTGCCTAGTGTGGCTTACAGCATACAAAGCAGTCTAGACCAACAAGAAGGCACTCAAAGTAAATAAAGGGAATGGGCTCTGTCAGAGATGCAAAAAAGAAGAGGACAACATCCACATTTTCTTTCAATGTGAATGTATAGTCCTTGCTCTGGATCATATCAAGAAGCTCATACAAAGTGAAGGAAGAACGCCTTGGTCATACAAAAGCCTACTTATTGGTGAATCAATCGGTTGCTCAAATGGCTTCTGGACGATGATCAGAGTAGAAATCTTGTGGTGACTGTGGCTCGCAAGGCTGCATGCCATTTATGGAGGGCTCAAAGAAGATTTTGGGATGCTCAAAGATAAACTAATAAAAGGAAGGGAAGGATACTACTTCCAAACAACTGCAAAACTAGAAACCGAAATCGAGAAACTATCTATCAAAAGTCAAAATGCTGAAGAATCTATAGAGCTAGTAAGCCTAAGTAGAAAAAAACAATGTCTAACCTCAAGCGACTTGAGTTTGATACTCAAATTTCAGTATTTGTAAGGAGATGTGGGTGTAAGATCTCTCTTGTATCTGGTTGCATCAGATTTTTTAAATACAAATGCCATGTAATTTTTTTAAAAAAAATTTGTGGTTTCATGTTTCAACTTTCAAGTCCCTTTCTGCATCATTATCCATACATGTGAGGATAGTTTATTTTTTCCACCTCATCAATGCACATGTGCTATGACTCATGAGTCCTGAGGAGGGTGTGAAAGTTCCACATTTTTGGTGGCTGTTTTACCCATCAATGGACGGTGGACTAGAGTCTTTTATCCGTTCTTTGTAGCTAAAAAATAATCTACCCTTAGAAAGAAACTTTAAACTACATGAGAAGGGGTAATCTTGATTCCCACAAAAAATCCATAGCTTTTGCAAATATATACTGCTCGAAAAAAAAGTTTTCCAAAAGCTTGGCAAACAAATTTTGGTAGATATCTTTTATGGAGCTAGCTCCAAATCCTTCTCATCCCTCAATGAAGAAAGTCTTATATTTTAGCTAAGTTTCTCTATATAAAATTTAAAAATATAACTAAATTTCTCAATATATGAATAAGTTTAATTTCCTTCTCCTTGAAATCTAAACCAGCTTTTTATGGAGATGAACAAGTTTTTGGTTAAATAAAGCTTAACTTTTCCTTAACCTTGTTACCAAACCTTTAAAAACAAAAAATTAGTGGTAATTTGACCAAATTTAGAGGTTTTGGTGAAGAACTACACTAAGTCTCTAGATTTTTTTTTCTTGAAAGCAACAAAAATTATATTAGGAAGAAGAAATTACATACAAGGAGCCCTTGGGAAGGGAAAGGGTGGTCCCACTTCAAAAATCAAGCCAAGTAGCTTGTTATACATCTGAACTAAGTAGAGTCATGTGCATTAAGCACTAAGGCTATTCATTTGTACCAATGGATAACTTTCTAAATCTCTTTCACACTAAGGAGGGGAGCATCACCAACATGATTGCAAAGCTCCTTTAGACAAGGAGTGAGTTGGGCTCTAAAGGCAACTCTAGAGGAGACTCCACAAAGCTGAGTTTCTAGCTTTCTAGATCTGCCACATGTAGAGTGTTCAAATAGTGATCCACAAACACTAGAACACACACACGCATTACCAACACTCCCTCCCCAATGCTAGCAACGTCTCTATAAGCATATGTACTAGTGTCTCTATTACCGTTGCTCTATAGAGACACTACTAAAGACATTAATATAGACATCTATATAGACTACAATAGCAACGCTATTTCAGGGTTAAAAATAAATAAATAGAAGAGCAATGCAAAGCATTACTTTTTGTAATGTTTATGACTAGCAAATGTTAGAAATGATGTTTGTGCTACAAAAAGCACAAGTGCTTTCCAAAAAGCAAACACGCTTTTTGATACCTTCTTGAAGAGGACGGCGTCTCAATCTTGAATATGTATTCAAAAATGAATTTTGTGAAGGTATGATGTATTGTATCAATGGTATAAGGTTTGCCTTAATTTAAGGATATTTATTCTAAAAGAAAGGAAAAAGTAATGGTGATCCAAATTTAGGTTTGCTTTTTGTTTGAGGAAGGCATCTCTCACCTAGAGAGACCCCATGTCTATCTAACAACAACTTTTTCCTAGACAAGTGTTTACTAAATCAACCATAAGTTGAGCTCTACTTGTCGAGTTTCCTCAACCCTAGACTGTGATCAAAGCTAACAACAAGATCTAGAATTCTATGGCAAGATATTTATGTTTTTTTTTTAAACTTTATTGTCTAAGAGACTCTTTGCAGGGATAAAAGTTCCCATGTTGTTTCCTAGACATGTGTTCAGACATGCATTCAATTGTATCTTGAGCTTTGGTTGATATAATTGGTCAACCCTAGACTCATATGGAAGCCCAAGATAAGTTCTACATATTTGTGTTGAGAAATCGATATTTTAACGATGTTCACTTTTCTATCAAGTAGCATCTTTGTAGAGAAAAAGGAGCAAGCTTGCTTGAAAGATGGAGACTTAGTCGAGGCTATGTGGAACTATTAGCTAACCTAAGAGTCTTTGGTAAAATCTCTCAAGTTTCTCAAACTAAATATGTGGTATTTATGCACATGGCTTTACAAAATACAAAGTACTTCATAAGGAGAGCCCCCATGCTAGACTTAATTCCTAGAAGGCTCTAAGAATTGGCTATGAAAACCATACATGTAATAAAGGCATAGTTTTTCTATGCATGCTTGTATTATGGTTCTATTATGGAGTGCAAAGAATACAAACACCAATCAAGGGGGATCAACTTAAGAGTTCTCTTTTGGCCCTCTCCACCTTGTACTCTATTTTTGTCTCTATCTCTTTACACACACACACACACTCTCTCTCTATTACTTCAAGTCTATGTAAAATTCATGTCTAGTTTTTTTTATTTTTATTGTTTCTTACATGTGAGTGATAGCAATAATTCCACATGGAATATTATTGCAGAAGTATTAATCCACCAATGGATACAAAACCTTTAGGAACTCATTGTTTGCTTGGAGATATGTGATTGTCTTGTAGAAATGACAAAAGGCCAAAACACATGGCTTGTAATAAAGGCAACCACATATATAATAGTGACAATGATCAATTGTATCATAAGGGAAAGCATCTAGTACAATGCAAGGTCCCAACCTTAGAAGAAATCTATTAGCTAATTTTTATTTGTTGTGAAGGTATTTTTGGAGGTCATTTTGCACATGACCTTTACTATAAGAAGATTTTGCAAGTAGGGTTTGCATGGTGAAGCTCACATGCAAATGTGCAATATGATATATCAATGCAAGAGTTGCAATGAATGTCATGGTTTGAGTGAGGAGACTCACCTACAAGCCATAGACACCTATTATCTCTTTTGGGCCATTTGAAAAGTGGGGCATAGATGACATTGGGCCATTGCGAACCACTCGAGAAGAAAATGAGTATATTGTCATGGGTGTAGACTAAATGACACGACGAGTGATAGCATTCGCAACTAGGAGAATCACTATTCAGCAATGGTAGCCTTTTTTTTTGACAATATTTGTTGTAGGTTTGGGACACCATTGGAGATCATCTCAGATAGAGGATTAGGCTTTACAATTGATCCAATGGGGGAGTTAATGGGAAAGCCAAAGATCAAGAGGTGGCATTCTTCTTCTTACTATCCTCAATGCAATGGTTCAATCGAAAAGATAAATGATATGATATGCAAGATTATAATCAAACAAGCTAGTATGCATGTGTGCATGCACACACACACACACACACACACAAATGGGATAAGCACTTGATTGTTGGACTATGGGATGTCTATGGGCATGTAAGCCATACTTTCTTTTAAATTGGAATAATTTAACAAGCATTAGGGTGCTTTCTAAGAATAAGTTGAAGCAGAGAGAGAGAGAGAGAGAGAGAGAGAGAGAGAGAGAGAGAGGCGTAGTGGCCATAGACATGTCTATGGCTAGTAAGCCATACTTTCTATTGAATTGGAATAATTTAACAAGTATAAGGGTGCTTTCTAAAAATAAATTTGATGCCAAGAGAGAGAGAGAGAGAGAGAGAGAGAGAGAGAGATGGAAATAGTGCTTCAATTAGAATTACTCCAAAATGATAAAGGAAAAATCTATAGAGTACTACAAGGAAAAGGTTGACAAGAGGCGGAACAAGTTCAATAAGAAACTCACTCCAGAATTTCTTCAAGGTCATCTAGTGTTGAGGTACGATAGTAGATTTGATAATAAAAGATAGCAAGTTTCAACTAATGTGGGAAGGTGCATTCATGATTCTCCAGAATTTTGATATGGGAGGTACCAATTACAAGACATGTCTAGTAAGGTCCACCATACCAAGGTAAATTGTGGGTAGTAGCTAAAGCCCTATTTTCAATGCATTGATGTTCACAATGGGGAGGCATTTCCTCACTTCAATGACCCTTCTCCACTACCAAGTCAAGAACTTGGCTAAGGGCATAAATACCCCTGGCTCAAAGGGCAGAGCTAATAATGATGCAATTTTTTTATAACACCACCTATGTGATGGCCCGAAGCTACTTCTCATATTTCCCACTTATATTTGCGAATGCTTTACCACCTAGTTACTACATATTATAGGCCATTAAGCTATAAGTAAAAAACAAGCCTTCTTTAGGCATCATTGTGGCAAAAAAAAAAAGCATCTATTAAGGAGCACTATCTACCTAATATCCATAATTAATTATCCTCTTCGCTTGGTATTTCCTCTTGACCAATCATTTGATTTTAAGTAGATAGTGCTCCAAAAAGAAATAGGCTTAAAAACTCTAAGGAGGAAAAATCATGGCAGCGATCATCAAATGCAAACTCTCTATGGTAGCTTCTCCTCTCTATGTACGTACTTATGCTTATTCTATCTTTAATCTATTGAGGAGCACTATCTACTTAAAATCCATAATTAATTATCCTCTTCACTTGGTATTTCCTCTTGACCAATCATTTGAGGTAAATGCTACATTATAAATCACTTATCCTATGCCTAACCCTCCACAAGCCATTACCCACCTACTATACATATCTAGGAACAAAATCCATAACCCCTATCAGTCATGCAGGTACTTTGTATCCATGCACCCTTATGCTTTTGGGGAGTCTATGACATATAGCTCACCATTGTGACCCACCAAGAACCAATCTATGTATATCATGTGTCACATGATGAAATCCCTAATGATGGATTAGCATTTCGATGGTAATTTTTTATTGCATGCATAATAAAAGGTCCCTAAGCCTTTCATCATGTGCTGCATGATGAGATCCTTAAAGAGGAAGATAGATTAGCACTTAGACTCTAATTTTCTATTGCATGCAAAATAAAAGGCTCCTAAGCCTTTCGTTTCAGACTAGTGCCCCTATTTTCAGTTCTATGCCTTTCTCTTTTAAGTGGTATGGGAGTTTGGGTGTATATGCCACCCTAATTTTCAATCTTCATTGTAAATTGAAGGTACTTCATAGATCAATAATGGTAGTGAATATCTATCAAATGTCTTTAATTATTACTATATGTCTAAAGATATTCAACATGAAGCTACCATTCCAAATTCTCATTAAAAAAATGGTACTGGAGAGTGCAAGAATAAAACAATTTGAAATTCTTTGGATATATGCTTTTACACTCTAGTCTTTCCAAACAATTTTGGATTGATGCAATTTTCATAGAAATTCATGTATAGAGTTTTAACAACAATGTTTTTAGGAAAAAGGCAATATACCACATGGATAGGCAATACTCATTTTGTATCTTATTTATGTACTTTTGGTGGGTTGGCTAAATCCATGTTCTTAAAGAGGCATGTCTCAAGCTAGATTCACGTAGAATGAAATTTTTTAAAAAAAGATATATTGAGGGAACAAAGGGATAAAATTTTTATGATCCATCCCCCAAGAAAGATATATGCAATCTTGATGCTTTTTTTGATAAAAAAACAATGGGTGGTGCATGGTGTTTATTCTCATGATCCCTAGCCCCTTTCAACTTTGTTTCCATTTTTTCTCGAGGATTTTGAATCTAGTTTGGATTCTAACACTACTCATGTTGATGTTTGCCAACCTTTAGCTTCTTTAATTGCAATGGATGTTTCTAGTGGTGAGGTTTATGCTCATATTCCAATCAACAATGAACATGGTTCTTGTTATCTTCTTGATTTTTGTGATGAAGCTACTATGACTACACGTGAATATCATGTCACTCAAGAAGTTATGATCAAGCCATATGTTTGCTATATAAAATTGAATGGATTGATGTAATGCAAGCTGAATATGAGTCACTTATTTCTAAAGGTACTCAGGTTCTCACAAATTTTCCAAATCGTTGCACAAGAAATTATTGTAAGTGGGTATGTAAGACAAAGTGTAAGGTTGACTTTACACTCAATAAGTTCCGTCTTGTAGCCAAAAGTTTTTTTTTCAAATTATTGGTGCTCATTATCATGATATTTTCTCTTTGATTGTTCACATGGCCAATATTTGTGTTCTTTTAGCCCTTGCAATTGTTCTTGAGTTGAAAGTTTATTGGATGGATGTTAAAAGGACTTTCTTAAAACAAGACTTGAAAGAGGAGATCTATATCAAGTAGTCACTTGGATTTGAAGTTGATGTATGAGAACATCTTGTTTGTCACCTACATCAAGCACTTGATTTACTTGAACCAAATTCTTGTGCTTGATACATTAAAATTTAAACCTTTCTTAAATTCAAAGAACTTTGTCTGTTATTTTGCACATCCTAACATCTACATTAAAAGGAAAGATCTATGTTTTGTGGTTATTGCTTTATACGTGGATGACACCCTTCTATCTATAAATGACCTTGACTTTTTACCATTTTTAAGAAACTTTTATCATCAACCTTCGAGGTGGTTGATCTTGGAGATATCCATTCCTATATCTAGATTCAAGTTGTAAAAAATGAGCAAAAGGTACTTTACTTCTTCAACAATCAAGGTTTATTTCTAATATTATTGAGAAGTTTGGCCTTTCTAGTGATCATGAGGCAAAAACTTCATGTGTCTCAAGATCTACAAGATACAAAGCTCTTACAACACAAAATTGTCTCGCACGTCATTCTTATGCAAATCTTGTTGGGTGCCTACTATTTATTGGTATGAGTAATGGTCATAACAATCTTTTTTTTTTCAAACTCTCTTGGTCAATATTTATCACAACCTACAAATGAGCATTGGACTATAGCTAAGTGAGCTCTTAAGTATTTGAAGGTTATCAAAGATTCAAGTCTTTTGTTTTAATGTCAACAATATAAATCTACTTTAGATGCATTACGTCTCTTAGGTTATCTGTACACTAATTGGACAAGTTCTCATTCCCCTATGAGATCTACCAATAGACATTGTTTCTTTTTCTATGGCTCTTTGGTATCATGGTGCAATAAGATACAACATTTTGCTATTGTATCTACAATTGAAGCAGAGTATGTTGCAACATCATCGGCAACATGATTTTATTTTTGGTTGAGGCAAAATCTTTCAAATCTTGGATACTCTCTATCTTCTAGTACTCTATTACATTATGATAACCAAAGTGCAATTGGTCTTTCAAAGGATTGTGTGTAGCACAATAAGTCAAATCATATTGTTATGAATTACCATTATGTTGGACATGAAGTACAAAAATAATGAATCATGATCAAATATTTTCCTACAAATCAATTGCTTGGAAATATTTTTACAAAGAGCCTTGATGAAGACACTTTTGCTAGCTTGAAACAAGTAGAGCATGGTGTTACAACTTCTCCAAATTTCCTTTAGAAATTACCCACAATCCAACTTGTCTATACTTATCACATCTATTTTCCTCTTGTTCTACCCATAGCATTTCAAACTTTACGCACCCAATCTTCATATGATCATTTTTGTATACCTTGCATATACCCTCACTACTTTACTCAAGCTTGATGTGAACATTTTTGTACATATGTGTAGGACCTTGGTTTTTTCACTCAAAGCAGCTAGAGGCCTTTATTTCAGTGGGGGTGTTGGAAAATGCTAATATCTCACTCTCCACTCAACATAGATTTGACCTATATATATGCACACCTACTCAATATGAACATTACTTTGGGAGTGCATATTGTGTCTTTGTTTTCTCTTCTCTCTACACTCTCAACAATGAGGAGCATCAACTACACATAGTTGGGAGGCCTATGTTGAAAAAGATTGCTTTCTTTCATTGGCTCACATTGGTATGTACTTTGTTAGAAAATCTTGCTTGGTATTAGGAATTTCTCGAATTTATAAGGCAACCCTACAAAGATAGAAATTTTTTATGTAAATGTGTCTAAATGAAGGCCCATAATGGGGTTAGTTTTTCTTTTTGAGGACCTATCTATTGTAGTACCCACCTATTATTATGTATATTAGCCAAACTGATTGCAGATGCCTTCCTAAGACTGTAGTCTCCAAGCCATCTACATTACTATCATGCATGTCTCACATCTACTCTACCACTATCACTTCTATATGGCCCATGACAATTGTCACATCTAGCTCCATCATTCCATCTATGCCTCATGAGTTGGCAATAGACCCCAATCCAATTTTTTGCCAAACCTTGCACTATAACATCACCATGAGAACAAATCAAGTTGTTCTCTTTAGAGTCAAATGAACCCATGAAGAGGTTTGATCCTTTTTTTTTTGGGAATTACCATCCGAGGGTTTGAAGTTGGGTCCTTACAAACCCACCCAAATGCTTTAACCACAAAGCCAAACCCCTTGGTGTATAATGAGGTTTGATGTTATATCGTAGCAATTTCTATCAACAATATGTTTGTCACTAGAGAGAGGGGGGGAGGGGGAGAAGTAGAAGAAGGTAAGAATGTTTCAATGTCATAGGAAAATATCCCTAGAGACCTTAATGATCTATCTCATTATTGATTTGCCGAATAGAGGCAATTGATGAGAGACATGTGCGCAAGCTAAGGGCGGGTTGAAATGATCTAAGTGGTAGATTGCTTGCCAAAACCTTGTTTTCCTCTTGATGTTTAGAAAGAATGTCAACATTTTTCATTCTTGCCAATAATAAAGTGTTGTGATTGAGTGAAGGGCAACAAGGCTTACACTTGATAACATCTAATACATGGAGGGTGGCAACTAGTTTCTTCCGAGGGGAGTTGATCACCAAATGAAAGCAAGGGTGGTTGCTATCACATGAGTTGAAATGGTAGAGCACACAACCACTACAACACATAGGCCCATTACCGGGGGTAATACCGAGGGAGTCGTGTGTATTTTTAAATCCTAAAATAATCTTTGTGGTCTCGGAATAGCCCCGGAAAACCCCCCGGTCTCATAACCCCGGTAAAACCCCCGGTATTACCCTTAGAAAAACCCCCGAAAAAACCCCCGAAAATTAACTTACCGGGGGTATTTCCGGGGGTGATATCGGGGGTTTTGCAGAGAAGTACAGAAAACAGTACCGGGGGTTTATAGAAATTTTTGTTTGGGCAGAGTTTGATGGGTTTTTCGAAAAACCCATCAAACTTTGCCCATATGATGGCTAAAAAATGCCATAATTCAACAACGCATAGCTGAATTTTGTGCAAATGTATATAAACAAATAACATACTAGTTCAAAACAATTTAAACGAAGACAAAAAATTAGAGTTTGTATTCAAAATTTGGAACATTACAAAAATTTGTATTACAAAAAAAGCCATATATGGCGTCCGAATTGTGTTACAAGACCAAAACTACAAGCAAATACCACCTAAAACTTAATCGGAGTCGGAAACTTCGTCCTTTTGAAGAGGCGAAGGACATCCAGTTTCTACAAAACTATCCTTATTTTGCAACGCCCTCCTCACGTACGCATATCCTTTCGATGATGCGGTATCTTTTTCGAGCCGCGTTTGCTTGCAATTAAACTCCGCTATCTACACAAAGACAATACACACAAAAATCTTAGAATCCTATTTAGTTAAGCACAATACATAAATTTTAGTGTGTGCATACAATACTTACGAAATCTCGTTTCATAGCCGCCGCTCCCCAAGTGGCTGGTTTGGGCACTTGTTTGTTGGGCACGTGCCCGCACTTGTTGTTCAAAGAGGTTTGGATTTTCGTCCCTCTCATTTGCAATCATTGTCCATGTTTCATCTTCCAGCCAATCGGGTTTTGGAAACCCATTTTTATACCTATCTCGCGCTTCCGAGTGACGATGTGACAGGAGCTGGCCCACGTACTAGAGTAACCACTTTTGTATGAATTCAGCATCCTTGGAAGGTTGAGGGAACTCTTCTTTGATACATTGTACAAAGAAGTCCTTCGTATCTTGGTTCACTTGTTTCCAATTTGTGAGAAGGTCATACCTAAATATGTTCATAGAACATGAACGTATAAAGGTCATCACCGCCTCACCATCATCATTTAAAATGATAGATCTATCGGCGGCAGCCAAATATGAATGACCTGCCAGAGTTTCATCACTGTACGTGTAGTGACGCCGAGGTGCCATCTACACATAGTGAAATTTATAAGTAGAGATTTATGTGAGTGCATACACACTAAATAATGTGTATGTGTATGTGCATACACACTAATTGGTGTGTATGTGTATGGGTTTATGAGTGTAAATACACACTAAGTGTGTGTGTGTGCGCGATATATATGTATACATGTGCATACACACTACTTAGTGTGTATGTGTGTGTTTACACACTAATTAGTATGTGTGTGTGCATGTGCGTGTTTACACACTAATTCGTGTGTATGTGTATGGGTTTATGAGTATGCATACACACTAAGTGTGTGTGTGTGTGTGATATGTGTGTATACATGTGCATACATACCAATTAGTGCAAACACACTAATTAGTGCATATGTACACACACATACACACCAATTAGAGTGTATGCAGACACACATACACCCAGTGTGGGTGTATGTGTGTGCATACACACTAATTAGTGTGTATATACACACACATACACACAAATTAGTGTGTATGTGTGTGCATACACACCAATTAGAGTGTATGCACACACACATACACCCAATGTGGGTGTATGTGTGTGCATACACACTAATTAGAGTGTATGCACACACACATACACACTAATTAGTGTGTATGTGTGTGTGCAGGATGAGAGAATGACAAGTGAGGTGCCACATGGGAAAGGTCAAGATCACAAAATGGATTCCACCCTAGAGGAGAAGATCAATAGATTTTGCATGCTCAATCATCCAATGATGGAGAAATGGATCATAGCTTACGATCAAGAAAGAGAAAGCAAAACTATTCAAAGAGATGAATACAGAAGAACACACCAAATTAACCAGGTGTCTGACATTAATATTGAATATCCACCCAGTCTAAGGGAGCTTCCAAAATTCATTTCCATTGGGTGGCTACACAAAGCACTTCAAGCAGCATCCTTGGTGGGAGAGACTGTGACACGTACTGAAAAGGAGTTCTCCATGGGATGTAGTAGAAGATATAAATCTTATGGTGCTTTATGGTCACATGGAAGACATTTTAGAGTCCAGCACATTGATCAAAATTGACAAACATTTGATTCTCGGATCATGGCATCATTTGAACAAGAGATACATGGACTCGATGGCAAAGTGCAACTTTCAAAGGTTGAGTATTGTGGAAGAATACACAATATACTTCAAGTAGATTATAGAAGTTTCCAAATGATTCTACTCGATGTTCAATGGTTCAAGGTAGTCACACAAGGAAGAAATCCAACAATACAACGAGATGCATCTGGGTTTGTAGCTATAGACTCCACTAAGCTATGGAGAAATACAAGTGACACGTTTGTACTTGTAGAAACATGTGAGCAGGTATCGAACATCAAACTATATATATATATATATATATATATAGTATTTGTTATTAAAAATAAGTTAATAATTATTTTGTTTCATATGCACAGGTTGTTTTTCATCCAGTTCCTACAAAACCCATGTGGTGGTACGTGATCCAAGTAGCTCCACGTAGCAAGCAAATATGTGAGGAAAAAGAACTTATGGAATGTGACCTACAAATTGTGGAATTTGTGTCACCCAATGACCAAGGATCTGCATCAACACACGATACAGAAGTTGCAATGCTTGTTGATAACCAAATTGATCACGAGGATGATCAAAATCATGATCAATGTGGTAGTCATACATCTGACCTAGAAGATGATGACTTGGACTCGCCATATGAAACAAATGAAGCTAGAATATCAGAAAACCAAGTTGATTGGCATCTTGTCAACGATGATGAATTTTCAGGAGAGCTTGACATATTCATAGATATATTTGCACAACAAGATTTACAAGCTGATGATGATTAGCAGGAATTATATTAATTATTCTAATTAATGTGAAATGTAAGTTTTTAAAAAAACATTTTCTTGTACATTGAGGGGTTTTCTATATAAAATGGGTTTCTTAACAAAAAAAACCTGGAAGTGAGATCCTTCTGGAGTGTAGGTTGTCATCTTTCATCTCGACATCCGGCTCCTGTTGTTTGTCTTTCTACGATTGCTCCTTGTCTTGCCCCTTTGTCTGACTCTATATGCTTTTCATTGCATGTATGACTTCATCCAATTGGTGTTGTGGATTCTTGATCTATTCTGATTGGTTTAGGATTTGTTTTTTGGAAGCTGCTTCTTCCTTCAAAGACCAAGGGACCTTCTCACTAGATGGAGGAGGCCATTTCATTCTGTCCCCAATGATATCATTCAACGTACCATCCCGTATATGCACCTTGTTCGCTCCTTTTTTAGGAAGACTCATCTCTCTTTGCAACGGAAAGCTTTTGAGGCCCTGGCTCTAAAGGGAGAAGAATGTCCTAGCAATGACTATCAGGTCCCCCAAAAAAAAAAACCTCTTTGTTTTTGGGTTAGAGGTACCCTGAGCAGAGCTCAAAGGATCCCAGAGCCAAGCTCTACAAGAAAGACAACCTTCCCGACAGCTCTCGAAAAAACTGCAATACATAATGCCTCTAACAACACATGCAATATATGCCTTATGGATATGTATTGCCTAATGGAGCTGTTAGACCTCACGTGCAGTTTTTCCGTCGAGAATCAAGACTCATCCCTCAATATTGCTTAACATAACAAGCATTTATGGTGAAATTAATGGCTAAATTTCTCAAAAATTGACTAGAATTTCCATGCATCCCTACATTTGAGGGCTAGATTTTAGGCAATTTAGTCTTAAAACCAACCATCCATCAAAAGTTTATAACGAATAAGGGTTTTTTATATGGTTTGCCCCTAAAATTATGGGTTGAGAAATGGGGTGCTTGCCCACTAGGCCAAAAATAGTTTGAGAATCTATTATTTCAATTATCCCATGCTCCCATGTGGGGCAAGTCTTCATTTGCCCTTGTTTCTTGTGATAGAATCCATTTAAGGTTCCATCGAAAGAAAGAGGGGTCATTAGACATGACATTTACCCCTCTTGTGTGGGAGGGCTATCAAAGAGGTTTTTTATCGCACAAATCAAAACAACAAAGTGGGTAACTCTAACCTCTAGCCGCTAGGTAAGGTCAACCATCACCAGTAATGACTATGATTGCATGGCAAGGTGGAGTACAATTGGCTATAGGCATCTTGTGTGTGTTGTTCAAAACTTTTAAAACTACAATTTATATTTTGAAAATCGAGCTCCTAGTTACCCTTAGTTTATGTGTTCATCCTAGTTTACCCCAAGTTCAACCCCTACACTCTCACTTTTCTTTGTTTTTTTTTTTCTTTCTCACACAATCAACTAATGTGACAAGCCATATTAAAATTTTCATTTTATTATTCTTTTTCTTTCTCTTTGCTTCTCTCTCACACACTCATATAAAAGGTAGGCTATCTTAAAATTTTAACATTATTTAACAACCATATGGATGTGGAACGTGTATCCATACGACACTGATTCTGCCTATTGAGGCTTAGCCCAATTCATCAACTTGTTTGTGGGAAAACCTCGAACCAAGGTTGATTTTTGCCGACCATTTTACCCGTTTTTGGATATTTTGTCTAATTAGCGACTGCTCGTCAAAAAATACACTAAAGTGATATAAAAACTATAGAATTTGTAGACTCGGGTAACTCAAATCTCGACGGGCAAAACATCAAAAATCAACCCTGCAGGCTCCAACAGTTCCAAGTTCCAACTTCCTCCAAGCACCCACGCTTGAATCGCTTCCAGTCAGGGCAGCTTTATTTCTTACGCCCCAATCAATACGTGTGACCGAGTCGATGATGTGACTTCTCTGCAGGGCGGAGAGCTAGCCACAAGCGCTCATGACGAGTCATGAGAATCCTGGACAGACCACCAACTGCACACGCTCAAACAGCGACTAGGGTCCATACATCGGGATTCGGGCTTTGCTGCAGGTGCGTCCATTGACTGTGCATACCTTTTCCGGGAGGCAGGACAACTTTATTTTGTAAAAAAAATCAAAGGGCTTTTGAATTAAAAAAATCATCACGCAACCAGTTACAAGAGTTTCACCCCTTATACATATTGCAGTTTGAGTACTAGCCTCAAGTCTGCTGCATTAGAAGCTGTTTTTTATTAATTAGACTTTCGAGCTCTACTGTACTTTTAGCATCTTGCCTTTTACTGGTGATTTTCTCAATTCGGGTGTCGATTTCCACTATTGTTTTGGAGTAGTATCCTTCCCCCGCCTTTAGTAGTCTATCTTTAAGCATCCCAAAATCTTCTTTCAGTCCACCAAAAATGGCATCCAGTCTTGCTAGCCACAGCCACCAAAGTATTTCCACTCTGAGCACTGTCCACAGACCATTTGAGCACCCGATTGGATCCCCAATAAGTAGAGATTTGATAGACCAACTTGCTCTACCTTCACTTTCTATAATCCTTTTGATCCGGTCCAAAAAAGGGACAATTCTTTCACATTGAAAGAATATATAGATGTCGTCCTCCTCTTTTTTACATCTCGTACAGAGCCCGTTCCCTTTGTGCACTTTGAGAGCTTTCTTGTTGGTCCAAATCGCTTTGTAAGCTATCAACCACGCCAGGCAGGACTTCTTTGGCTCTATATCTTTACTCCATAGGCTTTGTAACACTCTTTTCCATTGATATCTATCTTTTAGGGTGTTCCATTTGCGGTTGAGTACCACATATATAGCATTGCTGGTCTCTCCCTTTGGAATAGGCCAAATCGATGTAGATTCCTTCCAGACAAATGCCTGTACCTGTGGTTTTTGAGATATTGTAATGAGCCATAGGTCCCCTCTATCCCATTGGTCCGCTCTTCGACCTATTAGAGTTATTTGTTGGTTTGTCACATTGAACTCTGTGATGAGCGCCACTCTCAACTTCCAGAGCTGTCCTTCTTTATCCCACATGTCTTTCCATTCTTTCACACCCTTTCTATGGAGCTTTAAAGCCTCATCTTCCTGCCCTTGATCTATTGGAATATGAAGGAGAGTAGGCCACCAAATGGAGTCCATTTCATGAGTTCCCAAAGTTTTTTGTAGTTGGTCATTGGGAATCAGATCCTTCTTCAACTTAAACCAGCTCTTCCAAATGGAGCAAGATAGAGGGGACCCCTTAGGCACCATCTCGAATTTGCTAGCCCGAATTGTGATGTCAGGTAGTCCGTCCCACTTGGGTTTCCCTTTAAGGGTAAATTTTTTAATATTCCTGAAAAGCAGGATTGCCCAAGTTGCTTTCGAATTTTGCAGCCCTCTTACAACCCATTTGGTTGCCATTCTGTCTGCTAGCTCTTGAATGTTTGTGATTCCCATTCCTCCCTCCTGTTGGGGGATAGTACAATGGTCCCATTTCACCTTGGCCACCTTTTTAATCCATGGGTCTCCCCCCCATAGAAAGTTCCTGCACAATGCCACAAATTCCTTTAACTGTGCTTCAGAAGGTCTCCAATACCTGATATAATATACTATCAGAGGTACAATGTAGTGGTTAATGATGATTCTTCTACCTGCTAAGTTCAGTTTCCTTTTTTGCCACCTTGCCAACTTGACTTCCACTTTATTCATTACCCATTTCCATCTATCTTGAAGCAAAACTTTGTATCCCATTGGAATACCAAGTAATCTGAAAATCTCTCCTTCTTGAAATCTTTTGCAACCTACTTCTTCAATCCACTGCGGTGGGTCATTTCCCTTGCATATGATCCCTGTTTTCCTATGGTTAATTGAAGAGCCAGAAGCCTTACAAAAGATGTTGAGGCACTCCCAGAATTCCGTTATGCTCTCTTCTTCATTTGCATTAGAGCATTTGTGTCATTCGCAAAAAGCTCCATGCATATTTGATCGTTCTCATCAATTTTGATTCCTTTGATCTTTCCCTGCTCCATTTTTTCTCTTACTAGCCAAGTTAGACCATCTGCAACAATGGCATAAAGTAAGGGGGCGAGTGGGCAACCTTGTCTAATGGAATGCAATAGCTTGAATGACTCTGTCAGCTCTCCATTCACATTGACCCTATCTGTTGCATTGCCTAGTAGGGTTTTTACCATAATGCAAAAATTCTCTCTACACCCCATTTGTTTTAACGATTCTAAGATGTATTTCCAGCTAACTTTGCGTAAGCCTTTTCAAAATCGATCTTGAAAAAGATGTAATATTGTTCTATTTCCTCTGCTAATTCCATTCCCTCCCAAATAGCTATGATTGCGTCCAGGATGTATCTCCCTTTGATGAATCCTTTTTGTTCTTTGTTGATCCACTCCTTCATATGATTACATAACCTTAGTGCAATGGCTTTCGCATAAATTTTGTAGGCACTTTTTAGCATTGTGATCGGCCTCCAGTCCTTGATGTTTTCTTTTTCCTCCTGTTTATGGATCAATTTGATTACCCCTTCGTTTAAGAAAATTGGTAGCGCCTAGAACTTTGTTGCCTCTGCCCAAACATCCAATAGGGGTTGAATCAAAATGTTCTTGAACGATTTAAAGAACTCTGCTGGGAGTCCATCCTTGCCTAGTGATTTTTTGTTTTTTAGCTTATCTATGGCCTCTTCAAGTTCTTCTTTGGAGAGGGCTTGTTCCAGTACCTTTTCTTGTGATTCTGATAGCACCTTTCGTCGTGCTTGATTGATCTTTTCTATGTTTTCTTCTTGCTCCTCCTTGATTTCCTCTGGTTCTAAAAACAGTTGTTGATAGCATTGCCGGATCATCTCTTTATTTTCCTCCTCCGTCTTAGTCGTTGTACCATTGTGATCTTTGAGCAGGGGAATGACTTCTGCACTTTGTTTAACTTTAAGTATTTGAAACATTTGTTTCGTCGGTCTATCTGCCTGTCCAACCCACCATTCCCTAAAAAAGGCCATTGCTTCTTCTAATTCCTTGTCTTCGATGTTGGATAGAGCTTTCTTTTGATCTCACAGTAACTCCTATGCCTCCAGATTTCCTTCATTAACCTCTTTTTCTAGTTTCTCTATTGCTCTTTGTGTTGTCTTTTTTTTGTGTTCTCTCAGTTTCTTTCTTCCTATGCTAACACCAGTCAAGTATGCTTGTGTTGATTTGATGGCTAAAGACCAAGCCTTCGCCGGTGATAGGCCTATTGAGAAGAATTCCTTCCAAATACGTGTGACTTCTCCTTGGACCATGGGTAGCTTGAAAAGGGTAGGATTAGTATGGAACCATTTGTTCTTTAACCTCTTTTCTTCATTATCCAGCTTGGTTATAATAGGGTAATGATCTAAAAGACAGGTCGAGTAGCTTACCCTACATTTCGTAACAATGAAACGCTCTCCTATCTCTTGACTTATATAGCATCTGTCCAATCTGGCCTTCCTTAGCATTAGACCTTGACCATAGTTTTGCCACGAGAAATCTCCTATGCTGCCCACATCCATGAGATTTAAATGTTTTTTGAGTGATAGCCATTGTCTCTTTTCTTCTCCAACTATGATTTGCCCACGTCTTTGATATCTGTCCTCAAAACACTCAACCATGTTAAAGTCCCCAATCAAGATCGCCGGCTCTTCAAACTTTAATTTGATAGATTCCCATATTGCATATCTCTGGTTTTGTGGACCTGTTGCATAGATTCCTATAATGCTCATAGTCTCCATGACAACTGCCACCCATTTGTTTTCTTGGTCCAGAATTGTGTCTTTGATGCTCGGCACCCATTTTTTATGAATTCCCATAACTACTCCTGCCGAACCTTGCTCATGGGCCGAGCATATCCATCTAAGGTTATTGTCTATGTCCTGCAATCTCTCTTGTAATTCGCTTCCACTTACTTTGACTTCTGTTAGAACAATGATATCGCATTTTCCTTCGTTTTGCTTCCATTTCTTGACTTTTTTGACCTTTTTCGGGTTGGTCAGCCCTTTTACATTCAAGGCTGTGATGATCATTTGTGACCCTTGTATTTGTTTTGGTTCTTTTTGCTTGAAGAAGCACCTTCCTCTCCTCCTTGTGTGAGCTGAATTGGCCGCTTCAGATCCTTTTGAATGATCATGTCCTCAGGCGCACTAGGTTGACTTTCTTGGACTCTCTTATTTGCTTTCTCATGATCCATCATTTCCTCTTCTCGTGCTAGCCTTGACAGATCTATTTGAGTTTCCAACACTATTTCTTGGCAGTCGTCCACTGATTCCTCCTGCGAGGCAGAGCTATCAAGGTTGTCGAGAAGGGTGTAGTAGTTTGCTCTTCCTTTGAAATTTTTCCCTCCTTTTGGTTTGAAACTATTCCTTTTTTTAACTTGAACGAATTTTGTATGGTTAGACTCTTGTTGTTTATCTTTTTTCTTATCTGCTGGCTCCTTCTCTTTGACTTGGAGCGCTTTCTCCTTAGCTTTGTACTTTTCTTTGTTTTCTTTCTCTCCCTGTTTATCTTGAATATCCATTGACTTGCTTGTCTAGGCTTCATTTCCCTTTCCGGTTCTTTCTTTGTTCTGTGCATTTGCATCTTGAACGCCTGCCCCTCCTCTCTTATGTGGACAATTTCTGATGTAGTGATCTTTACTTCCACAATTGAAGCACACATTTGGCAGATGCTTATAGACTATTTTCTATTTGATACTAAACTCCTCACAGTTGATGTCCACCCCTTCTATGAGAGGTTCTTCTAGATCCACCTCGACCAAGATTTGAGGATGCCATGATGGATTGACCACCGACTTTGGCCTAGTGCCCAACAATTTACCTATTGGCTCCACTATTTTTTTTAGCCATGGGTAGAAAATGAATGGGAGTTCAGGTAGCTCCACCCACACTGGGCATTTTGTTGGTTGCTTCCCATTAGGCGAGAATTCCTTTGACCACCGAAAAAGGCAGAATGGCACATTCGTGAACATCCATTGTCCCGCCCCTAGGATTCGGAGAGCCATTTCCTTGTCTTTGAAGAGAAAAATGTAGTATCCCTTCGGGAGAACCTAAACCGTTTCAACTGTCGCCCCTTGAGAACCCCATGTATCCTCTATCCATTTCTTCAGAACTTCCACTGGGGGTCTGGGGCCAAACATCAGGCCTATTAGACATCGACCTGCATAATCCCCTTCCATCTCTCTAAGTAGGTCCATCGGAGGTGAGATCCTTCTGGAGTGTAGGTTGTCATCTTTCATCTCGACATTCGGCTCCTGCTGTTTGTCTTTCTCTGGTTGCTCCTTGTCTTGCCCCTTTGTCTGACTCTGTATGCTTTTCATTGCATGTATGGCTTCATCTAGTTGGCGTTGTATATTCTTGATCTATTCTGATTGGTCTAGGATTCGTTTTTTGGAAGCTGCTTCTTCCTTCAGAGACCAAGGGACCTTCTCACTAGATGGAGGAGGCCATTTCATTCTATCCCCAATGATATCATTCAACGTACCATCCCGTATATGCACCTTATTCGCTCCTTTTTGAGGAAGACTCATCTCTCTTTGCAACGAAAAGCTTTTGAGGTCCCGGCTCTCAAGGGAAAAGACTGTCCTAGCAATGACTATCAGGTCCCCCAAAAAAAAAACCTCTTTGTTTTCTGTTAGAGGTACCCTGAGCAAAGCTCAAAGGATCCCGAAGCCAAGCTCTACGGGAAAGACAGCCTTCCCGGCAGCTCTCGGAAAAACTACAATACATTATGCCTCTAACAGCACATGCAATATCTGCGCAACAGGAAACCTAACATGCATAACAACATGAATAGATTCTCTCCTTTTCTTGTGGAAGTTCAAGATCCTTTTGAAAACGTTAACAACAGTCAGGGATATCCCACTTCTCAACCTCCTGAAGGAGGTGGAGAAGCGGGAGGCATACTATGGAGAAAAATGTTGACCAGTTTAATTCGATTTCTGATGACCAGGATAACTCTTCTCTTGAGATCCCAGAATCCCCTTCTAAGCTTAGTTCCTCAAGCAAAGAAGAAGAAATGTTTCTTGAATCTCAGTTGGATAGTTTTGCTGAGAGAGTTGAAGCTTATGACCAACGTAGAAGAGAGTTATTGGCCTCACAGAAATCTCTTGAGATCATAATGACCCAAGCAAAGGAAGAAGCCCTCCCTATGGGTAAATCCAAAAGGAAAAAAGAAAAGAATCTAGAGGCTAATAAAGCCTATGTACAGTTCTCTAAGCCCCCTAAATTCTCAAAAAAATCTTCATGATTGACCAGATAACCTGTATGTCCTTTAATACTAACGGCCTCACTGACCCCTCCAGGGCTGTAGCGGTCAAAAAGTGGATGCTTGATAATGGCTTTGTATTTGACTTCATCTCTCTATAGGAAATTAAGTGTGCAAGAGTAACGCTGGACTTTAATCTCTAAAGACTGAGCACTAGGCACACCTAGTATAGCTCTACTCACGAACCAGGTAAAGGAGGTACAGTAATTGGTGTTGTCATTTCGTTGAGCAACAATATTTTAGAAGTTGTTACCGCCAAGTCGTGGGTGTGTGTTAAGTTGGGTGGAGAGTACAATTTCTCCATCCTTTTTGTTTATGCCCCTTGCTGCCACAGAGACAAGGCACGTGTTTGGCAGGAGCTTGCTAACTTGTCTACTAAGTACATTCTATGTGGTGATTTTAATATGGTTGAGTTCTCTGAAGACAGATACCAGAGCAAAGGGTATGTTTTGAAGGGCCATAAGGAGATTGAGTGGTCTAATATGGCGGTTGAAATGAATCTCATTGATGTCTCTCAGGACATTGGACTTTCTTGGACCAATAAACAAACTGGAGATGACCTTAGATCTACCAGACTGGATAGATTCTACATGTCCGATCCTTTGCTGGATAGATGGCTTGGTATTGAGTGTAAAATCAATAGATCCACACAGATCTCCGACCACTCCCCTGTGCTGTTCAAAGCTAAATCTATTAAAGATTACCAGACGAGTGGCTGGTTTCATGCCGACCTAGCGTTCTTTGAGTATCCAAAAGTCAAAAAGGCTATTTTCAGCATTATCTAGGATAGCTTTAGCGCCAATTCCTCTCCCTCTAAGGCTTGGGCCCAAGCTGTTAGTGTGATTCAAGTCAGGCTGGCCCAATTTATGAAGAGAGCTAAAGAGTTAAGAAGCGCCATAAGAGACTCCTTGGATAAAGCTATCAAACACTTAATTGATAACCCCCAATTGGACCCGTTTGGCTTCAATCTTAGAGACCTTAAGAACCAAGCTAAGAGTGAAGAGCTCCTAGCCACTAAGCAATGCATCAAGTACACCAGGGACTTTTGGGCTCGAAAGATAGATACACTTGGGAAAGAGATGTTTAAGCTCCTAAAAAAGAAGAATGTTAGAGAAATAGTTCCTCCTCTTAAGGACGACCAGGGAAGGTGTCAAAAATAATTTGGAATATGTCCATAACTTTTTCTCTAACATATTTGCTAAAGATATAATCAAGAATGACACTATCACAAGCAACATGGCTTATATTTCCAAAATTAGAGAGAAAGTTATTTGTAGCAGTTTAAAATAGCAGCTAAACTCTCTTATTGTCCCTAGTGAGATAATGGAAGCTATAAAGGGCTTAGTCAACGCTAAAATTCTTGGCCTTGATGGTTTGCCTAATGAGTTTTTCAAATCATTTGATGAGCTGCTGTGTCCTTTTCTGATTCAGATATGGAAAGAAACCATGCACTACAGTAGCCTGCATGCTTCTATTAACTCTGGGTAAAAAAGGCTTGCTGCTCATTTAGACACTCTGATTGTGAAGGAGCAGAATGGCTTCGTTAAAGGCCGCTTTATCCTTGATGCCATCATTGCTATGTGGGAAGGCATGGAATATGTTAATGAAAATCAGCTTGATATGCTCTTTTTCAAGATAGACTTTGACAAAGCTTATGATAGAGTTGAATGGGAGTTTATTCTTCAGTCTCTTCAGGACATGGGAATGGGTAAAACTTTCACTAAGTATGTGCACTGCCTATTTGGGAATGCGAGAACCTTTGTTGCCCTTAATGGCAACCTCTCTCCTGCTATCACCCTCAAGACGTCCATTAGGCAAGCGTGTCCTATAGCTCCTCTTCTCTTTGTGATAGTCGTTGATGCCCTTGGCTGGCTTGTGTAGGATGCTATAGCCTCTGGTCTTATAAGGGGTATCCATTTTCCCAACAAAGATAAAGACCTGTGTCTTCAGCAGTTTGCAGATGATACTAACTCTTTCATCCATAACGACCCTCAATCTATTAAGGCCTTTTTTGACTCCTTGGATAGATTTTGCTCTGCGAGTGGGTCAGTGATCAACCATGGGAAAACGGGGGTCTGGTCCTCCACTAATTCTATCCTCCAGCACATACTGTTAACTAGCTATAAATCTCTCCATTCTGGGAACATTTTTAGGCTGCTTGGGATCCCTATGGGATTTGGAGTGTCTCTTAAGGATAGGTGGCTATGGGTCATGGAGATATTTGAAAGTAAAATGTTGAGATGGAAGGGCTATCAACCCAACCTCACTGCTAGGCTCTTTGTTTTGAATCATTTTATTATGCCGGCTGTCATCTATTTTCTGTCCTGCTAGTGACCCCCCCAATTTCATCTTAAAATGCTTAATCCCCCTTATCTCACAGTTTTTATAGGGAGGAGGAGAGGAAGCTAGGAAGATTCCTAAAGTTTCTTTGAAGGTTTGCATGCTACGGAAGTCCCTAGGAGGTCTTGGGTTGATGGACCCTAAGATTATGGCGAACAAGATGGTAGCTAAGTGGATTCACAGGTGCCTGAACAACATTGATTATTGGGCCATCCTCCTTAAAAGGTTTTGCCATAAATTTCAGCTTAGGGATCTCAAAGCCTGGGCTGGGTTCAATTGCTATGAAATCTTTCTCTCTAAGAGACAATTTATATACAAAGGTTCTAGGCTTATTAAGAGCACCTAGGGTGCATGGGAACACTATAGAGAAACCTTGCATGTGAAGCCCAACTTGAAGGCTATTAACAGTCTCATGGCTCACAAATCATTATGGATTGGTCTTTTGGGACCAGCTCTCAATAGAGAAAACCTTATCAAAGCTCATAGACTCTAGAAGAGTGGTTTTTGCACTTGGCTCGACTTGGCTTCCCACAACCAATGGGATGTAAGTAAATTTATGTCTGCCCCCTTTCATTGCAGGATGCTTTTGCTCGACAAAGTGGATGCTGCTACTCAGTATGGGCTAGGGCCTTCTATAAACGGTAAATTTGATATCTCTAAGGTATGTTATGGATCTACAGGTAAGAATTTCCTCCCCCTCTCTTCTTTGTACAAACACAACCTTGAGTTATTTAAAAAACTGAACATCAAATGAGGAATAAATTGGAATGCTAATGAATGAGTGTATAGACTCAAAGTCATATGGGGGTTGTCCCTTAGCTTGAAAAAAGCTTCGTTATTGTGGCTGATTGCTCATCAAGCCGTTTGGACCAGGGCCCGAGCGGCTAAATGCGGTAAAGGGGAGGGGGTCTGCCCCAGGTGCAACAACGGCCTTGAAGACATTAAACATCTTTTCTTTGAATGCTCTACAAACTTGATATACTTTGATTTTTTGAAAAAATGTTTTAAGGACCTCAAACACACAAGGTTTAATGCTAAAGAGATCCTTCTTGGGGAATGTGTGAACCTTGACATTCTTTTATGGCATAATCTTCGAAGTAGCTTATTGTTTAATATATGGAGAGAGAGGAACTTTGGTATGTTCAATGGTAGGAGTACCAGTCATGTATACTCTTTCATGACTGACGCTAAGCTCATTGCTTTGCAGGTTAGGCAAAACATTCAAGATGCTCTTGTTGAAGGGCAAACCCTTTATCAGCTAATGCAAAATACCAGATGGCAAGCAAAAATATCAAAGATCTACTCCCCTCTTAGAAGTCTAATGATTGAAGGCATCTTGCAAGTTGTTGGAAACTCCGACCCATCTCCCATGGGTGCTACATAGCACTATAGTCACTCTGTAACATGAGGTCACTTCCCTTTTTTGTGAGGCTCCTACTTTTTGTGGCCCCTAATTTAACCGACAGATGTCTTGGATCCAAGCATTCTCCCACAGCGAGGAAATATAGTGGATTACATGGCCTCTTCTATTCGCTCTCTTTTGTCTATCCTCAAGTTGCTTCTGTAATCGCCTTCTTTCTGATAGAAGGGCTCTAATGTACATCTTTTCTTCTTTTTTTAATCTAAATTTCTTGTTCAGATAAAAAAAATAACTCAAAAAAATAAAAATTCTTGGACTCTAGAGGAAACATGGGGAAGGAAACAAAACAAGAGTACATATATTCTTCAAGATTGACTTTGAAATGGCCTACAACAGAATAAGTTGGAAATCCATCATAGAATCTTTGAAACAAATGGGGTGTGGAGAGGAGTTTTGCATCATGGTAAAAACACTTCTGAGGAATGCGACAACAAGGATTAATGTGAAGGGAGACTTGACAAGCTCTTTTAAACTATCTCGATCAATCAAGCAAGGCTGCCCCCTTGCCCCTTTACTATATGCTATAGCCTAAGGGCATGGACAACATTGCAATACATGTTGTGCTCAACCACATATGGAAAACTCCAAAGACAGATATCAATGGACAAGCGTGTTGCAAAGATTGTGGAGTAAAAATATAGAGTCAAAGAAGTCTTGCCTAGCTTGGCTTACAGCATACAGAGCAATCTAGACCAACAAGAAGGCACTCAAAGTAAATAAAGGGAATGGGCTCTGTCAGAGATGCAAAAAAGAAGAGGACAACATCCACATTTTCTTTCAATGTGAATATATAGTCCTTGCTCTGGATCGTATCAAGAAGCAAATACAAAGTGAAGGAAGAACGCCTTGGTCATACAAAAGCCTACTTAGTGGTGAATCGGTCAGTTGCTCAAATGGCTTGTGGACAATGATTAGAGTAGAAATCCTATGGTGGCTGTGGCTCACAAGGCTACATGCCATTTATGGGGGGCTCAAAGAAGATTTTGGGACGCTCAAAGATAAACTGATAAAAGGAAGGGAAGGATACTACTCCAAAACAACTACAAAACTAGAAACCGAAATCGAGAAACTATCTATCAAAAGTCAAAATGCTGAAGAATCTATAGAGCTAGTAAGCCTAAGTAGAAAAAAACAATGTCTAACCTCAAGAGACTTGAGTTTGATACTCAAATTGCAGTATTTGTAAGGAGATGTGGGTGTAAGGTCTCTCTTGTATCTAGTTGCATCAAATTTTTTAAATAAAAATGCCATTTTATTTTTATTTTATAATTCGTGGTTTCATGTTTCAACTTTCAAGTCCCTTTCTGCATCATTATCCATACATGTGAGGATAGTTTATTTTTTCCACCTCATCAATGCACACGTGCTCTGACTCATGAGTCTTGATGAGGGTGTGAAAGTTCCAGACTTTTAGTGGCTGTTTTACCCATCAATGGACGGTGGACTAGAGTCTTTTATCCATTCTTTGTAGCTAGAAAATAATCTACCCTTAGAAAGAAACTTTAAAGTACATGAGAAGTGGTAATCCCGATTCCCACCAAAAATCCATAGCTTTTGCAAATATATACTGCTCGAAAAGAAAGGTTTTCCAAAAGCTTGGCAAACAAGATTTGGTAGATATCTTTTATGGAGCTAGCTCCAAATCGTTCTCATCCCACAATGAAGAAATTCTTATATTTTAGCTAAGTTTCTCTATATAAAATTTAAAAATATAACTAAATTTCTCAATATATGAATAAGTTTAATTTCCTTCTCCTTGAAATCTAAACCGGCTTTTTATGGAGGTGAACGAGTTTTTGGTTAAATAAAACTTAACTTTTCCTTAACCCTGTTACCAAACCTTTAAAAACAAAAATTAGTGGTAATTTGACCAAATTTAGAGGTTTCGGTGAAGAACTACACTAAGTCTCTAGATTTTTTTTTCTTGAAAGCAACAAAAATTATATTAGGAAGAAGAAATTACATACAAGGAGCCCTTGGGAAGGGAAAGGGTGGTCCCACTTCAAAAATCAAGCCAGGTAGCTTGTTATACATCTGAATTGAGTAGAGTCATGTGCATTGAGCACTAAGGCAATTCATTTGTACCAATGGATATCTTTCTAAATCTCTTTCACACTAAGGAGGGGAGCATCACCAACATGATTGCGAAGCTCCTTTAGACAAGGAGTGAGTTGGGCTGTAAAGGAAACTCTAGAGGAGACTCCACAAAGCTGAGTTTCTAGCTTTCTAGATCTGCCACATGTAGAGTGTTCAAATAGTGATCCACAAACACTAGAACACACACACACACATTACCAACACTCCCTCCCCGATGCTAGTAGCGTCTCTATAAGCGTATGTACTAGTGTCTCTATTAGCGTTGCTATATAGAGACGCTAATAAAGACTTTAATATAGACATCTATACATACTACAATAGTGATGATATTTCAGGGTTAAAAATAAATAAATAGAAGAGCAATGCAAAGCACACAAGAGTTCAACCGAATAGAGCAAGGTTATTGCGCATGCATCGTGGAAGCAAACAATGCAAGAGCAAGCAAGGTAAGCTAGCGCCATCTCTCTCTCTCTCTCTCTCTCTCTCTCTCTCTCTCTCTCTCTCTCTCTCTCTCTCTCTCTTTCCCCCCTCCTTTCCCTCCTCTCTTCCCTCCTCCCTTCACACCCACACACACACACATGTGCGCGGGTGGACACACACACACAAGGAGGGCAAGGATGTTTAGGTATGCATCGCCCCTCTCCTTTCATTCTCCCTACCCTCCTCTTCTTCAAAACATCTCTCTCTCTCTCTCTCTCTCTCTCTCACACACACACACACACACACACACACACATACAAGCACACAAGGAGGGAGAGGATGTCCAAGTATGCATTCTCCTCCCTTCATTCTCCCTACCCTCCTCTTCTTCAAAACGTCTCTCCCTCTCTCTCTCTCTCTCTCTCTCTCTCTCTCTCTCTCTCTCTCTCTCTCTCTCTCTCTCTCTCTCTCTTTCACACACACACACACACACACACACAAAAGAATGCATATATACACACACACAAACATAAAAGAATGTATACACACACACACATGTACACATGCACACATATTTACATTCTTATATATGTATGTGTTTATGTTATTTTGTGTGTGTGTGTGTGTTTATATATACGTTTGTGTATATTTTATATGTGTGTATGTATATGTAAAAGTATGTATGTTTTTATGTACTTATCTATGTAAGTACGTATGAATGCATGTGCTTATATATATATATATATATATATGTATCTATGTATGTATGTATATATATATATACAAACATATATACATGTATGCATGTATGTATGTATATACATACATACATATATATATGGCAACCATAACTTTTATATATATATATATATATATATATATATATATAGTGTCCATAAATATATATTTTAACATATATGGCAGCCATATATATATGATACATACATACATAGCTATGTATGTATGTATTATAAAATATGTATACATGTACATATAAAATTAAGTTAATGTGCGTATATATGTGTGTATAGATACAATGCCTTCCTCAACATCTTTAAGCAATCGAGGTTCTTTGCTTCGACGACAACAAGATATGGAATAGGCTATTAGTAGGATGTGCCCATTGTTTGCTTCAACTAGGTTTCTACAAGATCAATGTGATCAATGGGTAGCCTACATGGAAGGGCAGGCGAGGCTAAACACTACGGAAAGTTTCAAAGAGCATGTCAAGCTACACGTACACTTAGTAGACTCCTAGACTCATCCAATTTGGATTGGGAAGATTGGATGGTAGATACTAAAGAAGAGTTATCCAATGTGACTTACAATTGTATTAATCTATGGGAAGAATTAGGCTACATTCCTTTTGCAAGAGATAGTGGTATATTACACAGCGGCTACACATACTATGAGCATAGAGTGGAGAGCTTTCTTAGAGAGATATAGAAATGTGGTTGCAGAGCTAAACCACTCTCATTATCAGTAGAAGTCTTTGGAAAAAGTTCATATGTAATTTCTAGTTGTTTGTTATAAGAAACAATTGATTTTAAAGTTTATTTATTCCTACTTTTGTAACAAGAAAAAGTTATGGATTGTGTTTAAGTAGTTTTTTTTTTGTTTAAATGATGGACAAGTAGACACACATATATATGCTTACACTTTTATTTTTACATTTACACACACACACACACACATACACACATACGCACACACACACATCAAGATATGTACGTAGGTACAAAATGAGTAGTGAAGATGAGAGAGATCGGGATGCAAATTTATCACAGAGAATTATATGTCCTTGCAATCAATGCAAATGGGCAATGCAACAACAATGTTGTGTAGTCTTGCAGCACGTATAAGAGTTTGGGTGCTTTGATCCCAATATCATTGACCAAGTTGTCATAGAAGGTGAGCGTATCTTGCCATACGATAATAATGTTTTGCCTACAAATATTTTGTAGCTAATCCTCCATTGGGTTCACATGCGTGTCAGTGATCATGTGATCACCACTCGTACTAATGCACCTATGACACCAAGCTCATCAGCTATGCATGGCAATGATCCAAAGCAGCAAAGCAATGCTTCTTTGCACATGGATATACCTTTAGAGCACAAGATGGATGAGATGGTACAGACCGTTTTGGAGAGTACGGATGTTGTGGCCAATGATATGAAGGCAGAGGTGTGCTTGCCACTATATGAAGGTTCCAAAATTTTGCATTTAAGGACGCTACTTGCATTGCTCAATCTTCAAACATCATTTGGATGGAGTGATAAGAGTGTCTCAAAGCTATTCAAGCTCTTGAAAAATCACATACTACCATCGCAAAACACAATGCCAAGTAGTAGAGTTGATGCTAGAAAGATACTTTGAAAGCTTGGTGTGGACTATAATTTGATACATGTACGTCCAAACGATTGTGTGCTCTTTCAGAAGGAGTATGCAGAGTTAGAAAAATGTCCAAAGTGTAATGCTGACAGGTATCATAAAGATGTTCAAGGGGACGCCATTCTTGAAAAAGTCTTGAGGCATTTTCCACTTGTAATGTGCATTCAACACATGTTTAGGTGCAAGTCGATTGCAAGCCTCATGTCATGGCATTCCCAAAATAACTCCAAATATGGAGTACAACATATTCCTACACAATGCATGGCCTAGAAACATATAGATCAGACGTGGCCAGAGTTTGCAAGAGAAGCTCGTAATTTGCCCGTGGTTTGGCTATGGATGGGGTTAATCCATTTGGATTGCATTCCACAACCTACAATGTGTGGCCTATAGTACTTGTAAATTATAACATTCCACCATGGATGACAACAAAGAAAGGGCATTTGATACTGACCTTGATAGTGCCTGGTCGTTACAAAGCAAACACTATGGATGTATATTTTCAGCCACTTGTTGAAGAGCTTAAGGCTTTGTGGATAGGCATAGATGTGGTGGACAAGAGCAAGCCTCTTAATAGGCAAATTACTTACATAAGGGGCATACTTGTGTGGAAAATGCATGACTTTCCTAGATATGGAAAGTGTTCAGGTCTTCAAACTAGTGGCTATTTTGCATGTCCTCTTTGTGGGCCAAGGTTATGTGCATATAGGTCACAGTCACTTAAAAAGATGGTATATGCCGATCATCAAGCATACCTACCAGAGGACCATGCATTACGTGAAGGCTTCCTTGGGCGCAAACCGCCACATATGACTACATTTGCATGGAAAGAATTGAAATTGCTATATCATGAAGGTCTTCCAAATGGGATGAAGAGGTTTTCAATTCTCTTTGAGCTACCTTACTAGACAAATTTGCAAATCAATCATCTACTAGACCCAATGCATATCTTCAAGAATGTTGGCAATCTCTTGTGGGATCGTATTATTGATAAAAAAGACACTCTTAATGCTCGAGAAGCTTTACAAGAAATGGGAATTATGGAAAAGTGGTGGCTACAAACACGGCCAAATGGTCATGTAAGGTTGCCCAAGGCACCATGGGTGTTATCAAAAGTCAAACAACATGTAAAGGATGTAATACAATCCATCCACACACCAACCGGTCTTATGCACTCTCTTCACACAGCATTCACAAAGGATGGGAAGCTGAGCGGCCTTAAAATGCATGATTGGCATAAGATGGGTCAGGTATGTTTTGTTAATGGTATGGATTGATAGAGTATGCATTTTTTTATTATTAATAATGTTTTATATTTTTTTTTCCAAGTTTATTTTTCCCATCGTTGTGGCTAGATCATTATCAATAGAAGTCTGATCTATTTTTTATAAGCTTGGTCAGTTGGTGCAATGGATATCACAAAAAGAGATAGAGATGACAACTATTGAATATGCACAAAAGAATGCAGTAGAGTTGGTATACATGATTGAGAAGTATTTTCCTCCCTCAATGTTGACCACCCAAGTGCATTTACTAGTGCATGTTGTGGACGAGGCAAAGATCGCTAGCAGTGTACATTGCCGATGGATGTTTTTCTTAGAGCACTTCATGAAGACACTAAAAGGATTTGTTCGACAAAGAGCTCGTCCAAAAGGTAGTTTGGTTGAGGGTTTGTTGGTGCAAGAGTCTCTTGTCTACATTGTAGACTCGATAATAGATTTTGAGAAAGACTCTTGTCTATTATGGCAGATGGCCGAGGATAAATGATTTTTGTTAGATTTGGCACATGGTGGGGGTACTTCCAAGTGAATGGATGGAGTTCTTGAGGAAAACTTTAGTCATTTTTGTATGTTGCATAATGGTGCAATGGAGAAATGGTTGCATGCATATGAACGTGCTATGGAAGATAGACATGCTACACGTCACGCATATCGACATTCTTTGCATCCAAGAAACAGAGTAGTGTGATATCCACCAAGATTGGAAGCATTACTGCAATTCATGTTACTTTGATGGCTGCATGATACTCTCACAAATGCTTCTTAAGAAGGACAACATGTCAGCAATGAGGAATGGGAATTTTTACGAGGTTGTAGTGACATGGTAAGTGTTTCTTTTGTAATTGTATTTAAAGTAAATAAATATGAGTGGACATGTAGCAATGTAGCAATGACATGGTAGCTGCTTGGTCAAGAGGCCGTCACTTTTGAGTGGATCACATTGATAAGAAACGTGTGACTTTTGACTCAGGAGTCATGGCAAAGTTTGAGCAAGCAAGTCGACAACGTGCAACAGATCCCAATGTTGTGATCTCAGAAATGCAATACTTTGGTCTGTTGAAAGAAATTATAAATGTGGACTACTGAAGCTTCAATGTTCTTTTATTTGATGTTCAATGGTTCAAAGTGATAATGACGGGATCAAATGCCACCGTTCGTAGAGATATTTTAGGGTTTTTAGAAGTAAACTCTACAAAGCTCTGGAGTGACTTACATGATACATTTCTCCTTCCAAAATATTGTGAACAGGTTTGTTTCTAAAGTTAAATTGATCAATAAGTTTGATAAAGTGTTAGAAAAATTACTCATGCACTAGTATTATTTCCATATCATGTTATTTTCTATCCAAAACCATCAGATGAGCAATGGTGGTATGCTATCCAAGTAGCTCCACGAGGTTCAAGAAATTATGAAGGATGCAACTTGCTTGAAAGCGTTCAAGTCGAGGAGATAGAACTGGACACAAGAGAGGATGATGGAGTAGAGGACGTGCAACATCAAGATGAGGATGTAGTAGCGGATGCAAAAGCAAGAGAGGAGGATGTAGCAGAGAATGCACAAGCAAGAGAGCATGATGTAGTAGAGAATGCACAAGCAGAAGAGGAGGATATAGTAGAGGAGGACTATTTAGATGATAATGATCTTTATGATCTCAACAATGACATAAACGTAGATCTAGCTTTGGATGGAGAGCTAGTTCTAGATCGTCAAGTCCTTTTAGATTTGCATCAAGACAGTGTAGAGAGTCCATAATTATTTATTTGTTGAAGAACTATATTCAAATTTTTGGAACAACACTTCTTATGTATATTTGTGACAAAGTAATTGTAAATGCGTTTTTGTGGCATAAATGTCCACGATTATTTTGGTTTTTGTTGTATTCAACTAAATTTGTTTTGTTTAATTTGTTGTGTCATATAAAATCTTAATTATTTGGTTTATGTAGGTTTTCATATTTTTGTCACATACCTTGTCCTCCTCTCTCATACGACAATATGAGTATTCATCCTCCGAGTGACGATGACATAGACAGTTTCTTGAGCTCCTTGTCACCCGTTCAGCTAGACAAAGTGCTGGGTAGAGCTGCTTCTATGAGTAGACGTTCGACACCTTCTCTCTCGACTACGAGACAGACCTTACCCTCTTAGGTAGCACACATAGCTACGTCGGCCTCGAGTCAACGTACTCACCGTAGTAGAAGGCATAGTAGTAGGCATAATAGCAGATTTTCATAGGTGAGCAACAACAACATAGATTGTGTTGTTAAGCCCACTCACACGCTGTCGAAGACACCAACACCAATTGAGTCTGACAGGGAGGCTAATGTAGACCGCACTCCAACTGTGTGCGGTAGGGACATGCTAGAGGGGTACTCCTACCTTATTGACAAACCCAGTGGGGAGATCATTATGACCTCTAAGGGAAAGCAGATCATGAGCCACATGCGTCAGTTGTGTTGACAGATGTTTAAGCACACTGTCATGGTCTCTTGGAAGCTTCTAGATAAAGCTTCTAAAGAGTACACTATACGTACACTGCATGAGGAGTTTTGAGTGCCCTATTCCACATATGCTTTTTCTTACGAGTGGATGCTAGTACACATGCAAGAGTAAATGAAGCATCAGAGGTCTAATGCGCATTCAAATACTAGTAGGCCTGGCTAGCTTGATAGAGAAGAATGGAAGTGTATTAAAGCCGAGGTAGAGAGCACTCCAGATAGGTGGCAACAGTAGAGAGACGCAGCTGGAGGTCGAGTGGAGGCTGGGTCCTCTCATCACTTGGGGAGCGGCAGTGTTGCAAGCTTTTCAGAGGATTTTGTAAGTTTTTAACACTTTTACTCTTTTGCTTATTGTATGTTTTGAGAAAGTGCATATATTCAAAATTGATTTTTTAAAAAAGAAAAATGTCTATGTTGAATAATACGAGGTGATAGGGAGAGCACCAATCGACTTTGAGAAGAAGGTCTAGAAAAAGCAGAGCCTAGCTGGAGTCTTAGAGACCATGGACCGTCAAGGTGGAGAGGTGAGAAAAATATAAATCTTATATACTTCTTGTTGTAATATATATCTATATGTGTATATGTGCATGAAAAGGGTCTAATCTTTTTTTTTTTCATTTTCTTACAAACTCCTTACAAGGACTCTTTGATGCGAGTTGAGGTTGCTAAGCAGTAGATGGGAGCGAGAGTTTCTATGGGGCCAGCTAGTTTTGTAGTGGGTAGCAACTCGGCTCTACATCGACCTTTTTTGTGGTCAACTAGTATATAGGTCGTTATGTATTCATATGAATCTTTTTTGTATACCCACATTTTGATATCCATATGCATATATGGTTTTGTACTCGAATATACAGATGTATTTTGTCATATGGTGTATTGATTATGACCATTTGGTATTCACACAAGCTTTCAATTGATTATAGTTATGTATTCATGTATGATCCATTGATTTATGAACATTTTGTATCTATCGTGAACATTTGTATGAAGATTTATATGTTAAATTCATTCTGTTACAATTTAATTTATTGTGTAAGACCAGTGTGAGGTGTATGGGGCTAATCCATTGTAATTTAGTTCATTGTCAAATTCTTGTCTTTAACTTTTATATGAAGAAATGCCTGAAGAGGCCCATTTATTTTTTATGGATGGAATGGCTGAAAAGCCATTCCATCCATAAAAAATAATAATATGGTTGTCTATATTAGAGTCTCTATTAGCGTCTCTATTCAAGTCTCTATTAGCATCTTTATTATAGTCTTTATTAGTGTCTCTATTTAAGTCTTTATTAGCATCTTTATTAACAACTTTATAAGTGTTTCTATATAGAGACGCCTATAAAGACGCTAATAGCAACGCTAATAGAGACTAAAATAGCGACGGTTTGATGCTGACGATAATAGCGACGCTGATAGAGATGAAAGCATGTCTAAAATTCCCTTCTATGAGCATCGGTATTTATGTCTCTATGAGACCAATTTCTTGTAGTGAAAGTGACATTAGTGCCCTTGCATTCTCCCAAAACAATGTTTTTTAGCTTATCTAAAGTTTTTGAGGATATAGAAGCACTTCTTCCAACAAGGGTTTATTGTGGTTGCAAGAAACAAAGAGGTGTTGAATGGTTTGCAATTGATTCATACATCTAGGAGAGAGACCATTTGACAATCTAATCTTTTGGGCTTTGTCTCCACTATGGATCCCTTTGTGTAAGATAAGCCACAAAAAACAACTATCCTTAATAGGAATATGAAAGGCCCAAATCATCCTAAATTTGTGTGGCCGTTGTTGAGAGTTGCAAGAGATGCCCCATCTTCTATTGAGCTTATTTTGGAGCTCATGATTTGACCCTTTAACCTTTTTCTTATATTGTTTGAACATTCAAAAGCATATGGTAGAAATGTGTAGCTCTCCATGTTTAGGGTAGCCGCTAAGCTTTGCATTATCTTGTTGGAAGAGATTCCATATTAGTAAGTTGCATGGCTCAATAGGCTAAATTTCAACTTGATATTTTCTCTACTAGAAAACCTGTTACAAATGTACAAGTCAAACCTATATCTCACACTAGCATGATTACATTTATGAGCCTTTCTAGTGAGAAAGTTAGGGTCCCCCATGAGCAATTGATTCACTTGCAACATTTTTTTGTTGGGGCACCATGTGTGTTTGAGTTTGAACCATGCATTCTATTATCTACAAACAAGAGCAAAGCCTCTAGGAACAATATTAGAAAAAGATAGCATAATACCATCAAGGTGAAATTGTTTCCAAGCTTTGTATTCCCTAAGATGAAATCAAGGGGTATTTTTCAAAATTAAAAGCACCCAAAAGTTAACATTGTAGGTGGATCTTATGATAAATTTGCTAGCTAGTCTATTAGAGAGATCCTCGATGTTAAGAAATCCCAAACCCCCATGCTCCTTAGTATTGCAATTGGTTTCTCAAAAGACCTTGGGAATCCTCCTAAAACTCTCAAAGCCCACCCAAAGGAACCTCCTAGGAAGGGAATTGACCTTGTTGAGTTGAAATTTAGAAAGCTTCCAGCAAGATAGAAAATATACCAATGAAGGAAACATGTAAGTGCTCATGACAAAGACCCTAGCTAAAAGCCCAATTTAAAAATTTTGACAAGCACTCATCTTATTTCTAAACTTATGCCATCTCTAGCTCATGGTAACATTAAACCCCATAGATATCTTGAAAAGCCTAGAAGTTTAACCCTCTTCAAGCTTATGTGCCTTTTTATTGAGGTTATTGAAATGTTTAGCCTTTCTACTAATTATGAGGTAGAAACTCCATGTGTCACAAGCTCTACCAAATACACAACTCTTACAGCACAAAATTGCCTCACATATCATTCATATGCACATCTTGTTGGGTGTCTACAATTTATTGGTCTTAATAATGGCCTTGACATTCTTTTTGTTTTCAAACTCTCTTGGTCAATACTTATCACAACCTACAAATGAGCATTGGACTATCACAAGGTGTATTTAAAGGGTACCAAAGATTTATGTCTTTTGTCTCAATGTCAACAAGGCGAATCTACTTTGGATGCATTATGTCTCTTAGGTTATATGTACACTAATTGGGAAAGTTATCATTCCTCTATGATCTACCAATGGACATTGTTTCTTTGTAAGTTGCTCTATCATGGTGCAATAAGATACAAAATTTTGTTGTTGTATCTACAATTGAAGTAGATTATGTTGCAACATCATTGGCAGCATGCAATTTTTTTTGGTTGAGGCAAATTCTTTCGAATCTTGGGTACTCCCAAACTTCTAGTACTTTGTTACATTGTGATAACCAAAGTGAAATTAGTCTCTCAAAGGATTATGTGTGACACAATAAGTCAAAAAACATTGTTGTAAACTACCATTTTTCTTGACATAAAGTAAGAAAAGGATAAATTGTGATCAAATATTTTTACAAAGGGCCTTGATGAAAACACTTTTGCTAGTTTGCAACAAGTAGAGCATGGTGTAGTGCTCCTAGAGGTTTTTTTCAATCAAACCAATTAGAGACCTTTATTTTAATGGGGATGCTAGAAAATGTTAATATCTCACTCTCCACTCAATGTAGATTTTATACACACACACACACACACACACACACATACATATACATATGCAAATTTACTCAATATGAACATTAATTTGGGAGTGTAGATTGTATCTTTGTTGTCTCTTCTCCCTACACTCTCAGTAATATTGAGGAGCATCAAGTACACATAATTTGGAGGCGCATGTTGAAAAAGATTGCTTTCTTTCATTGGTTGGCATTACTATGTATTTTGCTAGAAATTCTCACTTGGTATTTGGAAATGCTTAAATTTATAACGCAAAACTACAAAGACAAATATTTATTATCTAAAGGTGCCTAAATGAAGGCCCATAATGAGTTTGGTTTTGCTTTTCAAGGACCTATCTGTTGTAATATCCACCAAGTATGCTACCTACTTGCTAAACTAATTGCATAACCCTTCCTAAGGTTTCCATCTTCAATCCATCCATGTTGCCAGCATGCATGTCTCACATCTACTTTGCCATCATTGCCCCTACATGTCCCATGATAGTTGTATTATCTAGCTCCATCACTCCATCTATGCCTTATAAGCTACCGATAGACCCCAATTTAATTGTTTGCCAAACCTCACACTACATCATCACCATGAGAACAAGTCAGGAAGTTTTGTGTAGAGCCAAAGAAATCCATAAAGAGGTTTGTTTGCTTTTTTTTGAAGTACCATCTAAGGTTTTGAACTTAGGTCTTTCCACACCCACCCAAATGCTTTAACAACTAAGCCAAAATCCTTTGTGTATAAAGAGGTTTGGTATTATAGCTGAGCGATCTCTAGCAACAATATTTTTGGCACTAGTGAGTGAGTGAGAGAGAGAGAGAGAGGGGGAGAGAGAGAGAGAGAGAGAGAGAGAGAGAGAGAGAGAGAGAGAGAGAGAGAGAGAGAGAGAGAGAGAGAGAGAGAGAGTCTCAAAAGCTTTAAGGATATACATTGAACTACTAAAGCTCTTAATGATCATAAGAGTTAGCCAAAAAGGGACCATACACATCATACTTTAATTGATACTAGGATTTGGATTAGCCATGGTTGAACTTTTCAAGAATAACATGCAACCATTATCCATCTCTCCTTGGAGTAAACCTCAAAGAGTTTTTGAAACACTTGCATCCTAATGATTATAGTTATAATGAAATACCCTTGGGAGAATGCTATCACATGGATGTCTTGGTTTGGAATCAAATAAGAAATAGTATGCTTTTTTGTATATGGAAGGAAAGAAATAGTGATGTGTATGGGAGTGATGGTACTAGTCAACTCTATGAGCTTAAGGCTAAGAGCAAGATGTTTGCATTGCAAGCCCTCTCTTCAATGGTGGATGCTTTGGAGGAGAAGAGACAATTACCCATCTTTCATGGGAGGGCCGTTGAAGAGTACAAATCAAAATGGAAAAGTGAACAACTCTAGCCCCTAGCCTCTAGGTAAGCAAAGCTGTCTCTTGTGACCAAGGTTGATTCTTGGTAGATGTTTTGCCCCCTTTTGTGTATTTTTCCCATTTGTTACAAGTAAAAATATGATATTCCCATCAAAGAATACATTAAAACTTTAATAAAACTATAGAAGATATGAAAGATATGCAAATTTTGCAAGACAACCCTACTCACCAAGAATCAACAATTCACATGAGGACTGTGATTGCATGGCAAGGTGGACAATTGGGCCTTGGCTATAGGTGTGCTCACTGAGGTTGGCAACCTAGCACAACTCGCCAACTTGTGACTCATCTATCAAGATTTGGGATTCATCTTTCAATATATTATTAACCTCCAAGTGCATGTGCATCCATATTATTGATGATTTCAATAACCTTTTGATGAGGTTGAGACAAATTTTTCCTTTTACAATTGAATCATTCCACCATGTGCAATCGTGAGAATATTGATTTCAATGTAGGGGGGACACTTGGTGATAGACACACTCATTGAGGCAAGCCAAATTCACCAACTTTTTTGTTAGGACACACCACTCAGGACAGACCTCCAAACACACATGATCTTGTGTGATTCATGATTTCTATCGACATACAACAACCACAATCCGATAGGTCCATGCATAGGAAGTCATAATAGTTTACTTATTATGCCCAATTTGTTGCACAGGATTGCTTTATAGAGCGGACCATTGGTTGCAAGCATGCTCATTGAGGCTAACCTACCTTAGTGAAATGTCCATTGGGAGTGACAAATTCAAAGATTGGACCTGAGACAACACCTCTAGATCATTCCAAATGGACATCCATGCAGTGGATGATTTGATGTTTTAACCTGCCTTGGTCAATATCCATGTGATTCATGATTTAATTTTTTGTGTTTTTTTTGGCATCATTATTTGAGCATCCAAACAACTTAATTTTTCCACTTGATCCATGCATGGGTTCCATGACATCAGTGATTGTGTGCTTCACTAACTTGCATGGCAATGCAAGCTAGTTCTAGGGTTGATTTTTGTTGCTCCTTTTACCCATTAATGGGGTCTTTTATTCATTCTTTATAGGTGGAAAATAATATACACTTTTAAAAAGACACTAAAATGCATTAAAAGGGGTAGTGCCACCTAGGGATGATTTTTGCCAATTGCTTTACCCATTTTGGGATATTTTGCATGTTTTTTAAGGGTGAAAATAACCACTGCCTATCAAAAAATACATTAAAATCATAGTAAAAGTATAGGATTTGTGAAAAATAACTTAATTTTGAAGGGCAATCTTGCCCATTAGAAATCAACACTGGTCCCACTCTAAATTCATTACTTTTTCTAGGTAAGAATGGTCATAAAAAATATATACTACTAAAAAAAAGGTTTTTCCAAAGCCTTGATAGAGAGAGAAGATATGGTAGATATCTTTAATTGATCTAGCTTCAAATCCTTCTCACCCTATGATGAAGAAATTCCTATATTTAAGCTAGGTTTCTGTATAATTTTTTTAAAAAATATAACTAAATTTATCAATGTTTGAATAAGATTATTTTCCTTGTCCTCAAAATTTGAATTGACTTTTTATGAAAGTGAACATGTTGTTGTTCCAATGGAGCCTAACCTTTTCTTAACCTAGGTGGTAAACCTTTTAAAACCACAATTTAGTGGTAATTTGATCAAATTTAGAGGTTTTGGCAAAGAACTACACTATCTCTAGAACTTGACAACACCCTTACCCTTCCTAGGGGAGGGGAACCTTTTAGTAGATCAAACAAAAGTAGTGTTGATTTTTTCATACTGTTTATTTATTCTATATTTTTACTATGATTTTAGTGCATTTTTTGACATGCAATGCTTGTTTTCACCCTTAAGGAAAGGGCAAATTACTGAAAATAGGGTAAAACAACCAAAAAAATCAACCTTGAACAAGGGTATAAAGTCTTTGTATTTTTTCATTTCAGTTAGATCAAACATATGTTTGGTGGTATATTTATAACACCATTTTAGAGAAATTGGGAAAATACCATTTCCCACCTTCTAAATGAGTATGTTAAATTGTGGTATTCTATAGACTTTTTGGCATGATTATGCTTGTTTTGGGTTTAAAATAATGATTATAACAAAGCAACAATATGCAAACACAAAGAATATAATCTCGATATAAGCATCACTCCATTATAAAGTAGTAAAAGACCACTAAATTTTACTTCTATATTAGGACTCAAAGTTCAAACCTTCACCATAGATATTTCACTATCATTTTATACTTGATTATTTTTTCACAACTATGTGGGATTTGAAAGTACATCCTAGAAAGGTGGGTATATCAAGAAATGGATATGTTTATAAAATCCATATTTGCATAGTTTAGTAATTGCATAAATAAGGTAATGTATATACAAAGATAAGAGTCATACAATCAAGGCATGTCAAACTATTTTCTATGTTTAAATACCAAATGTCATAGAGATAAGCATCTCAAAAAAGATGAGGGTTTCATAGAGACAAGCATCTCAACTACATAATTAATGTGGTGTATCTATATATTTTATACATTTAACTCAAAAAAGGTAGATGCTAACAATAGAAGGATGTAGTTTTCTTGAAAAATTTCTAAATAATGACATAACGTTTGACATACTTTACATAACTTCATGTAGGGTGTCATTATACATTCTAATGTACAAATCCTATGATGTGTTCATTAAATAATGTTTTGTATTTTGAATGAAATGAAGTGTTTAAAGCTAAAAAATTCAAAGCTATGATGATATTGCATTTATGTAATCAATATATGTGAATCAAGTAGATATTTCATTAGGAAAAACCATTCTATAGAGCTAACGACCCTTACATGCTTGTCATCATTGTTAGTGACACTAGCGTATTAATAAACACCTTTCATAGTAAAACTCCGTTAAAACTTTAAACAAAAATATACTATAGCATAATTTAATGCTTGACCTAAATCTCAAAAATGTCCTAACATTTAAAAAACCCTTTTGTCTTATGACTTGCTTAAAGTAAGAAAATAAGATATATCGCTTCCTCACCAGATGGTTCATGGCTATGTACTAACTATTGTATGGCTATAACCAAAGAATTTTTCAAAGCGTTCAAGAATCAAATAATGTCCCATAACATCAAAATCTCTTTGATAACCAATTCAATCAAGTGGATCTCTATGACCCTCCATACTTGTCAACAATCTCAAAGATAACAAGGTCTTAATAAACACATTTTCATCAAGAATTAAAAACGTTTCAAACTTGTAATTTGAAAACATAGTCTAACATACTAGAATTAGTGACATTAAAGATGCCCTAGGACCATAGGGTCCCAAGGTAGTGTCTCTTCAACGGTGCCTTAGAAAACCTTTGCCTCTATTGGCAATGGCCGTAGGGCTCTAGGGACATGGGGTTGCTTATTCATATAGAGAGTATCCTATGGCCCTTAAGTGATTGAGTTCCTTGTCCAAATAGAAGGATACCCTACGTCCCTACATCCATAGGCTACCATGATAGAGTCTCTATTAGGGAATCTTAGGGTACCTGTTCTTAGTACCATAGGACTCTTAATTCACAAAGGGGGCATTGTATGGTCCTAGGGTCATATGGTGCCAAGGTAGAAGCTCTATCAAGGCACTTTTGTGACCCTATGTCCCTAAGGTTATAGGGTTACTTATTCATATATAAGATGGTAGGTGTGACCCTAGGACCATAAGCGTTCTTTCATTCACATAAATGGTAGCATGTGCCTACCTTAGGGCTATAAGGTACCTAGGTAGAGATTTTATAGTGGCACCTTGGCCATCATATGGGCCTACAACCATACGGTTTCTTTTACACATAATGCAAGGGCCATACAATGCTATGAAAAATACTCTATCATAACACCTTAGCAAAGATTCTAATGATGTTGATGCAAGAAAATCACACACCCCAATGTGGCCCTTCATTAGGGGTAGTCACGTATATACTGTACATAGTTGCTAATAAGGACAGGCCAAGACTGGTAGGCAAGCTACATGGGAAACATGCCTTAGTTGCTGAGGCACTTGAAGGCTAAAAGCAAAGAGGAAATGAAGACCCCAACCCCCAACCCCCTTGAAACATCCCTTCCTAAGGGTATTAGATGTGTATGCATATACATGGCAATGTATGGCCACGGAGGCATGGGTATCTATACATGGCCTTAAACCATTGGTTGAGAAATTAACTTGGGAGTTAATGGTCATGGTAATACTGCAAATGGATAAATGAATGGGAAGTATTGCACATGTTTAATATGGACACTAGAACCATGTAATAAAAGGTGGAAGAAAAGTCCAAGCATAGGTCCTATGGCCACTTGGGCCTCTTATACGCATTAAATGACCAAAGCCCAAGCCAAGGAACCCTCCACAAGTGAAGTTGTGCAAATTTGAGCCTCTCCCTCTCTCTCTAGCTGATGTGGCATCCCTCCTCTCTCTTGTCTCCTAAAAAGTGAGCCCAAAAGTCAAAGCAAGGGCCTATTCTCTCTCTAGCTTTCCAACTTGGAACCTAGCCACCTAAGGAATGCACTTATGAGCCTCTTTTCCCTTTCCCATTCACATTTACACTCACCTCAAACTCATTGCCAAGGTGGCAACCACCTAAGGTCACCCAATGATGAATGAAGACATAGGCTCTTATAGGTGGGGCCCTCCACTCTTACACATTCTTACACCTTCTTAAACCTTGTAAGAGGCTTGCACAGTGAGTATTCCTTTCATTTCCTTTTCCTAAATATTCAACCTATTTAGCCTATCCCTTCCCTCCCCTTAGATATTTTAAGCCTACCTCACCCCCTCTCACCATCCAAATAAGTCCTCATGCTAGAATAAAAAAAGAATCATGTCGTCTCACTCTCTTTGCATGGCTAAGCCCCTCCCCACCCCAAAATCAGATAAATAAAAATCAAAATATCCCTTTTAATTCCCCCTCTCACAACCTCTCCCATGTTACACACTCCCCTTCTCACTCCCCTCTTACACAAAAAAGCTCTCATGGCTTTCTTTCTTCTCATTTCTCGCTAATTTCTTATGAAAATTATCCTATGATATCCCCCCCTACTAAATAAAATGGGCATTTCTCTTATTTGCTATTGGATGGAGGCTAAAAACAATTCAAATGAAGGATGGAGTACACATGGCGGCCCTTGATTTGTAGTTTCTTGAAGGACCCCTTCATCCTTGATAGGGATAGCCTTACTTGAGCTTACTTTTTGTGATTATCTCTCTCACCCCCACTCTATTTTAAAGAGGGTTTAGTAGAATTTGAGCTCTAAGCTAGGTTAGAGCTAATCTAATAAAACAAAATCACCTATAAAAGAAGCCCTTCCCCTCCTTTCTCCCTAAGCTTCTTGGGGCATTGAGCTTATGCACACCATTGTAACTCCCCCATGCCCCTGTGTTGGCAAGCTCACGCCTCTAGCTTGAGCCTTCATTTGTGCTCACTATTGTGTATCTATTAGCTATCCCCTCGGCTATCCCCTTGCCTAAGTAAAAGGGTGATTTGTTATCTTAATTATGTTATGATTCTCACTCAATTGTCTCACTTGGTTGCTTGCTTGTGTACCCACAACTATGATTCAAGTATTCCCCATTCCCCCTCACTAAAATTAATTAATTTTTTAACCCATATTGATCCTTGGAGTGAGGAGGCTAAGCCCCAACTTTAGCGGATTGAAATGTTGGGCTATGGTTGCTTGAACACACTACTGGTGTTGCTACTTACAAAAGTCCCCTTCAAATTGAGCATCCAACTCAATCCTTGGAAGTGAACAACACCCTTTACTCTATTAAGAAAACTTCTTTCTCATAGCTATTGCTAGTCTTTATTAAATTCTATGTATATGTGCTAGGAGATAGCAAAGAAATCAACCCACCAATTTCACATCTCCACAAATGTTTTGTGCCCCCCCTTATGTGGTTACCTTGCACCCACTTCAAAAACTAGCAAGGTGGTGCCCCCCTTCTCTCTCTATTCTTGTTTTCCCTCCACCATTTAGTGAGGCTTGGAGCTAGGGCATTGAGGCTGCTCTCTTTTCTACCCCTCATTAGAACTGGTGCCCCCCACCAAGGACATCTTCAAAGACCTTTAGCTCTTAATATCTAGCACTTGGCATTGTACTCATTGTATGAAGGATGATGCCCATAGTGTCATCAAAAATCCATTTTTGATGCATTTATAACCTCAACTATGATTTTATCTCTCTAGAATTCATCATTCTAGAGAGACAAAATACCAAGGAGGCCTAGTAATTAGACCGTAATGAGGTATTTGAGACCAATGGGGAGGGTCTATAGGTTGAAACATCTTACGTAAGTGTGTGGGAAATCTTATCCAAAGTCTATAGCAATTTACAGGGCTCAAAACGGGTAAGAACTGCTCTCAAAACAAAATAATCATGACTCAAATTGTGGGAACAAGGGCTAGAGAGAGAAGATAGCACTGCGAGTGTAGATGGAGGGCTAGGATGTGAGGGAGATAGGCTAGGCCCCATCCAAGGGTCCACAAAGAAATGCGCATCCACAAAGGGAGCCTCCCCCACCACTTTCTCTCTCATTCACACCCTTTCCCCACCTTTTCTCCCTACTTTTAGCTGACAAAAGCTCCCTTTATGCATGAAGAAACTTGAATTCTAGATGGGATCGTATCTCTCTCTTCTTAAGGTCTTTCTGAGTGTAGACAAGTGCTATGGAGAGCTCTTGCCACCCTCTACAAGGTGATATGGAACACTAATATCATCATGCTAGTGCTAGTGCTTCCATCATTGGTTGCACATAATTAAACTAGTCTACTACCTCATAGCTTGCTTATTTATGTTAACCCTAGACATCACATGGGGCAAGCTAGTCTACAACATTAAACAAGGAGAACACGTAAATTTATTACTTATTTGATTGCACAAACTCATGTTTTAAGGATCTACAATTCCATATTAATGTGGGCAAGAGAGAGTCATGATGGCTCAAGCTCTTATTGAATGTAATTACCAGGAATTACTCAATAAGAATTCTATTCAAGGGGAAGCCGGTCTCAAAAAATGCAGCCCTCAATCTTGTGTATTGTCCATTTCAATTTTTCTTACAAGTTTATGCTATGATTCATGTCTATGTGTTTCACTAGAGCAAGTGGATCCATCACTAGCTTCTAAGTTCTTAAGGGAAAGCAAGCTATCTATGTTTTTTATGCAACTATTAAGGAAATTGGTGCAATGCTCTTATCCAAAGCCTATACTACATATTGGCCATGAGTATACATACTATGTATGCTTGTGTAAGAATGCCAATAGTATAAGATTAGGGGAAGGCATGCCTAATTTTTTCTTTAAAAGAACCCAAAGAATTGTGCTAAGGATGTGTCATTAGAAACGGTATAAATGGTTTATGTTTCTTTAGTCTTTGTTCCATAAACTGGAAGAGATAAAGACTTAAACACCGATTACTATTACATTGGTATGAGAGCTTTAGTTTTTCTTTTCTTGCAAAAGAAAAGAACGATCTTTAGGCATTCTTAGTGCAAGCATCAACAAAGTTTGTGTCAAGGAATTATACACTTACATGTAAGTGATACGTCCCTAGAGAGAACTTATACCTTTGAGCTTGTAGGCTCTGGCTTAAGGACATACTCTAGCCAAACCATTTGCATGTGGGTTTTGTGCAAATTATTGCAAACAAAGTTTGCTTCCTTTAATTGCATAAGAGTGTAAGAGAATTCAAGATTTCTTTTTTATGTTGAAATAAAAGAGTGGATAAGTTCACAAATAGAGATGAATGTCTATAAGAGTTATTTGAGTCAATTGAGGAGTTATTATTTCTCACCTATTTGCGCGGTCATAGGGAGGAGCCCTTGCCTTATTAGCATGCCCAAAAGGGTTACCAACGGTTTGAATGCTAGTGAGCATGCGAAAGTCTCTTGGGTCCAGCATTTGGAGGTGGCACTATTAACCCTCATCAGCTAGCTAACACTTGTAGATTGCGGATTGGTCATGAGTGTGCTCTTACCATAAGATCCTTATTTTTATCACAAAATAAGAAGCTAGAAACCATGTTTGATAACATGCAGGAACCTATTGATGTACGCATCTTTTATTGGAGGGAAGATGAATCCTCAATGGAAGGGCCTCTAGCTTTGAGGTATTTGGTGCAATCATTACATGATGCCCAAACTAATCCCTCAGTGCAACCCATGGTGCAAGCATTGATGTGTTCAAACAATCTCATTCCTCCCAACAACCAAGTTGATGCACCAAATCAAGTTGTTGAATCCTCATGTAGAGGAGGAAGAAGCCCCAAAGACACTGATAAGAAAGAACATTCATCTGAGGTGGCACCTCAAAAGAGACACATCCCATGTTCTCCTAACCATGCATCAAAGAGAAGCCACTGTCCAAGCCAAAGTCTTGAATCTTTCTTGAATGAGGGGAGAAGTGAACAAGGAAGACACCTCCAAAAGAGGAGAAAGTCTCCCTCTCCACCTTTGAACTCTCCTCCTTCAATAGAGACTAAAGAAACCTCTTTGTCCATAGGATCTTCTTACAAGGTGCATTCTGCTCACGGAAGCACAAGGGATCCTATTGTTCATGGAAGAGGGAAAAGAAAATTGAAACATTCAAGGAAGGGGATAAGAATATTACCTTTCTTTCATATGATGGCTCATATGGATAGACAAACAAAGTCTTAGCCTTTGTCCAACAATCTGATGCGATTTGGTGGGGAGCATTTTTTAGAGAGATCAAGCTACGCCACATTGCCATGCACTTTTAGAAGAGTGCACGACAATGGTGGGCAAGCTTGAGGACACATGGTATTGCTCCCCATATGTGGAAGGAATTTCATCACGAGATCATGAAGTAGTTCTTGATAGATCAAGCCAGAGATGATGTCTTAACGGCATGGCATGGGCTCAAGTCAGAGAAGGGTACACTGACAAATTTTGGGATTTGCATCTTAAAGTGATAGTGTACAAGAAGATTGACTTCTCCAATCAGAATCAACAATATTGTGCAAGTTTAAATGAAGACATGAAGACCTACATAAATGCACAAAAGCCTAACACCATCTCTGAGGTTATCCATCATGCAATGGTTGCCGCAAAGATTTTCACTCCAAACAAGGTTTTTATGAAGCCACAAGATAATGGAAAGAAGACCTTTGGTAAATATTGTGCCAACAAAGATATCAAGGTTCCTAACAATAAGGATCAATGTACCAATGACAACAAGAAGAAAGAGGGTAAGGAGAATAAAGGCCAAAACAAGTTATGTCCTGCTGATTTGGAGAAGTATCAAAAAGAGAACCAGTGCTTTAGATGTGGGGAGCAAGGGCACAGTTACAATGACTGTCCAAAGAAGACTCAAGGAACTCCACAAGCGGCAAACATTCTATCTAATCATGACAATGAAGTACCAAGCTCACCTCAACTTTTATATAATTGGGGGAGAGTAATAGGCCAAAGCGCTTTCATTCTCTTAGATCCAAGCTACACCCATAATTTCATTTCAATTGATCTTGCAAAAAGACTAGGAATCAATGCTAAAGAAATGGGAACTCCTCTACAAGCTTTAGGGCCATTTTAAGGACAAAAAGTACCCGTCACACCATTGATTGGCAAGTTGCATCTTCGTATACAAAACTATTTTGATAGTGAGGATTTCTACATCTCTCCACTTGTTCATCAAGATGTAATCTTAGGCATGCCTTGGTTTCATTGTTTATATGCAAAGATTGAATTTCCAAATAAAGTAGTTACGTTCACACACTATGGCAAGGAGTATAGCATTAAGGCACAAAGCAAAGGAAACACTATCCCTCTTGTAAATAGTGATGCAGTAAAGAAAGTAATAAAGAAATCTCTTTTTGCTTGTATCATTCATGTCAAAGATTCCCCATCCCCTTGTGTAAATGATAACCCTGTGCATGATAATGTGTCTACTCAAGTTCATGCTAATGATGATGACTCACACCATTTACAATTAAATGAGCTTTTTTAAAATAAGACTCATGTTTTTTTTATTTGGTCCATAGCCCCCCATTCCCACTCTTAATTGTTCTTTTTTCAAAGAGATGTCTAGCTTTTATGAGCTTTTTTTGAGCACCTGTATGAGTAAATTTTCAATTTCTTCTCATTAGAGTTTGAAAAAGCTTCCCTATCATTTTCTTTGAGCTAACTTGACTTCATCAATCACTTATTTAGCCTCAAGTCTTAAATTTAACCATTTATGAAAGTTTTTATTCTACGGTGTGGTAAAATTAACTCGAGAGCAATTCGGCTCATAGGTTTGTTTCCAAAAGCACATATCCTTTCCAAAAGCTATCTAAGCTTAGCTTTGGAAGTACTTTATGCTAGGGGAGGGCCCTTACATACTCCCCCAACAGAAAGAAAGAGCTGTCCTTAGCTCTAGCAATTACAACTTAAAATAAAATCTCTTAGTTTAGGGAAATTACTACCCTTAGGGTTAAGGCTACTTGTAGGAGTTAAGTTCAGTACATGGCCAAGTGTAATTCAACATTTAGCATTATTGTACCTTATAATATTGAACATTTCTTTTTGTGATTTAGTGGTATATCCCTTCCCCAACTCACTTTTCAAGAGAGCCAACAGCTAGAAGAAGAGACTAGATCACTTCAAACCAAAAACCATCCTTGATAACTAACATTGGCCTCAACCCAAAGTAAATACATAGAGAGTATACAAAATTATTATCAAGCTAATAAATGTCAAACTTAGAGAGATAAAAAATTCAAAATATCCTTTCTACGAATAAGGAAACTGAGTAAATAGTCAATCCTAATCTTTCCCAAAAAGAATCCTTAACTAGATATCCCTTCCAGGGTGTTCATACTTTCTTGATTGTTTAACTATGCAATTTCTTTTCTTCAAAATCTATCCCAATCCCATCTAGAATTCCTTCTTCATAATTCCATGGTTCTTCTAGGATGGAATACTATTGATTAGGTCCCCTAGGATCCAAAGTAGCATAGTACTTAGCTTGCTCTTCCCACTCTTCTTTTATGTTAATATAATTGATCTTGACATTATTAGGCTAGGATGAAGCTTGTCCTGTTGATTGATTCTTGTTATGGTTTAGAAAAGCTTCCCTCTAAGCTGGCAAAGGGGGTTGGGACTCTCTTTGCTTAATAGCTTTGCTAGGAGAGTCCAGTTTCTTGTGACCCCACTGTCTACATTCAAGACATTGGATCTGACAACCACTCTGATCTAGAGGCAAAGCATTTACTTTGGCTGTTTGAATAAAAGGTTTTGGATCTAAGAACTCTGGGTTACGTATTGGATGAATAGGCAGGTTGGTATTTTGAGGTTGAGATGATTCCAAAGGCTGGTAAGGATTTGGCCTTTTGTAATCCCTGACTTGGAAACTGAGAAGCTTAGCTTTGGCTCTAATCAAAGCATCTGCTAAAGAAGCAGATCGGAGAGCATTGATTTCTTTTGCAAGTTTTCCTTGTAAGCCTATTATAAACTTGATTAGTTTTTGCTCTTTGGTCATAAGAGGTGCGTGCCTTGAGATCTTGACAAATTATATATAATAGTAGTCAATGGCTCGTCCTCTCCTAACATGGGACATGAACTCATTCATCTTCACTATGGTGTAGTTGAGTGGAAGAGACCATTCCTTGAGACTTTTCTTTAGGTCCTCCCATCCTATGGAATTCTTAGGTTTGCCTTGCATTTAGCAGTGTAGTTTCCACCATAACTTGGTTGAACCTTCTAGCTTTGCTTTGCCCATAATTCCTTAAGCTATAGGGTTATATTCTGCTAGAGCAAAATAATCATCTATGGCCATGATCCATTATTCAAGGACTTTGGGGACGTTAGTGCCTTCTCTTGTAAAAGCTTTGGGCTGAAGATTTTTAAGAAGTGTCTTTAAATTTCTATCTCTTCCAAAATCTTCAATGGCTAGTACTACCACTAAATTAGGTGCAGAGTTTGGGTTTCCAAGAATTATAGCTATTGCAAGAGTTGTAGGTATAGTGGCAATGAGTGCTAAAGCTACACGTGTAAGAATTATAGGGGTAGGTGTTGTCCTAGTTGCTAAATTGAAGTTTTTTGTAACTGGATTAGTGACACCAATGGCTGGGTTGGGAACAACCATAGCAGGAGTTGGGACATTCATAGTCCTCCCACGTTTAGGATTTCCTTGGGTCTTTCTTTGAGACATGTCTCTAGCAATTTAAAAAAAATTATTTAATCTTTTAGTTAACTCTTGGTGGAAAAATCCAAAAAGATGTCCAATATTTAGTTAGTGATAGACCAATTGATCCTATACACAAGTAACTTGAATCATGTGCAAGGGATGTTCAACTTTCAAGACTTTGGCAATTTGCTAATAAAGAAGAACAAAATTTACACGATACTCATCATCAATTAGAGCACTATGCCTGTATTTTAGATGGTCAAGGCTTATGAGAAGGGTTCCTTTAACCTAGAAATAGCAAGATACAAAACATCTCTTCTAGTGGTATTAGCAGTTTATGCTAGTTATAGAACTTTAGTATCTTTCAATTTTATCTTTTCTATTTGTTTGCACTAAACAACATGGATAATTTTCCAACATGTCCCCCTTTAACTTGAGGAGTCCATTTCCTTGGACCTGGGGTTATGGGTCCACCCGCTTCGGCTACGCTACTCTAATTTTCTCGAGGAATCTAACCTCACACTTTGAAATCCTTGAGGAGTCAAACCTTAGATCTGATACCACTTGTGAGGGCCATGCCAATGCTAGTCAATATCTATCCTCTCTAGGACTAAGCCATTTCCAGCCTGCCCAATAATAGCTTCAATGCCTATCCCTCAAGGACTTGGTCATCTTTATTGCTTACTCCCAGGTTGGACAATGTCTATCCTTTCTAGGACTTGGCTATTACCAGCCTCAACATCCCTCCCACTTGGGACCAACACCGAGGCAAGTCTCTTACCCACCTTGAAATGCCAAGCCAAGGGGGTTCCATATCACTATCTTGATACCAATTTACACATCCTTTCTTGAAATTCCTCCTTTATCTATCCTGTATTCATAGTCACTAGACTAGGGTGTACTTGACCTTCCCAAGGCCAACTACGGGAAGTACTCTAGTTTTTCCTCCTTGGTTCAAGGATACTAAGGAGTCTTAAGTATATGACCCGGCATGTTCCCCTAAGAGGAGTGATCCTTACCTTTGTTTCTACACGTCAATCCATTCCTAATCTAATCTGGCTCCGTTTATCACATTATTAAAATTTATGTTTTAATTGATACACAGGGGAAAAGGGAAATGGATTTAAATTTTTTGGCTAACAACAACAACCCTCCAGACTCCACCCACCCACCAGACCTTTGTGCAATTGATGACCCTGCCCAAAATAGTACTACAATACTACAAATAGTGGCAGACAAAAGGTAGTGAAAACGATAAGGCAAACCATTTTACCTTTGAGTCAGGGCTACCCATATGTTAGTCCCCACCGTATGTATATTCCTTTTAATTCATTTTTCCTTATATGATTAAGTAATACATTTCTCTAGTTTACGTAACTAGACAATAAGTCACATATCCAAGATTCATCATCATTAGGTTCTGAATCTTGGTTCCTGTATCTTGAGATTTCCCTTAGATCGGCTCCATACACAATTCCCTTTAATACATGTGTGCAAAAGGTTTTATCTCTAACTATACAACTTCATTAAGTTTCTTTCCACTTTCAAGAAGATGGTGATTGGATGTTTGATCGTAGGATGACCTCGGTTTCTAGTCTTTCCAATTCCTTTCTACCAAGCAAGTAAGATTCCAATGTTATTTGATTATACACATCTCCCACCCTTATGTTAAGGTCCAAACTAGAGATGCTTGGAATCCCATCCACATTCCTATTAGAGAAGGATTCTCTCATCCCTATTCTAGAGTACTACATCCACCTTTATGTTGGCATTAGGTCTACCTCAATTCGACCGTTGTCCAACCATCCACTATGAGCTCCCCACTCACACTAAGGGTTTTTCAATAAACTAACCTCTCTAGTATCCTCCTTGGTCATGCGCAAAGACAATACTTTCCGGAGAGCATTTGTAAGAGGCGCCATCAGCCCATTACAAATATTGGTTTATAGTTTACACCCTAACTAGATGGACCCTTACCAAATGAGGGATTTGACTCTATTCTTGATAGTCTAAAGTTCCCTCCCTTACAAAGAAAGTTGTTTCCAGATCTTCCCTCATTGGGACTGAAACAGTAGCTCAACAGAGCCGACATCACACAATCAAACAATATCCTAGATAATTCTATGTTATGTTGGGGTCATCCTAATCCATCCCCTTTGATTCCTTTTAGTTCATTTTACAACTCTTATAAAAAAAGATCATTTAATAATTTGACTATGTATCCCAAGAGCCAAATCTTTTCTAGTTATCCACATAACACGTATTTCCCATTTTGAATTGAATATATAGGAGCATTGGTGCAACTAGACTCAAGGGCAAACTCCTGAGTGAACCATTCCTAGTCCTTCCCATTATCCCTGTGAGATAAACATTCACAATAATTGAAAAGAGATAAATCCTAGGTCTTTTTCATAACTTAAAAATCTTACCCGGTTTATTAAATTGAAAGCAATGACATTAGTTTTATGGGTTTCTTTCTTTGTTGTTAATCCCTTTGGGTTCTTATTGGTTGATTTGTCTTGAGAGGAGATCTTATGGTTCACAATCCTTTACCTTAATGGAAAGATCTCCCATATTGGTTGCCAAAAGACATTGAATAATGTTATTCCATTCACAACATTAACATTAGTGTATATGCATCTTGTATTCATTTAGTTAAAGATACTTTGGTTCATTAAATTGTCATTTCTATATGCTTATGGTCTTACGTTTTATGTAAGGCATACCAAAGAGCTCCATGTTTTTCTTTCTTTTATGGGTTGGGTTTAATGGTTAGATTAACATATCCTTTTGGTTATGATTTTCATATCTAGAGAAGATTTACAAGTGGGTGTCTGTATCTCCTTTACTAGTCTTGTTTTGAGGACTAGACTACTATACCCTTTTGATTATGGCTTTCCTCATATGTTTATGGTTTACTTTCTTCATTACATCTTTGTAGAGTTTGGTTTATGGTTTTCCCAAATGACTCTTTGCTTTCCATAACTTTAGTGATTCTTTTATGGTTCATTATGTTGCAATTTGTGCGTAGGGATTGACTCATTTATCCTTCATAACATATGAGAGTGTTGGTGCCTTATTTCTATTGAGTAATGCTTGGAAGCTATTCATTGATGGTATGGGTTACAATATCCTTCATTTTATGACCTTAAAGGTGTCTGCCAAAGGAGTGAGTTGTGGTGGAGATGCACTTTCCTATCTACAATGCATTTCAAATTATACAACAATGGGAGGTTGTAGACCTTATGGTCCACCCTCATTGCCTCAATTACGGGCTCAATCTACAAGTACTCAAATAACTTTAAACATTAGTTATACTTCCTTACTTGTGTGTACACTTCATTCATCCATGGGGAAGGGAGATATGACTTACTTCTTTGTTGAATCTTACCCTCTCAAGCGATAAGGAATTCAATCTTTTCCCCAACCATAGAATTAAAACCTTATTTCACTTGAATTATCTCTTTGTAAGAAGTCCAAGTACTTAAAGCATTTTAAAATTCAATTTAGCAATAGAGGTTGCAATCTTGAAAGACTTAGAAAAATCAAGCAATGAATCAGACTCTATTGATTGACTACTTTATCTTTGTTCCTTTTAATTGCTCTAACTTGTACTACAATAGTAAACTACTTACACAATTAGGTGGATTCAAAGGATTAACCCAATTCAAGCATAATTCTTGCATACATGCAATTGATCTTTCTTTTATTCACTTGCTAATTATTATACAAAGCTCATTGGATTATTCATTCTCTTTTTCCATACAACAATAAGATTTAGGTGACTTGCCTTAATTTTGACTTTCCATGAGTATACCATGCAAGAGAATAATTATTCTCTTTTAAATTAGAATCAAACTTTCATTACCCATGTGACATGGTTACTTAAAATAGAGATAGGATGAAACCATGCTTCATAAAATCTTTCCTAGAATGAACTTAAGAGACCTATCATGAATGACTTAAACTTAAAGAAATCTTCTAACATGTTTGAGATTCACTTAAAGGTAAAGAAGAGTTTGTAAGTGATTATCAATCATTCTATCTTTTACTTTCTTGGATAAAATTAGACTAGAAAAGTTAAGGACGCATATCTTCATTCCTAATCATGCTTAAGTTTTGTAGTGATTAATAAAGAACAGTCTTTATGAGAATAGTGTACTCCCAAGCTTATGACAAATTAAGATACACTCATGAATAGGAGACATATGAAACATTGATCCCCATATGCCTAACTTCTTCCTTTCACATGTCTTATTAAAGATTAAAGTGCTATCATGGCTTCATTAATCTTCTTTAACATACATAAAACAGGTGCATTGGTTTCCTAAAACTATGTCTCATTGCTTAACATCTTGAGATAAAACTTTACTAGTAGAATTACTATGGATGCCTACCATGATAAAGATTACTTCCTTTTAAGCATTTCACCTTTTATTAACTAATAAGATATGCATGTAATGGGTTCCTTTATCTTTATGACTCTTCCCTCATCATGCTTTAAATGAACAATTAGACCTTAAGATAAATTACTCTCCCAAATGACTCTTGTCTATATGTAATCATCAAAGATAAAAGAAGCTCATTAATGCATCTAAGCATGACTTATTATACAAGTAAAAACTGATTTTTATGCATAGTTTTTAGAAAATTTTGGCATGAACTATTTGTATCAAGACCATTTTCCCATCCTAACATTCTCAAAGAGGTCTTACAATGCCTCTTATCATCAAAATTGAATAGAAGTAATATAGAACATGATTGAGAGAGATGAGTAGAGGTAGGAGGTAAAGACTCCCACTCTTCCACTTATTTGACTACAACTACCCTCTTTCAAAACCTCAAAATATTTCTCTTTCATTCATACAAAAAATGCTCAAAATTTGCATCACATAAAGATTATTACTCCCACATTTAAAGACATAGAAGACTAGACTTCTCTTTATGCAAGCTTCTTTGTAAGCAAGCATAATATTTTTCTCCAAGTTGAGTTTGAACACATGGTATGAAAACATACCTTTCAAGAGGTCCCAAACTAGACAAAGAGATCTAGAGACGAGAGGAGCTTTCTTTTCTTCTGAAGAGCTACGGAAGGAGAGTAGTCTGTTTGGAGACTTCACTTCTCTCTCTTGCCTAATCAAAGAGAGTGTACCATAGGTTAAAAGAACACCATAGCATATAATTGAAGACATAAAATAAAATCTTTGGGCATCTTACCTTGACTCAGGCTTTCCAAGGTCTTCTCTCTCGGAGTAGGGAAGGAAGGGGAGAAAGAGCTTCAAGGATGAGGCTTAGGGGGGTTGACCTCCTCTTCAACAAGTGTTTTCCACCTTCTTCCAAGCTTTGGGGGAGCTTCCAATTGACCTCCACTTTTTTATTTTTGATGAAGAATGTTGACCCTTTGCTTGGCAAAGCACCGCTAGTAACTAGGAGGACTAGTTAAGAAATGTAAAGAAGAGGAGGGCTCACAAGAAAGCAAGGGGGGTGAGGGCTTGGCAAAGAGAACTCAAGGTGCACAAGAATGATTAATAAGGGCTGAGAATATCTTGTTAGAGCTTGCCTCAAGCTTAAGAAAACCAAACAAAATACTAGGGAAAACTCTAGGTACAAGATGAAGCTAAAACAAGTGAAAGAAGGGCTCCATGGCCTTTATCTTCCTCAAGATTTCCATTGCTGAAAATCCCCTTTATGCACAACTTGGGGAGTGTTAGAAATATCTCAAAGTCAATTGGATCTTGACCGACTGAATTGGGGAAGAGCTTGGGCAGGATTATGACTACTCTAGGCACGAAAATTGTGTGACTAGCAAGCAAGGGGTATGTGTGTGTGTGTCAAGATTCCATGGCTGCCCCTTGATCCTTGGGTGCAAGAAAAGAAGGTGAATTGAAGATTTAATCTTGCAATTGATCAAGATTAGTGCCCAAGGAGTGCTTGAGAGCAATCTTGCATGGTGCGGGTGCCAAATTGGACAGGGAGAAGAGCATGAGAAAAGTGCACACTTTAAAGGGGGGAAGGGCTGCTCCAATTTCAGCGCTTGGGTTGCAACTATGGTGGCTATCATGATTGAGAGGCTCCTCTACATGTGGGCAAGGGTTGGCTAAAGTCTTGTGGGAAAAGGAGATGGGGGGAGAGAGATATGAGAAGAGAGGGTTTTCTATAGGATGAAGCTTCCCATGAAAGCTTGGTTCTTCATCCTCTTCAATAGGAATAAGAAAGAATTATGCATTTTTATACTAAGTTGCATCTTTTTTTATAGAAAAGGGTGCTATTTTTTTGTGCCAATACCAAATTTTATCCATAGCCCCCCATTCCCACTCTTAATTGTTCTTGTTCAAAGAGATGGCTAACTTTTATGAGCTTTTTCGGGTACCCATATGAGTAAATGTTCAACTTCTTCTCATTAGAGTTTCAAAAAGCTTCCCTATCATTTGCTTTGATATAGGTTGAGTTTCCCAATTTTTAATTTAGCCTCAAGTCTTAAATATAACCATTTATGAAAGCTTTTTCTCTATCGTGCGGTAAAATTAACTTGAGAGTGATGGGGGAAAATCAGACCCTCATTTTTTCAGCCCTTCTTAAAGGATTAATGTAATTATTGTACAGGAGATTGTTAAATAATGTTGGGTCTCTGCAGCATATGGAGTACCCTCTCATGTGTACGATTGGGGAGCAGGAACGAAGGCTTCCTAAGGAGTATGGAGAAATCACATCCTTGCAAGGAGAAGAGGTGAGAATAGCCCCTATCCTAGGTGGCAAGGAGAATTCCACTTGGGTGCAATTACAATTTGCTAAAGGAAAATGTAAAAGGCAAAGGCAAGGATAATTCTAGTTTCAATACATGGAATATCAAACATGTAAATTCAAAGGTGAATATGGAGAGTTGATGAGAAGGCCAAAATATGTGGGACCCAGGCAGTAGAAGGCCAAACTATGAAGTGAAAAGGCAAAGCATGGTTCATACACATCAAGTGTGAGGAGTAAAAGTCAAACATGAAGCCAAAGCAGATGATGCAGGCAAGGAGGCCTCATTTTCAAAATGCGCATTCTTGAGATTCCTTCTCTCTAGCTGGTCAATGGCCACATTCTCTCTCCACCTCACTCTCCACTTTGCTCCAAAGATGAAGACTTTCTCTATTTGGCAAAAGGTGGTTTGGCCAACCTTTTTTGAAGGAACCCCTCCCCCACATATTCAAATGTGATTGGACCATCTTTTCCCCTCTTGGCCTCACCTACAAAGTCTCCTAAGTGGAACCCCCCACATGACCAAAGCTTACCTTCACATGAGCTTGGCTTATTTCATGCACGGTTGAGGAGCTTTCATTTCTTTTTTCAAATTATTTAGCTACCACCCTAAGCTATAAGCCCTCCCAAAAATTAAGCTACCCCACACCCCCTTCCATCCAAGTTAGCTTTCTAAAAAATGAAAGTGGGAATCTTGTGACAAATTGAGACCTTTCCTCAATTTTTGAGCGCCTCACACACACATTCAAAAAATCAAAACCCCTCTCTTCTCTAAACCAAAAAATAGAGAATATGGAAGCTCTCTGTGCTCACTTTTTCCTACACCATATCCCCCAAATATTAAGCTTAAATAATTAATCCATTAGCCCATCTCTTCACCTATAAATAAGAGCCATTCCTATGCACAAAGAGAGCAAGTTGGGGGAGGCTAAAGAAGTTGATTTTAGCCATCTTAAGTTAGCATTGTGAGTCTTGAGAGCAAGGGTGCCACTTATTTAGCTTCATATTTGGGTGTATTATGCTACAATTGATTGGGATTGAGCCTCCATTTAGCTCAATTGAGTGGGCATTAGGCCTTGGGGTGATCAATTAAGGGTGTAAGGAGTGATTTGCTTACTTCTTATGATATATTTTACATCTATATCACTTAGCGAGCCACTGGGAAGCTTGCATAAGTAATATAATCCCTTAATTCTCTCTCACTTCTCATTGGTGGTGGCGGTTACGGGTGCGGTGCTCCCATACCTTGCAAGCCTTCTACTTCAAATCCTTTGCAATGGTATGCTTTGTTAATTGATGTTGGAATGTCATCTTGTTTCTCATTCCTTTTGTTATGCTGCTGAAATTTGAAGAGCAATCAAGTTGCAATTGTTGATTGGTTTGAATACGAAGCTAGCATAGCCCCATTAATCATTAATGCTGTCGTAATCTCTTGTTAATTGTATGTTTTGGGAAGGCTAAAGTAGCCTTGATTTGAGTGTGGTTTGAGCATTGTTTTGATGTTAAGGCTAAAGTAGCCTTGCTATTGAAATGTATATGTTGTGGTTTGGGTTAAGATATTAACATAATTGATGAGTATTTTGAGTGTGTATATGGACCACAACCCCGCGTGTGCGTAGTCCCCGAGCGTGTGGCTTGTGGAGAGCGAGGATCGCGAATAGGGGATTGGGGATCCGTGATTTGGATTGAGGTTTGTTGAGAGGTTTGCATGATTGAGATGCCCCATTTTTCGTGGGTGCTTTGTGATGATTGAACTAAGTCTTGAATTGTGAGTGTGTTGCATGAGTCTTACCACGTTAAATTCAACGTTTAGACTTATGAATCCTTGCAACCAAGCATGACCTTGAGTGAGCGTGATGAAGATCTAGTGGGAGGAGTTTGAGTGCAGGTGTATTTCTTGTTTATGTTATGGTGCCTGTTCTGCACAAGACCTTGTGAGGGCAAGGAAGACTTCCAAGCGAAGCCTTGCCAAAGCACTAGACCGAGAGATGACTTGACCGCACGAGTGTGTTTGGTATACACGGGCCTAGGTCCTCTTTCCCCTTTCCGTTTATGTTGTGTCGTGATCAATGTGGTTTAAGTTAGTAAGATAGCCTCACCCACGTGCTCGTAGCCCGCAAGGCCTTAGTGCTGACGCGTGCGGCCTTGATCTTGAGCACCCCGGGAGTTTGGTAGTCTTGCTAACGGACAACCGTTGTGACGTGATTCGCGTGTGCGCGTGGTGAGGATTCCGCCTTGACGGGTGAGACTCCAGCCGTTCATGAGAGAGTTTCCTTATTAGCTTCAAAATAAGGTGGCGCCCCCGCGTGTTCAAATGAAGCAAAGACCCTCGTGGTTGGCAAGTGTGCACGAGTCTGAGGTAGCCCGACTGCACATTTGCTCTCATCTTCTCCCCGCTTCACTGGGATTTGCCTGTATGATTTATTGCAAAGTCTCTCTCTTGAATTAGATGGAGTGAGGAGGCCTAGCCACAATTCCTATTTAATCCTTGGGAAAGCTTGTCTGCAATTGTGATTTGGATTGGTGTGGTTCCGTGATTCTTTGCAAAAGGTGCTCTCTGATTATTTGACTGATCATTGTGAAGTGTTCTGTCTTGATCCCTCTTTGCTGCAACCTACTCTTGACAAAATTTTCTGTTCATCTTGCTAAAAGAAAGAAAATCAATTCACATGTGAAAATAAAGGAAGCTTGGACCTAGTTAAGCTAAGGTGTCTTAAAATTATTTTGATGCACATTCTCTAGTTCCAGATCGCCATAGTTCCTTCTGTTTGCACTTCCTCTAGGATCAATTGGGAATCTCACCGTCATGCATGCTCATTTGATTAGTACAAATCAACATTTGGGAATTAAGAATCTTTGTTGGGCTTGTAACCTTTTTTGCATAGTGAAACTTTATGGCAGCAGACAACTAGCACAGTGCATCCCTAGCTCCAGTCGTAGTTGATCGCAATCCATTGACTTTCATTTGGTGATTGTTTTTTCCTTTCTTGGTTTCCTTATTTGCCCAAAATAAGGTGGTGCCCCCCCACATTGGTACCCTCTGCGTGAGCTTGGCAGGTCAAGTTGCACGAGCTTGAGGTAGCCCGATTGTGCTTGAAAGCCTGGCTCATGTTTGGTGCCCCCACTGAGGACAAGCTAGATAAGACCTTCAGTTCACGGATTGCACATGCCAACGGTGCAAAACCCACATGTCTATCTTGCTGTGCAGATGCCCGTCCCATTCATAGGCACCATATTCTTCACTAGTCTAATTGAGTTTGCATCCCTGTTTGAGTTTAATATTAGCGTGGAATTTTCTTTGCATGTTAAGATCTAATTGTGTAGCCCTCTCAGGACCTCCGTCTTGTTAGTGCTACGCTTGCACAGCCACGCCCCACTGCCAGAGAATATCGTCAACTGTGGGCTGAGAAGTTGCCATCGTCCACCAGGCCAAGGAGCGAAGCCACCAGCAGCAATCAAGGTGACCCTGAGCTGGATGCTGCCGCCAGCCTCTTGCTCAACCTACCCGAAGAAGATCTTGTAAAAGCTGTAATTAAAAGGCTAGCAGAGACTAGGGCTGTCTATGTAGTTGGTACCACCCTGCACATTCACACACTTCGCCTTTGCAAGAGGGACGAAGTTAATTCAATCCTCCTAGCCACTCACTTTGGAGTCGTGAACGAGGTTCGAATTCACAACTTCCACTTGTATCGCTATCTCTTTATGGGAAATATACATGTTCGTATCGCCCAGTCTCATTGGGGGGCCGTACAAACTGTGTTGTCTTACGTGAGCCAGAGGTTTGGGGGGAAGAGGGGTAGACCGATAAAAATCACATTTGATGACTTTTTGCACCCAGCAGTCACCGCCTGGAAGAATGGGGAGCCTCATGCACAAATAGTATGTGACCTGCCAGAGAGTGTGGCAAGAAGCATAACCACTACCATTCCTATTCCTTTTAGACACCCCAGTCTGAGCTGTTTTGCCAGGGGATACTCCTCCGATGAGGATCGAGAGGTGGACATTGAGAATGACGATTATGATGACAGGGAAGAATTTGAAATCTTGTTGTTCCTAGGATACCCCTCTGTTCCCTATGTTCAGCCCTGAAGATTGTATTTAAATCTGTGTTCACTTAATGGTGATCAAGCCAGCAAACTTTGAGCATCGTTGAGTCATATCTTTTTGTTACATCCTTAACTGTGAATGTTTTCAGGCTTCTCTCCCCGTTAGTGCTGTACCTGGAACTCCTGAAAGATCAGAGTAGAAGCAGTGTGCAGGGCCCTCCAACCTTGCCCACGCAACGACCAAGCCGAGGTGCAGGGTTAAGCAAGTCCATTGGTGTCTGCCCGGGCTGCATTCGGTTGCCCAATTTCTACGAAGTGTGCCTCCAGAGGGTTTCCTTAGCACCATTGTAAGGAAGATTTCAGAGACCCGAGCAGTGAAGATTGAGGGTACCATTCTACATGTAAATCTCATCCGTCTTCGAGAGAGGAATGAGCTAAACCTCATCCTATTAGCTACAGGTCTACAGGTAGTGAGTGAGGTTAGAATCCACAACTTTCAAGTTACTTATTTTCTCACTGCACGAAGGCTACACGTGCACATCACACAGGCCCATTGGAGAGCCTTTGGTTTTGTGTTGCCTTATATCATCTTGAGTCCCTGGGTAGAAAGTGAAGGCAAAAGAAAGAGAGCAATAAAGATCACATTTGATGAATTTCTGCGCCCAGCCGTAGAAGCCTGGAGGGCTGGGATACCTTACGCTGAGCTCATTTTCCATCTCCCTGAGAGCGAGCTAGAACCCATTGTAGAGGGCATAAGGCTTCCCCACATCCATGCCAACCTGAGGGGTGACGAGCAAGGCTATTCTTCAGAGTCCGACCTTGAGGTGGATCTGGAGAATGATGAGCTTGAATTCCATCAAGATGATGAGATCTTGACCTTCTATGGCCAGCCTTACATCCCTGCTATCTAACTGGTATTTTGTACTTCATCTTTGTATTCCAGTTATTTGTTAATGAATGATCCAGGCCCCCCTGATGGCCCTTTCTTTAATCGGTTTCACCTATCTCGAAACATTAATGTAAGAGTGATTGTCGACAGGAAGATTTTTTTTATGCAGAGAATTGTCTCCTTGTTTGGCCCAGCTGCTTTGGATCAGGTAATGCAAGCTCAGCATCCTGTTATCATACCGTTTGTTTTGTATGAGCACGGGTTTGATGTTTATGCGTACATTTTACTATGAGTGCTACGGATGTTTCAGGGCCGTTCATACCCTCCGCACGCTAGACCATTTACATTCTTGTAGGCACAAAACTCCGTTTCCAAGCCTACTTGAGAAGGCTTTTAGGAGAAGAAAGGTTGGCAGCCATCAACGCTTCAGTCGCCCCTTTCATATTGCCTGCAGTTTACTATCGGTACTCCTTTGACGTATATATATTCATCTTACTTTAGGGAGTGCACGAGGTATAACACATTGCAGCCATGATGACTTTTCCCAGCTTCCACGACAAAAACTATGAGAATGCCAGCTACTTTCTTGACGATCTAGAGATGGCATTTCTTGCCTCGGGGTGGGATCAAGATGAGGTTAAGCTCAGAGCTTTCCCTCTAGTTATGAGAGATGAAGCCAAAGTCTGGTTTCAAGGGTTGACAGCCGAGGAAAAGGCTAACTGGGCCACACTTAAGGATTCCTTCCTTATGAGGTATGTGACCGACAACACCCCAGAAAAACTATGGCAGAAACTGAGATGCCTACAGCAGGATAATCTAGGTTCATACTCCGCATATGAGGCTCAATTTGTGAAGTTATGGACTGAATGGAAAGCAAGTTTGAATGAGGGAGAGAAAGCTCCTAATTTTCTCCAAAAGGAGAGGTTTTTGGCAGGGTTAAATACTTTGTTGCAGGAAAAGGTGCGGGCCAAATTCCCAGAAACATTCGAAGAAGCGAAGCAGGTAGCAAGAGCCAAAGATTGAAAACTCCAATTTCAGGCCAACAGAGCAAGAAGAGAGCTCCAGCCTCCCCACGATGAGCAGCCGCCACAACCTCAACCACATCAAGCAGCTCAAGTAGCCCCTGCAGCTACCGATGACCCCCACTTAGAGCTGTTACAAAGAGTGACCGCCCAGTTAGATGACCTATCCATCAACTTGGTGCGAGGACCACGAGGGCCACCCCCTCCACGACATGAGGCACCTCAACAACGACGGCCTCCCATGAGAAGACAAGAGTTACACTGCTGGAACTGTGGAGAAGACGGACATGGTATGTACTTTTGCCCCCAGCCTAGAAGGTACGCTGGGAACAATCAAGGAAGGGGACCAGCGAGACAAGTAACTCCACCCCGGGATAGACCTCAAGCACCTGCACCACCACCCCCACCAGTCGTGTAACCACAAGTGCTGAGACGACCTCCCCAACCGGTAGCAGAAATCCCACCCCTGCCCGAGGAGGCTGAAGAAAGGGCAGTCAATGTGATTCAATTAGAGAGCAAGGGAAAAGAAAAGGTGATGGAGCCCGAGATCATAGCAGTCAAAAGGACGGCAGCTAAGAAGGCACGATTTAGTGAAGAAGCGAGTGGGCCCCCCTCAAGTATGGATACAGAAGAGGAAGGCACCTCCAAGGGTGCTAAGAGGAAAAAGAGGACCAGCTCCCGAAGGAAAATTACCATCAAGGATTTTCAGCTAGGCTCGAAGGAAGAGCCCTACGACTTAGTAAAAGACGTCAGCAACCAGGGGCCCAGGCTCTCATGGCCCCAGTTCCTTCATCTGTCTCCTAAGATGCGGCGACGATGGTCAAAGATGGCGAGCACCCGGGCACCTAAGGTAATGGGCTCTATAGAAGCAAAGAGGAAAGGTGATGTCTTGCCTGTGCTAGAAGCAGTCATTAAGGGGCAGAGAATTCGTAAGGTCTATGTAGATGGGGGAGCCCAAGTGTGTGTCATGAGTGAGAAAACAATGCACCATCTAGGTTTAGAAGTTGATGGAAGTCAAAATTCAAGGCCAAGATGGCAAACAATGTGTCTGTTAAGTGTGTGGGAGTCTGTAAAGCAATCAAAGTGACTGTTTGTGGCATCAAAGTGGCTGTGGATATGTATGTCATTCCGGCCAAGGGAGAGGGCTACTCCATTATCTTAGGTAGGCCATGGTTGATAGCAATGAATGCTAGGCAGGACTGGGAAAAGGGTACCCTAATTCTTAATCCACCTGGTCGAAGCTCAGGAAAGGCTATCGTGTACAACTTGAAGGAGGGAACACAGGAAAGCTTAGAAGAGGAAACAACAGAGGAAAGCGAGTCTAGTGCTTCAAGCCCATCATCTACGGATGAAGAAACAAGCAGCAGTGAATCCGAAAGCTCACTGGAGATATGTGGAGTGGCTCTTAGAGGGCCCAGCAAAGATGATGGTGAGAGTTCTCAGAAGGAGCTGAAGGAGAAAGAGCTAGAGAAGATGCTAGCCAAAGATCTTACAACTCAAGAGAAGGAAGACTTCAAGGTAATGTTGAAGAAGCACACTTCACTTTTCATTTCTGACTACTCTGAAATCACAGGAGTTACAGCAGTCCAACATCAGATCAACCTAAAGCCTAATCAAAAGCCGGTGGCCCAGAAGTTACGCCGCCTGGGGAAAATTCAGCAAGAGGCTCTGCTAAAGGAGGTGAAGAAGCTGACTCAAGCTGGTTTCATCTACCTAGTTGAGGATTCCGAGTGGGTGTCCCCGGTGGTGGTAACCCCTAAGAAAAACGGCAAATGGCGGGTCTGCATTGATTACAAGCCTCTGAATGCAGCAACGAAGAGGGATCACTTCCCTCTCCCCTTCCAAGATGAAATCTTAAATGAAGTTGCCGGGCACGAAAGGTATACTGTATGTGACGGGTACTCAGGCTACTTCCAAATCAGCATTGCACAAGAAGATCAGAAAAAGACAACCTTCATTACGCCATGGGGGTGCTTTGCCTATAGGGTTATGCCATTCGGCCTCACAAATGCACCCGCCACATTCCAAAGGTTTATGAATCATGTATTTCAGCCATTTTTTGGGAAGTTCATTAGGGTTTACATTGATGATTTTTGCATCTACAGCTCACGAGTGCTGCATTTGGCAAGGGTAGATGAAGGCTTGAGTAGATTAGCACGAATGGGAGGGCAATTGAATATGGCTAAGTGTCATATTGGGGAAACCCAGGTCACCCTTTTGGGGCATGTAGTATCTGGGGAAGGCAGTCAGGTGGACCCATCCAAGGTTAGTGCACTGCTAGCCCTGACGTCACCAACTACAGTCAAAGAACTCACATCATTCATCCAGAAAGTAAGGTATTTTAGTAGGTTCATTCATCAATTATCCCAGCTAGCCTTACCCCTACAACGCCTGACCAATGCATCCACCTTAGTATGGGATGAGGAGAGCGAAGAGTGTTTCCAAGAAGTCAAAACAGTTTTGAGCTCCCTCCCCACTCTCCTTCCTCCCCTTTGGGATCAGCCGTTTTATGTAAATCTGAGTGTAGGATCAGATTCTGTGGGGGCTATCTTATTGCAAAAGGACCCCAAAACCCTTCTGATGAGGCCAGTCTACTTTGTCAGCCGAGTTATGAAGCCGACAGAACAGGCTTATTCAAGTGTAGAGAAGATGGTATTAGCATTGATGTTTGCCACTCAAAGGTTCCGGGCATACCTTTTGCCCAGGCATTTTATAGTCATTACCATGGAGGAGAATTTTCCACATGTATTACAGCACATGGATGTCTTTGCTCGCATTTCTAAATGGGTTGTGCAGCTTCAGGAGTTTGACTACACAGTGATGGTAGAAGAGTCCACCCGCGCAGCCTTGGCTGGCATCTTAACGCACCAGTTTAAGGAGAAGAAGCAGAGGAAAGAAATAAAGGGCATACCAAAACCACCACCTACACCGGCAAAGGAAATAGAGCAAGCATTTCCTCTCTATTTTGATGGAGCATACAGAAGGAAAGAAGGCAAAGCAGCGGCAGGTATTGTGGTGTTTAACCCTGCTAAAGAGAAAGTGATGGAAAGAGGCATAGCATTGCTCAGCATCTCCTCCAATAATGAGGCTAAGTATGCAGCTTTGATTGCGGGGCTTGAGTGGTGTGCTTTCAATGACATCAGCCGTCTTAATGTGTATGGTGATTCTATGCTAATCGTAAAGCAGGTACAAGGTATCTGGTCTTGCAAGAGTGATAAGCTTGCATCAAAGCTCAGAGAAGTAAAAGCTCTATTCAGAAGGATCAAGTATCATCAGATACACTATGTGGGGAGGGCTACAAATCAAGATGCAGATGTTCTAGCTAATGAGTGTCTGAAGGAAGTCACCATTGGAGCTGTCAAGCTCCAGGAGCCTAAGATGCAGGGGAAGGAATCCCTACAGGATGTTATAGGTTTTCTTGAAACAGGAGAACCACCACCGCATTTAACCAAAGGAGAAAGAAGGTGGTTGGCAAGGAAGGCAGTACGGTACCGATTAATTAATGATGATCTGTTTTGCCAAGGGAGGGATCAAGTACTCAGGAAGGTCCCTTCCTAGGAGGACATCCATCGAATCCTCCACTCGTGCCACAATGATATATGTGGTGGACATTTTGCATACGAGCTCACCTGCAGGAAAATCCTACAAGCTGGCTTCGTTTGGCCATCTCTCCAAAGAGATGCGCATTTCTGGTGTAAGTCATGTGATGCATGTCAACGCACAGGTCCCAGACGTCTCATTCATGGGCCACAGCAACCAATTACATCCTTTGGGCCATTCGAAAAGTGGGGCATTGATGCCATTGGGCCACTGCCGAAGACTGCAGGAGGAAAGGAATACATCATTGTGGGTGTTGATTACATGACCAGATGGGCTGAAGCAGTTCCAACCAGCAGAATCACAGCTAAAGATGTCGCAAGGTTCGTCTTCAACAGCATCTGCTGCAGGTTTGGTGTTCCTCTTGAAATCATATCCAATAGGGGACCTGGGTTCAGAGGAGATTTGGTAAAGGAGCTAATGGGTAAATTAGGCGTCAAGCACAGGCACTCCACCCCATACTATCCACAGTGTAATGGGTTAGTGGAAAAGGTTAATGGAATGATCTGCAAAATCATCTCCAAACACGTAGGGGAAAAGACACAGCACTGGGATAAGCATTTGAATGCGGCACTTTGGGCATACCGTACGTCATTTAGGACATCTCTGGGGTTTACACCATTCCACTTATGCACGGTCAGGAGGCAATTTTGCCAATTGAGGTAGAGCTTTCTAGCTTGAGGGTGTCACTGCGCTCTCAAAAGAAACACAAAGAATCAATGAAGGAGCGCCTCTTGGATTTAGAGAGGCTGGCATTAAGTAGGCAGGATGCCATTCAACATTATGCTAGGCAAGCAGAAGAAAGGAGAAAGAGATTCAATGAGAAAATAGCACCAAGAAGCATCATGGAAGGTTCACTCGTACTGCGCTACAACAACAAATTCGACTACAATAAGAGTGACAAGTTTGTGCCTCATTGGGAGGGACCTTTCAAAGTTATAGAATTATTTGACAATGGGAGTTACCAACTCATGGATGCCTCTGGAGGATTGCACAAGACTAGGGTGAATGGATGGAGATTGAAACCATATTTCTCTCAGGGAATGGGGGATCAAGCAGGAGTGGAACAGGTAATCCTCGACAGCAAAGAGCCCTTGGGGGTAAGTGCCCAAGACCCTTCTCTTGCACAGCATGTTCCCTGCATAGAAATCATGAGAATAGGGCCAATTACACGGCCTTGCATAGACACGTTGTTTTGTGACCCAGGCACATCAATGGAACATCTTTCCATTGATAGAGAGGATGAGTGCACAAGCAGGTCACAGGGAAATTTCATTGCAGAAGGATTGGAGCAAGAGGTATGAATGCCTCTTGCGTCTGGGGGAGGGCTAATGATGGGGGAAAATCAGACCCTCATTTTTTCAGCCCTTCTTAAAGGATTAATGTAATTATTGTACAGGAGTTTGTTAAATAATGTTGGGTCTCTGCAGCATATGGAGTACCCTCTCGTGTGTACGATTGGGGAGCAGGAACGAAGGCTTCCTAAGGAGTATGGAGAAATCACATCCTTGCAAGGAGAAGAGGTGAGAATAGCCCCTATCCTAGGTGGTAAGGAGAATTCCACTTGGGTGCAATTACAATTTGCTAAAGGAAAATGTAAAAGGCAAAGGCAACTATAATTCTAGTTTCAATACATGGAATATCAAACATGTAAATTCAAAGGTGAGTATGGAGAGTTGATGGGAAGGCCAAAATATGTGGGACCCAGGCAGTAGAAGGCCAAACTATGAAGTGAAAAGGCAAAGCATGGTTCATACAAATCAAGTGTGAGGAGTAAAAGTCAAACATGAAGCCAAAGCAGATGATGCAGGCAAGGAGGCCTCATTTTCAAAATGCGCATTCTTGAGATTCCTTCTCTCTAGCTGGTCAATGGCCACATTCTCTCTCCACCTCACTCTCCACTTTGCTCCAAAGATGAAGACTTTCTCTATTTGGCAAAAGGTGGTTTGGCCAACCTTTTTTGAAGAAACCCCTCCCCCACATATTCAAATGTGATTGGACCATCTTTTCCCCTCTTGGCCTCACCTACAAAGTCTCCTAAGTGGAACCCCCCACATGACCAAAGCGTACCTTCACATGAGCTTGGCTTATTTCATGCACGGTTGAGGAGCCTTCATTTCTTTTTTCAAATTATTTAGCTACCACCCTAAGCTATAAGCCCTCCCAAAAATTAAGCTACCCCACACCCCCTTCCATCCAAGTTAGCTTTCTAAAAAATGAAAGTGGGAATCTTGTGACAAATTGAGACCTTTCCTCAATTTTTGAGCGCGTCACACACACATTCAAAAAATCAGAACCCCTCTCTTCTCTAAACCAAAAAACAGAGAATATGGAAGCTCTCTCTGCTCACTTTTTCCTACACCATATCCCCCAAATATTAAGCTTAAATAATTAATCCATTAGCCCATCTCTTCACCTATAAATAAGAGCCATTCCTATGCACAAAGAGAGCAAGTTGGGGGAGGCTAAAGAAGTTGATTTTAGCCATCTTAAGTTAGCATTGTGAGTCTTGAGAGCAAGGGTGCCACTTATTTAGCTTCATATTTGGGTGTATTATGCTACAATTGATTGGGATTGCACCTCCATTTAGCTCAATTGAGTGGGCATTAGGCCTTGGGGTGATCAATGAAGGGTGTAAGGAGTGATTTGCTTACTTCTTATGATATATTTTACATCTATATCACTTAGCGAGCCACTGGGAAGCTTGCATAAGTAATATAATCCCTTAATTCTCTCTCACTTCTCATTGGTGGTGGCGGTTACGGGTGCGGTGCTCCCATACCTTGCAAGCCTTCTACTTCAAATCCTTTGCAATGGTATGCTTTGTTAATTGATGTTGGAATGTCATCTTGTTTCTCATTCCTTTTGTTATGCTGCTGAAATTTGAAGAGCAATCAAGTTGCAATTGTTGATTGGTTTGAATGCGAGGCTAGCATAGCCCCATTAATCATTAATGCTGTCGTAATCTCTTGTTAATTGTATGTTTTGGGAAGGCTAAAGTAGCCTTGATTTGAGTGTGGTTTGAGCATTGTTTTGATGTTAAGGCTAAAGTAGCCTTGCTATTGAAATGTATATGTTGTGGTTTGGGTTAAGAGATTAACATAATTGATGAGTATTTAGAGTGTGTATATGGACCACAACCCCGCGTGTGCGTAGCCCCCGAGCGTGTGGCTTGTGGAGAGCGAGGATCGCGAATAGGGGATTGGGGATCCGTGATTTGGATTGAGGTTTGTTGAGAGGTTTGCATGATTGAGATGCCCCATTTTTCGTGGGTGCTTTGTGATGATTGAACTAAGTCTTGAATTGTGAGTGTGTTGCATGAGTCTTACCACGTTAAATTCAACGTTTAGACTTATGAATCCTTGCAACCAAGCATGACCTTGAGTGAGCGTGACGAAGATCTAGTGGGAGGAGTTTGAGTGCAGGTGTATTTCTTGTTTATGTTATGGTGCCTGTTCTGCACAAGACCTTGTGAGGGCAAGGAAGACTTCCAAGCGAAGCCTTGCCAAAGCACTAGACCGAGAGATGACTTGACCGCACGAGTGTGTTTGGTATACACGGGCCTAGGTCCTCTTTCCCCTTTCCGTTTATGTTGTGTCGTGATCAATGTGGTTTAAGTTAGTAAGATAGCCGCACCCACGTGCTCGTAGCCCGCAAGGCCTTAGTGCTGACGTGTGCGGCCTTGATCTTGAGCACCCCGGGAGTTTGGTAGTCTTGCTAACGGACAACCGTTGTGACGTGATTCGCGTGTGCGCGGACGGGTGAGACTCCAGCCGTTCATGAGAGAGTTTCCTTATTAGCTTCAAAATAAGGTGGCGCCCCCGCGTGTTCAAATGAAGCAAAGACCCCCGTGGTTGGCAAGTGTGCACGAGTCTGAGGTAGCCCGACTGCACATTTGCTCTGGTCTTCTCCCCGCTTCACTGGGATTTGCCTGTATGATTTATTGCAAAGTCTCTCTCTTGAATTAGATGGAGTGAGGAGGCCTAGCCACAATTCCTATTTAATCCTTGGGAAAGCTTGTCTGCAATTGTGATTTGGATTGGTGTGGTTCCATGATTCTTTGCAAAAGGTGCTCTCTGATTATTTGACTGATCATTGTGAAGTGTTCTGTCTTGATCCCTCTTTGCTGCAACCTACTCTTGACAAAATTTTCTGTTCATCTTGCTAAAAGAAAGAAAATCAATTCACATGTGAAAATAAAGGAAGCTTGGACCCAGTCAAGCTAAGGTGTCTTAAAATTATTTTGATGCACATTCTCTAGTTCCAGATCTCCATAGTTCCTTCTGTTTGCACTTCCTCTAGGATCAATTGGGAATCTCACCGTCATGATGCTCATTTGATTAGTACAAATCAACATTTGGGAATTAAGAATCTTTGTTGGGCTTGTAACCTTTTTTGCATAGTGAAACTTTATGGCAGCAGACAACTAGCACACTGCATCCCTAGCTCCAGTCGTAGTTGATCGCAATCCATTGACTTTCATTTGGTGATTGTTTTTTCCTTTCTTGGTTTCCTTATTTGCCCAAAATAAGGTGGTGCCCCCCCACATTGGTACCCTCTGCGTGAGCTTGGCAGGTCAAGTTGCACGAGCTTGAGGCAGCCCGATTGTGCTTGAAAGCCTGGCTCAAGAGCTATTCGGCTCATAGATTTGTTTCCAAAAGCACATATCCTTTTCAAAAGCTATCTAAGCTTAGATTAGGATCATGGAATGGAGCTTTGGAAGTCCTTTATGCTAGGAAAGGGCCCTTACAAAATCATTTTTATGCTTTTATTAAAAAAGTGTCTACAATTGGTAGGCATTTGTGCCTTCAATTTTTCATTGTTATAGGTGAATTTCAAATTTTGAAGGGTTACACTAAACCTAGGTTCTGTTTGAGCATTGCTAACTTGTTTATTGGGAGTGACAATCTTGGACCTAAGATTCTAGACTAGACCTCTCAACTATTGCACCCAGAGGTCTATGTTATTGATGATGATCCATGCATCTGGACAACTTATTTCTACCACCAAAGCATTGTAATCAATGTTTTAAAAAAATCATGGATTTATTGTACTCTAAATTAATTAAATAAACTTTAAAAAAAACTCATTTGCATCATGTAAAAAAATTCCCCTCATCACTAAATGAAACACACTACCATTGAACTAAAGTAAAGGGATCCATGGTGGGAAAACTACCAAAATTTTGGGAGGGCTTCCACAGTCGTCCGATGGATGAAATGTTAAACCATGCCAAGGTGGTAAACCATGCAAGTTAATTAAAGCATGCCATGAATGAAATCCAATGTGGATGGTTTATGTGGCTCCTTTTTTAATGCCATGTAAGATGAAGAGAGGGGGCTTGGGCGGGAGAATTAAAAAATGCATGTCATTTAGTGACAAGGGTGATCCCCTCTTCTTGTTTAATGTGTAGCTCTATGACATGCGTGCCCATTCTTATAGACAAAAGGACCAACAAAAACACAACATGTGAATTTGAAAGAAGCTTGTTTGTAGACAAACCTACCATCGGTGCAAGAGTCAAGAGACAAAATGTGATCAAGGAAAAGTCCATTCTTTGATGCAAAAGCTTGCCAAGTCACAAAAAATGAAGATTGTCTACTCTTATCAGTGAAGCCAAGTTTCCTTGAATGAAGCAAAAGCTACATGCTGATGGCATTGATGCTTGGCCATGAATGCTGCAACAAAGAAAGGGAAGCAAGAAGAAACAAAAGTGCTTTGCCACTCTCAGTTCATAGCAAGCACGGGAGGGTTTGGCAAGAGTAGCTCTTGCAAAGCTCTTTGAATTTTACCCTAGAGCGTTCTTTGACTCTTTGAGTTTTGCAATATTTCTTTCCTTCTCACCCACATTTTGGCAACCATAGCTTCTTCACATAGTTTATGCATGATTTTTGCCAACAAGTAAACTGAATTTTCAACCTACCACTAATTCTCAGGAAGGTCACTTTCATTTCTTTTGACCAAGAAGGTTTTGGCCAATGTCTTGAAGAAGTCATGGCTTTTACAATAACTTTGTTGTAAACAATGCCATCGCCGTGCATGTGCTTTGATGAGAAAGGAAGGTCTAGAAAAGAGCTTGTCTAGCCATTAGTTATGGCAGAGTCAGGTAGCAAAAAGGCCATGCTTTTCCTTCCTTAAACAATGTAGCCATGGCAAAGCTTCTACATGCTCAAAATAGGTTGCACAGTGCTATGCACAAATACCGCTCCCTTGAAGATGATCTATGCAAGATTGGCCCATGTCTTCAGCATATTGCCAAGCACATCTCATCCCTTGAGGTTGCACTTGAACCCCTATGATTGCACATAAGGGTTCTTAAGAAATGAGCTGGTAACATTGATAAGGAATTTACTTTGGTCTTTGTTGTGCTCAAGGATTTTGATGCCATGCATGATCTTGAGCAATCCCTTTAGGAAGACCCAGAGTATGACCTTTTTGGCTATGTTGGCTGAATTTCTTGCCTTGAAGAAGCTACGGCCTTCTTGTGTCAAAATTTCCCAATGGCTGTTGAATGGCTTCAAGAAATGGTGGACTTCTTAGACCAGAATCAGATCCTTCAAGATGCCCCAATGAGAAGAATTTCCTCTCATTTGAAGCTCTTGCAGGCATGTCACTCTGCTCTAGATTAGGATAAGCTTGATCGTGGGCTTCATTTAGCATCATTAGACAAGCTTGATAGTGAGTTTCAAAGGTTCCTTTCAGAAGATAGCTTGCTTGGTCTATCTCTTACCAACCAATTTGTTAGGAGAGTTGGTGCTTCAAGCAACAGGAAGCTTCTTGCTCAAACATTGAAGATGTATATTTTTAGTAGCTAGCCAAGCACAATATTTTGTTATGGTTCCTAGACCATGTATGGTGTTGGATTTCTTTACATGTACATATAGATTTTATAGTTAGTTGTGGCTATAATTGTTTCCTTGCCATTTTTGGAACTTAAGTTTTGGGCAAAATATGTTGTAAATGTGGCAAGCATGGCAATGTGTGCCATGCTATTGGAGCACCATTTGTAGTAGATGTAATGCTGGACATAAGACACTTTACTATGCAAGGGAAAACTTATCATTTTTTTGTGGTCATTGCATGTGTATGTCAAGTTTAAGAAGACCACCATAGCTCTCATTTGCATTCCATATCTTGTCTTCTTTTGATTCCAATCCTTGCTTGAATGTATTTGTCAAGTACAATGTCTCAAGGCTTTGTCTCCAAGGATCCTACTATCTTCTTCAAAAGCTCTTGCTATTGCACCAAGGGTGATGCTTCCAATAGCTTTTTAAGACTATGTATGTTAGATTGTGCATTTCTTACCACGTGTTGCACTTGTAGAAGTAATACAAAAGTTTTCTCAAGTGTACTAAGCTTGCTCTTGACTTTTCCTTTTTCAGCACTTACAAGATCAATTGGCAAGGAGCACTCATGCTAACATAGTGGTGCACTTGTTTGTGTGGATCTTTTGGTGTTTGTCTACCTAGCACATTGTGGTGCTTACTTTGAGTGCCAATTGTATGTGAAAACATGCAGAGCATGGAGAAAGCCCTTATAAAAAAGTTTGGGCATCAAAGTGGTGCATTCATTTTGATATTATTCATCATTTTCAAGCTCTTTATCCATTTGTGGATTGAATTAGATTAATGGCCTATTGCATGGTTAAGGTGGTAAGCAATTCAATCATGTTCAAATGGTGAGCTTTTGGGTGAGAGTTCTTGTGCACCATGATTTCATGAAGCTGAGAAAGTTACAAAAGATAATTGGGTTTGGCTAAAGGTGTGCCATCTTGGGAGGTGTTTGTTGCAGCATTCTTAATGACATTAAATTTTCTTAATACAATGCCTAGCTTTGCACGACATGTTCTGAGGAGCAATTAAGTTGCTTGATCATAGCTTGTGATTATATTTTTCTTTATGTGATGTTATGCTTCATGCCCATCTCCATGTCAGTAGGCTATGAATAACATGCCTCACATACGCCAAGCCTTTTAGCCCTTCTTACAGTATATGTGATGCAAATTGTCCTTTCCATGATGTTGTGTTTCATGTCTATGTCCATGTTAGTGGGATCTACATAAAATTCTTGACATGCCCCAAACCCATTTTGAATGTATGGATGACATTTTGCTAGTTGTATTGGTAAATGGTGTTGTTTGGTAGCCATGTGTAGAGGGCCTTGCCTTTGAGCTCCATAGTGTACATGCACATTTAGTTTGTAGTGGTATTATTCCTTTCTGATGCATGCATCACTTGAAAGAGCTTGGTAATTCATATGAAAGTGTGATACATAGAAGGGAAGAAAAGTGTGTCACAATCTATACTAATACTATAGATAGCGACAATATGTTGAAGCCTTCTATGGTAGCTCTCACTAGAATCTATCAAGTTATGGTTCTTCTTGGAGCTAGGCAAATCTTGAGCTCTTGCAATTTCTTTTAGTGCTACATCTAGCATTATTGTCCATTTTTTTGTTGCCAACAATTGTTTCTTCCATTTGGTGAGATCAAAGGGGAGCTTTGTTCTAAAATTGCGACACTTGGGAGACTGTGTGTTAGAAACATGTAAGAATATATTTATATCTGAAAGGAGATAAAATCAAAGCTTTGTGCTTGCTGTGTTCATCTTTTGATGAATAATTTGTTGAGGGTCTTGTTCCATGTATATTACTTATCCAACTTGTAGTAGGAAAATGGAAGTGCTACATGTTAAAGATATTATTTGTTTCTACTACATGATATAACTAGGTGGTGGTTTTTCCATATGTAATCCTCGGCATAAGCCTCTTTACTATACAAGGGAAAGATTTATCATATTTTTGTGCTCATTGCATGTGTATGTACTTGTTTTCTAGTAATGTAATCAAACCAATTTTTTCAACAATAGTGGTTCAGATTGGTCTAGGCATACATTGTCTATTTGCATTAGCTTGTGCAGTTGGAATGCTTTCTCCCTTACCCTACTCAATGTAGACCAAGATATGCTGTTGTACCCATGTATGCTTAATGTGGAAGCATGCACAATACTGAGGATGCCTTTGATCATTTACCATATTGTAATGAGCGCTCATGGACATCACTCATTCAAGGATCCCAAATCTCTTTGTAAAACATGCCAAGACTTTGTAAACCATGCCACTTAGTTCTAAGATAAACCATGCCATCTTAAAACTAGGTGGCATGGTTTACAAAGATTTGGCATAGTTTACACAAAGGCTTAGGATGGCATGGTTTACAAAGTCTTGGCATGGTTTATAAAGGGCTTTGTCATCCTTGGATTATTGAAGTCCATGAGCACTCATTATAGTATGGTGAATGATCAAACGCATCCTTGGTAAATTGTGCATGATTCCAGATTCAACATACATGGGTACAAGATAATTGCCAAGCTCTTTAGTGGCACTAAGGTTCTTGTCTTTGATGAGCTGGTGTGCATGCTTGGGAAGAGCAATACTTGAGTGTTTGTGTGCCATTGTCCCCACAATGAGACAACTGCTAGAAATATTGTTGGGCTCAATGTTGCTCGAGTCATCAATATGCCATTTGTTGCTTCCATTGCCTATGGGCAGGACAAGAAGGGAGGGGAGAAAAATAGTCATGTTTTTAACATGTGAGGAGGAACATTTGATGTGAGCATCCTTTCAATTGACAATGGTGTCTTTGAAGTCCTTGCAGCCAATGGCCACACCATCCAACCCAAAGCCCTTGAGTAAACCATGCCAAGGAAATTTGTGAGATAGATCATGCCAATCCAAAGCCCTATCTAAACCATGCCATCCCATGAGATCTTTTGTAAAACCATTCCTACATACAATAAACCATGTCATAGCATGTATGAGATAAACCATGCCTACAAAAAGTAAACCATGCCTTAGAAGGTTTGAGATAAACCATGCCATCCCACTTTAGATAAACCATGTTGTCCCACCCTTTTTTTAAGACCACGTCCTCCCATAAAGTGCTTTTGTAAACTATTACCTATTTTCCTTCAACCTCATGCTTTCCTAGGAGTTCTTCACATTCACCTTCTTGAAAAGGGACCCCTTTATTGTATTTTCCCTAAAGCACTCAACCATAAGAAGTTTTAGACATTTTCTCCTATGGGAAAAGAGCCTTCAATCATTCACTCAACTACTGTACTAAATGTGGAAGCATGCACAATACTGAGAATGTAGAGCTCTAATTGGTGGAAAGTCTTGTTGTATATTAGTATTGACACTCACACAAAAAGACCCAACATGATTGATTGGAAGATAACAACTCCCATATTTTTCTATGAGCTTGTAGAAATGAAGAGTGAAAGATCCTTGGTTTTGATTTTCCTCCCCACTAGCAATTTCAACTTTCCCATCTTCCAAACTCAGAATTGCATCAAACACAAACTTGTCACTTGCCTTGAATGATGCAGCTAGTTCCTTTGTAATGTTAATCATGTTCGCTCCTTTATCTCTTCAATTTTTTGTAACATAGATAAAAGAAACAATGAACCTTAGTTACCAATTAATAACACATCCTTAGCACATGTTCCTTGAGTTCATTATTAGTAGGAAATTGGGCATGTATTTTCCTAAGCTATATCATTAGCACTCTAGCACAAACATACATAGTATGTATGCTTGTGGCTAATTTGTGATATAGACTATGGGGAAACAACAATGCACCATTTCCTTGATGGTTGCATTAAAGATGTAATTTGGTAGCTTTCCCTTAAGCACATAGATGCTAACAGTGGTTATCCACTTGCTCTTGTGCTACATGTATTAATGAAAACATAACATAGATTGAAAAGAAATTGAAAGAAACACCAACATGATATTGAGGGCTGCATTTATGAGGCCGCCTTCCCCCCTCAAAAGGAATTCTCATTGACTAATTCTTGAATAATTATAATCATAGGAGAGCTGGTGGCAATCATGGTTGTTTCTCAACATTGTTATGGAAGTTAGCTCCATAAAACATGAGTACAATTGTTAATTTCAAATCAAAATTACATGTTATTCATTTTTTACTGATGTAGTTGGGGTAGCATCACTTCATCCATCATTGATTCTTCATATGTGCTCCACTTTGCCAATTGGATTGGCATACATAAGCAATTTTATGAAGTAATAAGAGAGATTATTTATGTGCAAGCAAGGATGGAAGCACTAGTCTTTCTCTGATGATATGAGAGTAGCATATCACCTTGTAGAGGTGGCTAAGAGCTTCCAATAGATCCTATCAACACTCCAATCTAAGTTTGAATGAGAGAGATATGGCCAAAAGACACTCACATATGTGCTTAAGGCTCTGGCAACTAAAGTTAGGCAATAATGTGGGGGAAAGGGTGTGGAGGAGAGAGAAAGAGGAGTGGGGAGCCCAAAAACAAGGGAAAAGACTCCCCTTTTGGATGCACATTTCATTTGTGGCCCTTGGATGGAGGTTGATTCTCCATTCCACCATCCTAGCCATCCATCTAGCTTGCGGCCACCCTTTTCCCACTCTTTAGCCCTCATTCCCACATTTTGAGCCATAATTATTCTATTTTGAGAGAATTTCTTATTCATTTTGAGCTCTAAAAATTGCCTTAGACTCAAGATAATATTTTTTAGACAATTATGCAAGATGTTCCAACCTCTAGACCCTTCCCATTAGTCTCAAATACATCCTTGTTGTCATATACCTTGGCCTCCTTGGTATTTTCTCTCTCTAGAGTGATAAGTTCTAGAGATATAAAATCATTATTGAGGTTAAAAGTGCATCAAAATAGACTTTTGATGACATTACCTCGCCCTTGAAAAGCATAGGCATCCTTGACTATGAATATTATGGGGTCAAATAGCCAGTTCTATACTTAGGATCCTCATTTGGGTATCTGGTCTCATTTTTGGACTAGATGACTAATCTAGTAGATGCTTAGGCGAGGTAATCAGGCTAAGTAGATCCATTCTTAAAACATTATAGCATTGTGTACACAAAAAACATAAAGATCTTTAGAATATTGTTTAATACTAAACCAAATATAAAACAATAAATTGTACAAAGACAAGACTATTAATTGCAAAATCATTGTTTATTGATTATCCACCTCATACAAAAATTTAATATTCTTCAAGAATATCAAGAGAATCTTTGAGTTGAGATTCTCTTGCATCCATCGAGCATCTTTATGAGGATAGTTTCTAAACTTGACCAAATAGTGTTTTAAAGTCTTGCCACTTTGTAATAGATTATCTTCATGCCTTAGGATAATGTTGGGCTGTAAAACTTCTTCTTGTTCTTTCAATTTGGGTGGGTATTCTTCTATTGGCTCCGTACGAGGCATTCCTTTGAAAGTTTTAAGAGGACTCACATGGAAATCATTATGAATATGCCAAGTTTCTAGCAATTTCAAACTATAAGAGGTCTCATTTATCCTCTCAAGGATTTGAAAAGGACCATAATATTGTTTTATGTAATTAAGCCTTGGTAGGCTTTAATAGAACCCAATAATCTTTATTGAATTCTAATGGTTGTCTATGCTTATCTACAGCCCTCTTTTGCCTCAATTGCGATGTAGATATAGCTTCTTTTATCTTCTTAAATGAGTCTTGTATTTTGTGCACATACTCATCGGCAACAAATATGTTATGATTCAGTTTTAGCATAATAGGACGCTTTGGCTTCCCCTCAATCACTTCAAATGCGGATTTGCGAGTGGAAGAGTGCATCGTACTATTATATGCATATTCCACATTAGGCAAATACCTTTTCCATTGATTTCTTTGGTCAACCTAAAAAACATGACTTTTTAATAAATCTAGTATCTTCGAGTTAACTATTTAACTTCATACCCAAATTTTCAAATAGACGTTGCCAAAATAAACTAGTCATCCTGGGATCTATATCTACTACCATGAATGTAGGTAACCCATGATATTTAAATATTTGGGAAGTGAAAAGTCTAGCCATGTGGTGTGCTTTAATAGTCTTTTTAATAGGAATGAAATGAGCCTATCTACTAAAGTGGTACACAATAGTCCATATAATTATATTTCCTTGCATAGACTTTTGTAATCCAAAGATAAAGTCCATTGAAGTACTTACCCATGGAACATTAGGGTTGACTAGAGGTTGTAACAAGTGTAGAGCCTTGCATCTATTGTATTTAACCTTTTGACATACCATACACTATTCCATATAAGAGTGTATATTTCTTTTCTCACGGATGACCAATAGAAATAGGTTTTTATTGTTTGAGTCATTGCTTGAATACCACAATGTCCCACATATAGTGGAACATGGGATTCATACATGACTTTTTCTCTTAGGTTTTTTGTTATGTAGAGTCTAGAACCATGCAATAAGAAACCATCTTTGAGAGATTATGGTTCATGAGATATGTCACTGAAAAGATTTTCTACAATGCTAGCATAATCTTCATCATGCACATAATCATTTACCATGCTTGTAGGGTCATGATGATGTGCAATAAAAATAGCATTGACCATTGGTTGTGGTGAGAGAGCATTTGCAACTAAATTGTTTTTCCCTGCAATATGAGCAATATGGAAATTAAACTAGGAAAGAAAGTTTTCCCACCTCATTTGCTTATTAGAGAGTTTGGTATGAGTCATAAAGTACTTGATACTGTGATGATCAATCCATATAATGAATGGTGTACCCAAAAGGTAGTGCTTCAAGGAGTCAAATGCATGCATAACTACAAGAATGTTTTTTCATAAATACCCAGTGATCGTTCTTGTGGTTCCAAATGGCAACTCTCATATGCTATGGGATGTCCTTCTTGAGAAAGGAAAGCTCCTAAACTCTCACCATATGCATCACAATGGACCTCAAATGTCTTTTCGAGATCATTAAGCACTAGCAAGGGTCCAAACATTAGTCTTTTCTTGAGCTCATTGAGGGCTTCATTCTCTTTAGTTGTCCATTGGAATTTAGCCTTTTTTTTAGTTAAATCATGAAAAGGACTTGCTATTATAGAAAATGTTTCAATAAATCTCCTATAATAAGAACACATGGCAATAAAACCACGTAACTCATGTAAGTTGGTTGGTTGTGGTTATTCTTGGATTATCTTTAACTTGTCAAGATCCATGCTTATCCTCTCTTTAGAGATAATATGGCCAAGATACCTTATCTCCTTCTAAAACAACTCACTCTTCTTGGAGTTAACATAAAACTTACGTTCTTGTAACTCCTATAAAAGCTTTGAGAGATGCTCTTTGTGTTCTTTCAACATTTTCAAATACACAATGATATCATTGAAGAAACTCCAGTGAAGAAATGATACTTGCAAAATATTCTATCCACTAATTGATTAAAAGTTGTGAGAGCATTAATGAGACCAAATGGCATTACCAAGTACTCATACAACCCGAATTAAGTCTTAAAAGTAGTCTTATGTATGTCTTTGGGTACAATCCGTACTTTTAAGGTCTATACGACTATAATAGATTGATCCTTGCAATTTTTCAAAGATATCCTCAATTTGTGGAATTGGGAATCTATTTTTTATAGTATTCTTGTTAAGTGCTTAATAGTCCACACACATATGGTATGAACCATCTTTCTTTTGCACTAGTAATACTGATGAACAATAAGGTGAAGAGTTGAGACGTATCATGCCTTTATCTAGTAATTCATTCTCTTGAGATATTATCTCCTCGTGTTGGGCCATCAAAACTCTATAAGGGGCTTTGTTAAGAGGTGAACTACCTTGAATTGGCTCATTTTTATGGTCATCATCTACCCTTATGGGTGGAAGTTCATATGGTATTTCATCCGCAAAACACGAATCATAATTATGCAAAAATTCCTTTAAGTGTGAACTGTTTAGTTCATTATCATTGTCATTAACTTGAGCATACACATTATCATGCACAGAATCATCATTTTTACAAGGGGGTGGGGAGTCTTTGACATGGATCATATAAGCAAAAAGGGACTTCTTTATTACTTTCTTCATAGCTTTGCTACTTACAATGGGGATGGTGTTCCCTTTGCTTTTAACCTTACTTCTATACTCCTTTCCTATATGTGTAAATGTAACTACCTTATCTCAAAACTAAATTTGTGCATATAAATGGTGAAACCATGGTGCTCCCAAGATTACATCTTGGTTTACAAGTGGAGAAATGTAAAAACCTGTGCTATTTGAGCAATTTTGAATATGAGAGATGCACTCTCCCAATCAATGGAGTGAGTGGTACTTGCTAACCTTCAAAAGCCCACAAAGCATGTAAGGGAGGTCCCATCTCTTCACTACTTATTCCCAATCATTGTGCAAGATCAACTGATATAAAATTATAGGTGGAACCTAAATCCAAAAGAATAAAAGCACTTTGATCTATTATTCTACCCCAAGTATAACATAGTTGAGAAGGGATTTGCACATCCTTGTCATGGTTGGATAGAATGTTAGCTGCTTGTGGAGTTGCTTGATTGAGTATCTTCTTAGGACAACTACAATAATTGTGCCCATGTTCTCTGCATCTATAGCATTGGTTCTCCTTTTGATACTTCTCGAGATTTATAATGGTAATCAATGTTTAAGTGTTTATGTCTTCTAGTTTTTGAAACTAAGACTAAAGAAACATAAATTATTTATATAGTTGTTAAAGACACATCCTTAGCACAGTTCTTTAAGTTCTTTTTAAGAGGAACTTAGGCATGCCTTCCCCTAAGCTTATACTATTGTCACTCATACTCACAAGCATACATAGTATGTGTACTCATGGCCAATTTGTAGTATAGGCTTTTGGTAAGAACATTGCACAAGTTCCTTAATAGTTCCAAAAAACATTGATAGATAGCTTTCCCTTAAGCATATAGAGCCAATGATGGAGCTATTTGCTCTAGTGCACCACATAGACATGAATCATAGCATAAACATGCAATAAAAATTGAAATAGACAAGACACAAGATTGAGGGCCACATTTATGAGGCCGGCCCCCCCTTGAAAGGATTTCTTGTTGTGTATTTCTTGATATTTACATTCAATAAGAGCTTGAGCCATCATGACTCTCTCTTTCCCACATCAATATGGGATTAGAGGCCCATAAAACATGAGTTGGAGCAATCAAATAAGTAATGAGTTTACCTGTTTTTCTTATTCAATGATGTAGATTAGCTTGCCTCATGTAGCTTGCACTAAATCTTTTGTTGGAGCTCTATTTCTTCAGTGGATTTAGCATAAATAAGAGAGATTATGAGGGAGTAGTAGAATCTAGGTATGTGCAACCAAGGATGGAAGCACTATAACTAGCCGGATGGTAGCAATATTGCATATCACCTTGAAGAAGATGTTAAGAGCTCTCCATAGCACTTGTTTGCACACCAAAAGACCTCCAAGAGAGAGAGAGATATGAGAGAAACATGATCTTGAGTTTTTGTTCATGCAAAGAGAGTCTCTAATAGCTAAGAATAGGGAGAAAAGTGTGGGAAAGAGTGTGGATGAGAGGGAAAGTGATGAGGGATGCCCTAAATGTGTGGGGGATCGCTCCTTTTGGATGCGCATTTCATCAAGGACCATTGGATGGGGCCTATCTCATCCCCCTTGCATCCTAGCCCTCTGTTTTGATATGTGTCCATGATCCCCTCTCTCTCTAGCCCTTGTTCCTGTAGTTTGAGCCATGATTCTTTGGTTGCAAGGGCATTTCTTACCTATTTTGAGCTCTGTAACTTGCTATAGACTCATGGTAAGATTTTCTAAATACTTATGCAAGATGTTCCATCCTCTAGAACTGTCCCATTGGTCTTAGATACATTGTTGCTGTCTTATTACTAGGCCTCCACGATATTTTCTCTCTCTAGAATGATCAATTCTAGAGAGATAAAATCGTAGTTGAGGTTATAAATGCATCAAAATAGATTTTTGATGACATTACCCCACCCTTGAAGACATAGTCATCCTCGACTATGAATATTAGGGATTAAATGAGCCACATTAATAATCTATATCCTCATGTGAGTATAGGGTCTCTTTTGTAGACTAGATGGCTAATCTAGCAAATGCTTAGGTGAAAAAATCATGCTAAGTAGAACCATCATTTAATGAGAACATTGTGTACACAGTAAAACATAAAACAACATTAATCAAAAGTTTAACGTTAAACAACTCATAAAACAAGAAATTACACAAAGACAAGACTAGAAATTGTAAAAGTCATTGTCTTATTATTGATCCAACTCATTCAAGAATTTATATTCATTAAGAATATCCATAGAGTCTTTGTGCTGGGATTCTTGCATCCAACGTGCATCTTCAGGAGGATAATTTCTAAATTAGACTAGATATCATCTTAAGGTTTTGCCACTTCTTAACAAATTTTCCTCATGCTTTAGGATAATCTTAGGTTGTAAGATTTCCTCTTGTTCATCAAACTCAGGTGGGTCTTCTTCTATTGGTTCCGTAGGAGGTGTACCTTTAAAAGGTTTAAGAAGACTAACATGAAAGGCACTATGTATATGCCATGTGGGTAGCAACTTCAAACGATAAGAAGTCTCATTAATCCTCTCAAGGATTTCAAAAGGATCATAGTAGTGTTTAGCTAACTTAGCATAGAACTTATGATGGCCAATCGGTTCACCTTGCCAATCCTTACCTGTAGTATGTCCTAACCAAGCCTTTGTAAACTTAAGTAGAACCCAATCATTAATATTGAATTGCAAAGGCCTTCTATGCTTGTCTACAACCCTCTTTTGCTTGTGTTGCGAAGAAGATATAGCTTCCTTTATCTTTTGGAAAGATTCTTGAATATCTCTCACATATTCATCTGTAGCAAAAATATTATGCTTCATTTTAAGCATAAGAGGAGGCTTTAGCTTACCCTCTATGACTTCAAAGGGGGATTCACCCATGGAAGAATGCACTGTATTATTATATGTGTATTCCACGAATGGTAAATACATTTCCCATTGATTACGTTTGTCAACCTCATTAACATAACACTTCAATAAGTCTAGTATCGTGGAATTAACAATTTCGCTTTGGTCATCTTTTTGTTGGTTATAGGAAAAAGAGAAATCCAATTTTGTAACCAAGTTTTCAAATAGACCCTGCCAAAATCAGCTAGTCATTCTGGGATCTCTATCTGAAAGTATGGATGTGAGTTACCCATGATAGTTAAAGATTTGAGAGATAAAGATTCTAGCCATGTGGTGTGCTTTAATAGTCTTATTAACAGGGATGAAGTGTGCTTGTTTACTAAAGTGATCCATTATAGTCCAAATTCCTATATTTGCTTGCATGGACTTGGGTAATCCAAAGATAAAGTCCATTGAAATACTCTCCCATGGAACATTTGGAATAGGAAGAGGTTGCAATAAGCCTAGAGCCTTTCCTCTATCATATTTAACTTTTTGACATACCATACATTGCTCCATGTATGTATGTTTATCTTTCCTCACGGATGGCCAATAGAAATAATTTTCTATTGCTTGCATAGTAGCGTGAATACCTCAATGCCCTACATAAGGAGGAACATGGGATTCATACATGACTTTGTCTCTAAGGTTCTTTGTCATGAAAAGTCATGAACCATGCAACCAGAAACCATCTTTTAGAGAGTATGGTTCATGAGGAAGATCATTGGAAATGTTACCCATAATGCTAGCATAGTCCTCATCATCTACATAGTCATCAATCATGCTTGTGAGATCATTATGATGAGCTATTGTAATAGCATTGACCATAGGTCTCCTGGATAGAGCATCTGCCATTAAATTGTGCTTTCCAACAATATGGGCTATGTGGAAACTGAACTGAGAAAGAAAGTTTGACTATCTCATTTGCTTATTTGAAAGCTTAGTCTAAGTCATAAAGTATTGAATACTTTGATGATCAATTCTAATAATGAAAGAAGTCCATAAAAGATAATGCTTCCATGAATCTAAAGCATGTATCACTGCTAGGAGTTCCTTCTTATAAATTCCCAGTGAGCCTTCTTGTGGTTGCAATCGGCAGCTTTCATAAGCTATAGGGTGTCCTTCTTGAGGAAGGATAACTCCTAAGCTGTCACCCAATGCATCATAGTGGACATCAAAAGCCTTATTGAGATCTAGAAGCACTAATAAGGGTTGAGACTTTTGCCTCTTTTTGAGTTCATTAAAGGCCTCATTTTCCTTAGTTGTCCATTGGAATTTAACCTTCTTCTTGGTTAAATCATGCAAGGGTCCAGCTATTATAGAAAATTTTTCTATAAATCTCCTATAATAGGAACACATGCCAATGAAGCTCCTCAACTCATGTAGGTTGACGGGCTCTGGCCATTCTTGAATGATCTTTAATTTATCACGGTCCATTCTTATCCCATCCTTAGAGATAATGTGACCAAGATAATGTATTTCTTTCAAGAAGAACTCACTCTTTTTGGAGTTAACATACACATTAGGGAGAGAATGGGGTCAAAAAGGGCCTCTTTATTTGCCATGGGACTAAGAAGGTGCTTAAGAGAAGGGCAAATAGATACTTGCCATGTGGGCTGAAACCTTGGGTTGTCATATGCGTCATAAGAATCTTGAAAAGATTCTTTTCTTCTTCAAAAAGTGGGGGGGGAGAGTTCTTCCAAATTGAGTGAACAAGAGTGCATCACAATCACATTAGCAAGCTCTTTCCATAAACAGGCTACTTGATATAGTTTTGAGTTTACTATCACATAGTGCCATGTGGCATCCCATCCTCCAAAAATTCAAATTAAAAAAAAGTATCCGTTTCGAGGAATCAAATTAGAAAATGTTTTCCCTTAAGTGAAAAGATTTGACTTCCTTAAACTGCCAAATAAAGAGGCCCTCCTAGACTCCATTCTCTTTCTAATGAATTTATGTTGTTGTAGGTCCTAAAAGGCTTTAGAGAGATGCTCTTTGTGCTCCTCTAATATTTTAGAGTACATAATTATATCATCAAAAAATACTCCAGTAGACAAACAATACTTACAAAAAATTCTATCCATTAATTGGTTGAAAGTTACAAGAGCATTAGTGAGACCAAAAGGCATCACTAAGTACTCATACAACCCAAATTGATTCATCAAAGTAGTCTTGTGTATATCTTCAAGCACTATCCTTATTTGATGGTATCTGCTCTTGAGATCTATACGCTTGTAATAGGTAGGTCCTTGAAGCTTATCAAAAATATCTTCAATTTAGGGGACTAGAAATCTATTGTTTAGTGCATGATAGTCCACACACATACGGTATGAACCATCTTTCTTCTACACTAACAATACCGGCAAACAATAGGGTGAGGAACTAGGACGTATCATGCCCTTGTCTAGTAATTCATTTACTTGGGCCATGATTTACTCTTGCTGGGCCATGGATACTCTATAAGGGGCCTTATTGGGAGGGGAACTACCTTGAATTAGTTCTATTTTATGGTCATTGTCTCCCCTAATAGGTGTAAGCTCGTTACGTATCTCGTTCGCAAAACATGAGTCGTATTTATGCAAAATTTCATTTAATCATAAATGGTTTGAGTCATCATCATTAACATGAAATTGAGTAGACACATTATCATGCACATATCTATCATTTACATAAGGGGATGGGGAATCTTTGACATGAATGATATAAGAAAAAAGAGATTTCTTTATTACTTTCTTTGCTACATCACTATTTACAAGAGGGATAGTGTCCCCTTTGCTTTGTGCCTTAATGCTATACTCCTTACCATAGTGTGTGAATGTAGCTACTTTATCTCGAAATTGAATCTTTGTGTATAAATGATGAAACCAAGGCATGCCCAAAATTACATGTTGGTGAGCTAGTGGGGATATGTAGAATTCTTCATTATCAGAATAGTTTTGTATATGAAGATGCAACTTGCCAATCAATGGTGTGACTTGTACTTTTTGGCCTTCAAATGGAGATCCCATTTCTTCAACATTGATTCCCAATCTTTGTGCAAGCTCAACTAAAATGAAATTATGGCTGGAGCCTGGATCTAAGAGAATGAAAGCGCTTTTCATCACTTAATCTCCCCCAACTGTATAAAAGTGGAGATGAGCTTGGCACTTCATCATCATGATTGGGTAGTATGTGTGTTGTTTGTGGAGTTCCTTAAGTCTTCTTGGGATAGTTGCGGTAAGTGTGCCCCTGATCCCCGCATCTAAAGCACCAATTCTCTTTTTGATGCTTCTCAAGATTAGTAGGGGATAACTTGTTTTGGCCTTTATACTCCTTACCCTCTTTCTTCTTGTTGTCATTTGTACATTGATCCTTGTTGGTAGGAACCTTGGGGTCTTTATTGGCACGGTCTTTTCCAAAGGTCTTCTCTCCATTATCTTGTTGCTTTATAAAACCCTTATTTGGAGTGAAAATCGTTGCGGCAACCATCGCATGATGGATAACCTCAGAGATGGTTTTGGGCTTCTGTGCATTTATGTAAGTCTTCATATCCTCATTTAAACCTACACAATATCGCTTTTTCTATTTAGAGAGGTTGATCTTCTTATGCACTATCGCTTTGAGATGCAATTCCCAAAATTTGTCAGTGTATTTTTGCATTGATTCACCCTTCTCTACCTTGAGCCCACGCTATACCATTAAGACATCATCTTTGACTTGATCTGTTAAGAACTGCTTCATGATTTCCTGACAACACTCCTTCCACCTATGGGGAGCTATACCCTGTGTCCTCAAGCATGCCCACCACTGTTGTGCACTCTTCTGAAAGTGCATGGCTACAGAGCGTAGCTTGGATCTCTCTGTAAAGTGCTCCCCATCAAGTTCCAGATCAAATTGCTAGACAAAGGCTAAGACTTTGTTCATTTGTCCATATGAGCACTCATATGAAAGGAAGGTAATATTCTTACCCCCTTCCATGAATGTTTCAAGCCTGTTTCAAGGAAGGTAATATTCTTACCCCCTTACTTGAATGTTTCAAGCTTCTTTTTTGTCTTCCATGCATGATATCATTCTTTGCACTTCTGTGAGGAATGCACCTTGTAGGAAGATCTCGTGGACAAAGAGGATTCTTTAGTCTATGTTGAAGGAGGAGAGATTGAAGGCGGATAGGGAGACCTTCTCCTCTTTTGAAGGTTTCTTCCTCACTTACTTCTCCCCTCATTCAAGAAAGAGTTTGGACTTTGGCTTGGACCGTGGCTTCTCTTTGATGCATAGTTAGGAGAACGGGGAATGCGTCTCCTTTGAGGTGCAACCTCAAACGAATATTCTTCCTTATTAGCATCTCTAGGGCTTCTTCCTCCTTTGGGGGAGGATTCAACCACTTGATTTGGTGAATCAACTTGGTTGTTGGGAGGAAGGACATTGTTTGAATGCATCAGCGCTTGCACCATAGGTTGCAGTGAGGGATTAGTTTGGGCATCATGTAATGATTGCACCAAATACCTCAAACCTTGAGGTCCTTCCATTGAGACTTCATCTTCCCTTCAGTTTATGGTGCATACATCAATTGGTTCCTACATATTATTAAACAAGGTTTCTAACTTCATGTTCTATGAGAAAAACAAAGAGCTTATGGTAAGAGCACACATGTGAGCAATCCACGATTTGCAAGTGTTAGCTAGCTAGTGAGGGTTAATAGTGCCACCTCCAAATGACGGACCCAAGGGACTTTCCGCATGCTCACTAGCACTAAAATTGTAGGTAACCCTTTCGAGCATGCTAATAAGGCAAGGGCTCCCTTCGGTGATCGCGCAAACGGTTACGGAATAATAGCTCCTCAATTGACTCAGATAACTATTATAGATAGTCGTCTCTATTTGTGAACTTATCCACTCTTTTCTTTCAACATAGAAAAGAAATCTTGCGTTCTCTTACACTCTTATGCAATTCAAGGAAGCAAATTTTGTGTGCAAGGATTTGCACAAAAGTGGCATGCAAATGGTTTTGCTAGAGTATGTTCTTACCCCCTAGATCCTAAAAGCTCAATGGTATAAGTTCTCTCTAGGTACAAATCACTTACATGAAAGTGTATGAATCTTTGACACAAACTTGCTAATCCTTGCGCTTAGAATGCCTAAAGACCATTCCTTTCTTTGCAAGAAAAGAAAAACCTCACTCTGATACCAATGTAATGGTAGTCAACATTTAAGTCTTTATCTCTTCTAGCTTTTCAAACTAAGACTAAGGAAACATAAACCATTTATACCTTTGTTAAAGACACATCGTTAGCACAGTTCTTTAAGTTCTTTTTAAGAAGAACTTAGGCATGCCTTCCCCTAAGCTTATACTATTGGCACTCATACTCACAAGCATACACAATATGTATACTCATGGCCAATTTGCACTATAGGCTTTTGGTAAGAACATTGCACCATTTTCTTAGCAATTGCAAAAAACATTGAGAGATAGATTTCCCTTAAGCATCCAGATCTAGTGATTGAGCCACTTGCTCTAGTGCAACACATAGACATGAATCATAGCATAAACTTGCAATAAATTTGAAATAGACAAGACACAAGATTGAGGGTCGCATTTATGAGGCCGGCCCCCCCTTGAAAGGATTTCTTGTTGTGTATTTCTTGATAATTACATTCAATAAGAGCTTGAGCCATCATGACTCTCTCTTTCCCACATCAATATGGGATTGTAGGCCCATAAAACATGAGTTGGAGCAATCAAATAAGTAATGAGTTTACCTATTTTTCTTGTTCAATGATGTAGATTAGCTTGCCTCATGTAGCTTGCACTAAATCTTCTATTGGAGCTCTTTTTCTTCATTGGATTTAGCATAAATAAGAGAGATTATGAGGGATTAGTAGAATCTAGGTATGTGCAACCAAGGATGGAAGCACTATTACTAGCCGGATGGTAGCAATATTGCATATCACCTTGAAGAGGATGTTAAGAGCTCTCCATAGCACCTGTTTGCACACCAAAAGACCTCTGGAAGAGAGAGATGTGAGAGAAACATGATCTCAAGTTTTCTTTCATGCAAAGAGAGCCTTTGACAGCTAAAACTAGGGAGAAAAGTGTGGGAAAGGGTGTGGATGAGAGAGAAAGTCATGGGGGATGCCCTAAATGTGTGGGGGAGCCCTCCTTTTGGATGCGCATTTCATCAAGGACCATTGGATAGGGCCTATCCCATCCCCCTTGCCTCCTAGCCCTCTATTTTGACATGTGTACATGATCCTTTCTCTCTCTCTCTAGCCCTTGTTCCCGTAGTTTGAGCCATGATTCTTTGGTTTCAAGGGCATTCCTTACCCGTTTTGAGCCCTGTAACTTGCTATAGACTCATGGCAAGATTTTCTAGACACCTATGCAAGATGTTCCATCATCTAGACCTTTCCCATTGGTCTCAGATACATCATTGCTATCTAATTACTAGGCCTTCATGGTATTTTCTCTCTCTAGATTATCAATTTTAGAGAGATAAAATCATAGTTGAGGTTATAAATGCATCAAAATGGATTTTTGATGACAAGATCTTTGGGACATAACTTGCTTTGTCCATTGTACTCCTTGATATTCTTCTTTTTATTGCCATTAGGTCTTTGATCCTTATTATGATATTCTTATTATCCTTGTGAGCATGATCCTTACCAAAATTCTTCTCTCCAATCTCTAGTATCTTTGTAATACCTTTGTTTGGAGTGAAGATTTTTGTGGCAACCATCACATCATGGATAGCTTCAAAGACCATTTTGGGCTTTTGTGCATTAATGTTAGTCTTCATATCTTCATTAAGACCTATACAATACTGTTGCTTTTGTTTCAAAAAGTCAATCTTCCTATACACTATTGTCTTGAGATGAAAATCCCAAAAGTTATCAGTGTGTCTTTGCCTGGTCTCACCCTTCTCCAACTTAAGCCCGTGCCATGCCATTAAAATGTCATCTTTGGCTTGATTGGTCAAGAATTTTTTCATTATCTCTTGACGACATTCCTTCCATGTATGAGGGGCTTCACCTTGCATCCTCAAGCTTGCCCACCATTTTAATGCACTCTTTTGAAAGTGCATGACAACGTGGCATAGCTTGGATCTTTTTTATCTGAAGTGCTCCCCGCCAATTGCCACATCGATTTGTTGAACGAAGGCTAAGACTTTGTCTGTTTGTCCATATGAGCCATCATATAAAAGAAAGGCAATATTCTTACCCCCATCCCTAAATGTCTCTAGCTTCCTTACCTGCATCCATGCACAAAAGGTCCCCTTGTGCTTCCTTGAGGAATGTGCCTTGTAAGAAGATCACGTGGATGAAGAGGATTCTGTAGACTATATTGAGTAAGAAGATCTTGAAGGTGGAGAGAGAGACCTTCTCCTCTTTTGAAGGTGTCTTCCTCTTTCACTTCTCCCCTCATTCAAGAAAGTATCAGGACTTGTACTTGGGCAGTGGCTTCTCTTTGATGCACGGTTAGGAGAATGAGGGATGCATCTCCTTTGAGGTGCCACCTCATACAAATGTTCTTCCCTTTCACTATCCTTAGGAATTCTTTCTCCTTTGCGTGAGGATTCAACCACTTGATTTGGTGCATCAACCTGGTTGGGAGGAATGAGATTGTTTGACCGCATCAACGCTTGCACCATGGGTTGTAGTGAGGGATTAGTTTGGGCATCATGCAAAGATTGCACCAAATGCCTCAAAGCTTGAGTACCCCTAGTTGAGGCTTCATCTTCCCTCCAATGAATGGTGCGTACATCAATTGGTTCCTGCATATTCTCAAGGATGGTTTCCAATTCTTAATAATTAAGAATTGTACGTTCTCTTACACTTTGTATGCAAATTCTTTGTACCAAATTTTGTTTCTAAGGACTTGCACAAAATCACATGCTAGTGTTTGTCTAGACTACGTCCTTAGCCAGAGTGAAAGAGCTCAATGGACTAAGTTCTCTCTAGGATCAAGAAACCATATGAAGGTGTATGATTCCTTACAACAAACTCTGCAACTCCTTGCACTAAGAATGTTTAAGATCATTCTTTTATGTAATAAGACAAGGAAATACAAAGCTTTGACACCAATGTAATGGTAATCAATGTTTACTCTTCTATCTCTTCAGGTTTTTGCAACATAGATAAAAGAAACAATAAACCTTTGTTATCGATTAATAACACATCCTTAGCACATGTTCCTTGAGTTCATTATTAGTAGGAAATTAGGCATGTATTTCCCTAAGCTACATCATTAGCACTCTAGCACAAACATACACAGTATGTAAGCTTGTCGCTAATATGTGATATAGACTCTGGGCAAACAACATTACACCATTTCCTTGATGGTTGCATTAAAGATGTAACTTGGTAGCTTTTCCTTAAGCACACAAATGCTAATAGTGGTTATCCACTTGCTCTTGTGCTACACGTATTAATGAAAATATAACATAGATTGAAAAGAAATTGAAAGAAACGCAAACACAATACTAAGGGCTACATTTATGAGGTTGGGACCCCCTCAAAAGGAATTCTCATTGACTAATTCTTGAATAATTACAATCATATGAGAGCTGGTGGCCATCATGGCTCTTTACCCACATTGCTATGGAATTTAGCTCCATAAAACATGAGTAGAGCTGTTAATTTCATATCAACATTACTTGTTATTGATTATGTACCGATGTAGTTGGGGTAGGATCACTTGATCCATCATTGATTCTTCATATGTGCTCCAATTTGCCAATTGGACTAGCATACATAAGCAATTTTATGAAGTATTAAGAGAGATTAATTATGTGCAAGCAAGGATGGAAGCACTAGTCTTTCTCTGATAATATGAGAGTAGCATATCACCTTGTAGACGGGGCTAAGAGCTTCCAATAGATCCTTTCAACACTCAATCTAAGTTTGAATGCAAGAGATACGACCAAAAGACACTCACGTGTGTGCTTGAGGCTCTGTCAGCTAAAGTTAGGCAGTAAAGTGGGGCAAAGGGTGTGGAGGAGAGAGAAAGAGGAGTGGGGAGCCCAAAAATAAGGGAAAAGACTCCTCTTTTGGATGCACATTTCATTTTTGGCCCTTGGATGGAGGCTGAGTCTCAATTCCACCATCCTAGCCATCCATCTAGCTTGTGGCCACCCTTCCCCCACTCTTTAGCCCTCATTCCCACATTTTGAGCCATAATTATTCTATTTTGAGAGTAGTTCTTATTCGTTTTGAGCTCTAAAATTTGCCTTAGAATCAAGATAATATTTTTTAGACAATTATGCAAGATGTTCCAGCCTCTAGACCCTTCCCATTGGTCTTAAATACATCCTTGCTATCATATACATTGGTCTCCTTGGTATTTTCTCTTTCTAGAGTGATAAGTTCTAGAGAGATGAAATCATTATTGAGGTTAAAAGTGCATCAAAATAGATTTTTGATGACATCCTTAGTCAATTGTATTGTCTTGAAATCCTTCTTAACTTTAAAACCTTCCTACAGTCGCACCAAATATGAAAACTTTCATTCTTCTATCTCCTCTTTCAAACACATATAGTAAATCCAATGCCAACTCCAACTACCTTCTCTACATATACAAGAAGAGATGATGATACCAACTCCACAACAAATTAATTCATTCTACTTGGGCCCAACATCTGGTGAAGCACCTCTTTTGATATCTTTCCAAAAAATATCATAAATGAGTAAACACTTTCTTTTTTGCGAGGCCAAACATTGTAAAAGTCATCAAAAGGTAGGAGTTACTCACAACAATTTTTCTTGGAGAATTTCCCAAATAAAGTCACATAGCAAAGCCATGTAATCGAAGAGTATCATACAAACTACAAATGATGTAATGAAAGTAGCAAAAAATACAAGTGCATGCTTATGATCATTGCATTATTTGATGTCCAGATCCATGATGCATAAGATGTTTTGGATGAATCCCCACTAAACATCATGAGTCTCCATAAAGAAGGCATTGTATACACAACGAGGTGCATTTGGGAGTAGGCAGCTACCAACAATCCTCTATCCTCAATGTCACTTCATCATGTAGGCCAAAGCTCATGATGATGGCTACTTGAGTGGAAGACATAGGGAAATAAGCTCTATTCCCACAAGAAGTTGTCTAAAACTTCCAATGATGTTGAATACAAAAGGGAAAACACACAAAAGTCCCATTCCCACTAGAAAAAATGTCCAAAACTTCCAGTGGGGTGTCTCATGGGGCTCCATGCATCCATCATAGTCAAACACTCCAAAGAGAAAAGCCCAGTTGAAGGAGAAATTTGTATACCTATGATTGCTTGTATGCATGAAGCTATCAAATTTGGGAGTACCATATATTTCTCTTCATGGATGCTTTTATCTATGACTCACATCCTTCTATAAGACCAACAATGTACCCAATCATGAGAAAGACTCTCATAGAAAACCATGCTGACTGGCTCAAGTAGACATTCACCAAGCTACCACAAAAGGTGGGTATTGTGTAACTTATCTTGTTTGTGATCCATCATCACTTTGACCATATAGAACTTTCCCTCACAAGGGCACCATTCAAGGTAAGATCTTTTGTGGTACATAACCAAATGGCATGCATCAAAATTGGCCCTAGGAAGCTCCCTAATAGTATGCTCAATCAAATGCTAAAAATGATCATGTTGCTTGTACATGTAAGTGAATTGAGGATCATAACATCCATAACAATGATCTTAAACAAGATATGCAAAGGATAAAGGGAAGAAAAACAATTTTTAGGTAATAAAAACCTTGGACACAAGGTCCTTGGAAAGCTATTTAGAAGATGAGGCTAGAAAGATACATGTGAACTTTTTTAGAACAAATTATCCAAAAATTAAGATGCTGCAAAAGAATCATCCAAAGAGCAAGATGCTATGACCTATGAACACAAAAGGAGAGTTTAAGTTTTGCATGAAATGTCATCACAACATTGCCACCATACATGATGTGCACAATGTCGAGTCACACATTGATCCGAGGGCTTGTAACAAGGCAACAAAATGACAAAACCAACCACCATATAGCCATTATTGCTATGGAAGTAGCAAAGGTCACAAACACCATGGAAGAGGGTTCCAAATGTAGAGAATAAAGATTATGCTTCAATGGATGTAATATTGACAAAACCATCCATATCCTCCAAGAGAGTGCACAAAATGTTGAAATTGTTATCTGTCTATGTACTAACAATGAAAGTCATTTGGAAATAGAACCATGGTTGATCCATAACCAATAAGTGTAACACATGGTTCAATATGATAATGTGTCAAGGAGTTGTGAAAGATCTCCATGAGAAGAAGAAGGAACCCTCTTTTTTCAATAAGCTACAACAATCAATGCACTCTTTATAGAGCACGACAACCAGAATAGAAAATGGGCTTTGTATTTGAAAACAACCAGCAATTACAACATTATGATACTGTGATAAAAATTACTCAACTTTGCACCTCTAACTAGAATCAATAGCCTCTTGTTGTTATAAATTAATGATTATGTATAAATCAATAAACAAATTGTGCTTTGTTTGTGTTCTCCTCACTGCTGACTAAATTGTTTGTGTTTTCATCACTAGCATCAAAAGAGCTTCCATAGAGCATCCAACTACATTTGCTTGTCACTTTGATCCATTATAGATTATACGAGCACTCTCGTGCAAAGGCAACAACTACACCATCACCTCGTAGGGTGTGAAGGCCTAGTTTAGGGACCCAACTCATCCACAAAAGTTCATTCTTTATATACCTCTTAAGTACAACAAAATTGGGATTCCTCTGTGCTTTGCACTTGGCACATTTGCCTGCGACTTCTCATGCACAAGGGCTATGGAATTCGGGTAGAATTTCACACCTAAGGATCTTGCTTTCCTCTTGCCTCATCATTATACATGTGTAATAGCTACAAAAATCATTGACAATGGTTGGGCTTTCGTGTTGAATACATATTCATATAAAGGTAGCACATAAGGGTCTCCAAAAATGTTAGACAAATAAGCTAGAAAAATGAAATAAATAAGCAAGAAAAGCAAGAAAATAAAAGAATCTTGTCCGAGGCCTGGTTGGCCTAGACCGGATGTTTGTGCGTGTGTGCATGGACAAGGGCTAGTTAGCCAAGGTCCTAGCTCAGGGAAATATATCAAGGAGGTGTGAACAAAGGCTTAGGGGATGGGAGATATTTTTTTCCCATAAGCTTGTGGGAACCGTCTCTTAGAGGGGCCTCAATTAGCATTTCTAGGATACATAGGTTGCGAGGTGAGAAGCACACACATGTCTAATTTTCCCTCTTAAACTTGGTATCCGAGCATGCATGTTTCATCCTCAAGGAAGAATTAAGGATTAATGGAAGCTTAGCCTATCTTCTCACTCTACTCTCTCACCTCAAATTGATGCACAGTCCTTTTCTTGGAGAAAGGTGGTACTTGTCCTTCTCCTAGTCCCAAGACCTTGGGCTTTGACCCACACAAGCTTCAAGGGAAGTCCTTTTTGTGCCTCAAAAGGAGTGTGTACCCTCATAGTAAAGAGAGAAGGAAGAGACAGGAGGCTCACGAGCTCCAAGGCTTGTCCCTTTCATGAAAAGTTGTGTCCTTGAGCTCTCCCCATCATCAAAAGGCGTGTTTCAAAGTCCACAATAGAGAGAGAATGTGTCTCGCATCTAGAGAGAGGGTGCTTTCTCACTTTTTGAGTTGCAAAAGGTGTTTTTCATCCACACAATAGAGAGAGAATGTGCCCCACGCCAAGAGAGAGAAAGGGCATCACCCACCACCAACGTGAAGAGAGCTTGAGCCTTCAACACTTTTGTGCAATGAGGAGTGTGGCCTCCTTTGCTATATGAACCCTCCACTTTAAGAGGCTATCCTTGCATGTGGGATGTGTGTACCCCCATTTCCAAGCTTCTATGAGCTTTGACTCCTCCATTTCCTTCTTCCACATGAGTTGGGAATTTTTTGTGCAACCGCCTTCTACCTCAAACTTGGCACAAGCATAAGTAGAGCAAATGGGATCCGATTTACGAGCCATTTGTGCAAGTGGATATAGAGCACATGAAGGCCTAATTTTGGAGCAACCAAGGGTTAATTTTTTCCAACAAATTAGTGTCCCAAAAGTGCTCCCAAAACAAGGTTCCGTCACATGTAAGCACTACTCAACCACTTCGAGATAAAGCCACTTGGAAGACTTGTATGGTGCAAAGCATTTCGACACATTAGAATGGGAATTGGAGTGCATGTACAGCAGTGTGTAGCTAATGCTTTGTAGAGATTTTGGTGTTTCAAGTGTCAAATAAGTGGTTATTGCTTAGTGTTCTTGCAAGGCTCTTTATGCATAGGATTTTGTGGGCATAATGCATCTTGAATGTGGCTATTTGATGAGCATGATATAGGAAAAAGATTGTACATATTGTGGCTGCATTTTGTACATCCTTTGAACATAGTTTTATGCATATGCTTGGTGTCTTTAAAGATGTCAGTTTATGTATTTGGTTTATGTGGTAAATTCTCTTGTATATAGAGAGTTTGGCAAGCAAGTTTGTAAGCCTTAGCCTTACTTTGGAATTGGTCTTTTCTCTTTCAAAAAAAAAAAAACATAAACATAAAACATAATAAAATAAAATAAAATAAAATCAATCCAAAACCAACACTCTTTCATGACCAAACATGGAACAAGATAATCAAATGGAAGAAATTCAAGAAAATGGGAAAACCTCCACTATACCTAATGTAAATGCACATATCTCTATTCTGGAGACACATATGCAGATGCTTTTGGAGCAAATGCATACATTGACTAGCCTAAGGGTGGGTATGGACACTACATAGTCATAAGGGTTGCCTAAACCCATGTTGGATGCGCCAGATGTCGTGTTAGAACCCCCTTATGCCTGGGAGGACATGATGGTAGCTCAAAGATTCACAACCCCCCAAGTATAATCGCACTACTATGTCACTGATGCCTCATGCAGTGGAGCAATGGCTCTCCAAGTGGGAGCAGTGTTTCCATTTGTGCAATATCACGGACGATGTGGCTAAGATTCAACAAGCGACATACAATTTGCTTGACGTCGCTCATAGGTGGTGGCATAAAGTTGAGCAAGATAATGCTAAACCCACTACCTGGAAGGAATTTAAAGTCATTTTCTATAATAATTTTGTCCCTCCAGATGAGCGCAACAGAGCCTTGGACTCTTGGTTCTTTATGTCATAAAAGAACTATTCAGTCCAAGATTATGCCGATAGATATCGGGAGATCTTGTTGAAAGTGCCAGAGCATATTCCCAATTTTCTACAAGTTCATAAGTTTGTTCTTGGTCTTACAGAGACTCTTTGGTCATTGGTACCCAAAGAGAAGTGCCAAACATTGAATGAGGCCATTGAGTTGGCTATAGTCCTTGAAGATGGCAAGCAGTTTCCCTCAGGACATAGCCAGAGATCTTCATGGACTAGAGTACCTCATTTTTCCTCTACGGTCACCCCCTTAACCTCTTCAAGTGAAAGCAAGGGTAAAGAGCCTAAACAACTTCACATGATTAAGATCGCAGTTGGAAATAAGTGTAAAGTCTCGGCAATGGTTGAGAAGGCTTACAATAGATCTATGCTCACTCCGCAGCAGCGAGACAAGGCAATGAAAGAAGGCCTATGCTATGGATGCCTAGGGCAACATCAATTCAAAGAATTCTGTAAGAAATCTAAGATCACTGCTAGTATGGTTGTAAACCCCATGCAAGAAGCAAAAGAGAGTGAGGAAGATCTTTTGGATGATGCGGATTAGAATTTTCCACAAAGAATTCTAGCAATTTTGGTCACCAAGAAGGTGTCTAGTGTGCCAGATGCAGTCTTGTCGCCTGTGCCACAACAGAGATATATGTTTCCGAACACAGAGTTGATTGTATTAAAGGGTTATGCGCAAGAGCAACCCATAAAGATTCTCTTTGATACAAGATCAACTCACAATGTAATCAGTTCTCATCTTGTCAAGAAGCTTCACCTCCAGACACAGCCTTCTAACTATAGATATACCATGGAGTTGGCTGATGGCAAAGGCACAGAGATATGGGATCACCAAGTGGCTGACCTCCCATTCATGATCTAGTCATATCAAGAGAGAATGGATTTTGAAATCACTAAGCTTGCAAGATTTGACATGGTTCTTGGCAAGCAATGGCATGCGTGGAAGAAGCCTACCATAGGCTTCTCTTCTCATGTCATATAGTTTAAGCATGACGAGCGCCGATTGTTAATTCGCGAAAAGCCGGATCTCTCAGAAGCAAAGCTCTTGAAGGCCACCAAGATGCTCAAGTTAGAATGTAAGCTTTTATATTTATGTTATTTAGATAATGTGAACCTAGTTATGGATTCACAAGCTAGTGGGAGCTCCACCACCCCTGCTCTTAGTCTTTCTAGTAAGATTAAGGCAGAGTTTGCTGATGTTTTTAAAATTGAGCTTCCTATTGGATTACCTCCTCGCAGGAATGTGGAGCACCATATAGAGCTTGTGCCAGGGGCTAATCCAGTTACTCGACCACCTTACCGTATGAACATTAAAGAGGAGACTGAGCTAAGAAAGGTGATTGATGAGTATCTCAACAAAGGGCTCATCCGTCCTACCTTTTCCCCTTTTGCCTCACCTATCTTACTTGTCAAGAAGGATGGATCTTTTTGCATGTGCGTGGATTACCACACATTAAATAAAGTTATTGTAAAGCATCGATACCCCATGCTGAGGATTGATGATCTCTTAGATGCTCTTGCGGGAGCCACTATATTTAGTAAAATGGATCTTAAGAGTGGTTATCACCATATTAGAGTAAGAGATGAGGATGTATATAAAACTACTTTCAGAACTCGTTTTGGTCAATATGAGTATTTAGTCATGCCATTTGGTTTAACTAATGCTCTAGCTATGTTTATGATGTTGATGAATGATATTTTACGACCATTTATGGGTAAATTTGTTGTGGATTTCATTGATGATGTGCTCGTATATAGCAAGAACCTCATAGAGCATGAGATTCACTTGAATTATGTATTTCAAGCATTGCAGCAACAAAGTTTGTTTGCCAATTATGAGAAAACCTTTTTATGCCTTGCAAAAATTGAATATCTAGGTCATATTGTTTTTGCTAATGGGATACGTATGGATCCCAAGAAAGTGGCTGTCATTTTAGCATGGCTAGTTCCTCATAATGTTTCTCAATTATGATCCTTTTTAGGATTATTTGATTTTTATCGTAAATTCATAGAGTACTATTCTTATATAGTTGCTCCTATGATAGATTTGTTGCAAGATCAGGTGTTGTATACTTGGACCCCTATGCAACAAGATAGTTTTGACTCTTTGAAACAAGTAGTTTCCACGGCTCTGGTCTTAAAAATAATAGACCCAGAGAAACCTTTTGAACTAGAGACTGATGCTAGTGGATGGTGGCTATTGGCACCATGCTAAACCAAGACGGTAGGCATGTTGCTTTTGAAAGCAAGCTTTCTCCAGTGCAATAGAATTGGCCAGTACATGAGCAAGAATTGTATGCTATCATACATGCTCTTAAGATTTGGTGCCATTATTTGTATGGAGCCCAATTTCAAGTGTATACCAATCATCATACTCTTAAATATTTTTGTAGTTAGCCAAATCTTTGTGGCCAACAGGGTCGATGGACTGAGTTCATGCAAGAATTTCACATGGAAATTCTTTATCACAAGGGTCGTGATAATGTTGTCGCGGATGCCTTATTACGCATTGTTCATACTATGAGCTTTACTGTTTTATAAAGCTCTTTACTTCAAGACATCAAGGATGTTCAGAAAGATGACCTTTTTGCAAAGCAAGTTAGGTCTACTCTTGATAGTGCAAAGTTAGCCTCGTCTATCTCTCCACTCAAAGTTAAAGCAAGTTTGTTCACCAAGTTCTGAGTGGAGAATGGGTGGGCTAAATGAAAAGGCAAGATTTATGTTCCTAGCGCGCGAGATCTCAGAACTAAAGTGTTACAAGAAAACCACGATAGTCCATGTGTGGGCCATCCTAGTTAGGACAAAACCATCCAGTTGGTTAGACAGACGTTTTGGTGGCCCCATCTACACAAAGATGTCCACAAGTATGTCCAACAGTGTTTTGAATGTCAAGCTATTAAAGCCAAAATAAATAAAACTCCAAGATTACTTCATCCATTATAGATTCCGGAATCAAATTGGCAAAGTGTGTCCATGGACTTTATTGTTGGGTTACCTAGAACCCATTCCTAGAAAGATACTATCCTCGTGGTAGTTGATCGTTTGAGCAAGATGGCTCATTTTATTCCTTCTAAAGAAACTGTGGAAGCTCAACAGGTTGTTGATTTGTTTATTTAGAATGTGTTTCACCTTCATGGGATGCCTTCTTCTATTGTCTCAGACAGAGATGTATGTTTTACTGGTCATTTATGGAGACAATTTTTTTTCTAAACGACATGTTTCTTTGAACATGAGTTTGGGTGACCATCCCCAAACCGATGGCCAGATAGAAAGAGTTAATCAAATTCTCAAAGACATTCTACGTGCATATGTCTCTGATAAGCAATCAGATTGGGACATTTATTTACCCCTCCTTGAATTTGCTTATAATAATCGACCTTATTAGGGCACTTGTTTATCCCCCTTTGAGATGAATTATGGTATGTCTCCTCCAGCTCCTGCTACCATAGGCATATCTAACAAATGCCCAAGTGCAGCTGAATTCCTTTCTTTAATCCAACATAATTTGCAATTTGCTAAAGACAAGCTGCAGCAAGCTGCTAGCATAGCTAAGCATTATATGGATCAGAGAAGATCCCCTCACATGTTTAATGTCAGAGAAAAGTTTTTTTCCAAGTTTCGTTAAACTCCACCTCTTTATCTATTGGAAAGTTTCCTAAGCTTTCGCCTCGGTTGTGTGGACCTTGGCAGATTGTTCAAAAGCTTAGTGATGTAGCTTACTGGTTTGAGCTTCCACTAGGTTGTCATGTCCATCCGGTCTTTCATGTTAGTAAGCTCAAACATTTTATTTCTTGTGATACTAACTTGATTGATGGTCTTATTTCTTTGTAGGAAGATGCATCCTCTAACCATAGTCCAGACAAGATACTAGACCAAAGAAAGAAACGATTGCATAATCGTACTCTTCGGGAGTTTCTAGTTTCCTGGAAGGGTCTTCCCTTGACGGATGCTACCTAGGAATATGAAGCTTTGATTCGTCAACATCTCCCACAATTGATCATTGAGGACGATGATTTTCAAAGGGGGAGAGAATGCTAGACAAATAAGCCAGAAAAATAAAATAAATAAGCAAGAAAAGCAAGAAAATAAAAGAATCTTGTATGAGGCCTGGTTAGCCTAGATAGGACGTTTTTGCGTGTGTGCATGGACAAGGGCTAGTTAGCCAAGGTCCTAGCTTGGGGGAATATATCAAGGAAGTGTGAAGGGAGGTTTAGGGGATGGGAGGTACTTTTTTCCCATAAGCTTGTGGGAACCGTCTCTTAGAGGAGCCTTAATTAGCATCTCTAGGATATATAGGTTGGGAGGTGAGAAGCACACACATGTCTGATTTTCCCTCTTAAAAAAAAGGAGATACAGGTATTTCAATGTCTCTCCCAAGAAGAACAGCTCCATCTTGTCACACTTTGGGGCTAGAATGACAATCACATCATCAAGAGAGCTAAAACCACCACTCTGAATTTTTTTGTTGTGCTTGAAGGCTTGAAAAATCATCCATCCCCACTCCCTATAATTGTTGATAGATAAAGTAGTGATTAAGACTACAATTATATCTCTAAACTTTCAGTTTGCTCGATGAACCGGCAAGGGCTTACTTAGAGTCTTGAGTTAGTCAATACAAAATGAACAACAACTCCATAGTTTCATGATGCAGAATATTGTGTCAATCAAAAGGATTGATAATGATATCTTCTCTAAATTTTGCATATGTGTTTTCTCCACTCGACCCCTCAAGGTATGCCTCTTGCATGTACATCAACATAAACTCCTTACAACTCTGCATGTGCCATTGTTATAATATGCACCCATACACATGCTACAACAAATTGAAGAGGGATGGTGGATTACATCCATATGGAAGTAGGCAATTTCAGGAGCAAGACCAATGGCACTCACAACATACATCTCATAGCAAGTCTTGGCCAAATCTTGTGCCAGTTGAAAGTTTTCTTTGTCATGAGCAATAAACAAAACCCTGTGTATGGCTTGTTGTTTTGCCAATCCCCATGTTGTGCCCAAGGCCAAGTTCCCAGCTAAGAAACACACTTTAAAAACAAAAACAAGATGGCAAATCTACACAAAGGTACTGTAAGAAAAACTCATTGCAATCATACAAGAAGAAAGCATACCACATTATCCATTTTGGGACTAAAATCACCCATCAAACCTCCAAGTAGTGGTCAAACAAATGTTAAACCATTTGGTTTTGACTTCTTAAGCAAGTGGCATTTTACCCCTTCCATAGCCTCCTCATACATGTCACGTAAAAAGCTAATGTACTCGTTGTTTGAAACAACGCCACCTTGCCTCGGCCATACTTTTAGCAAGTACTCATAATAACTATTGTCCCACAAGAGCCTAGCTTGATGTTTCCTCCATAGAAGTGTCCGAAGTGTGGACTACACAAGCCATGTGAGATAGGTCATTAGCTATAATGGATGGAGGATAAAGGTCAAGCCTACAACACCATGTAGTTATTGCAAATGATAAAGGATCACAAATAATATTAACCTATCACATAAGGATGCGACAATGGAGATTGAAAACAATTGCAGAAATGCTGGCAAGACAAAACCAACAATTTGTAGGTGTTCAATTCAAGTAGAGAAAATAAGTTTATATCATCTATGTTGGTCTCCACCATAATTTCACATACTCCTTGCATCAAGGCCATAATCGGGCAGTACTTGCAATCGCAAAGAGGATCTGGCTCATCTATAAGTCTCCTACCATGCTTGACTTGTATGAATGCCATTGAATTGATAAAAGAATACTATTCACTTGTTCTTCAGATCTTGTGGGTTCCCATGGTAAATGGAAGAGATTCTCTTTGAAACCTACTGGGAATGCAAATAGCTTGCATTTGAACAAAACACCATGGAGACCCAGGCACAATTTGATAAGGTAGGGATGAATAGGATGAGGAAAATTGTGCTTCCTTTAACGTGCTTCCATTGCCTACTTTTGCTTCAGGTCAAGAGACTTCCACATAATAAAGTGACATAATTTTTCCTATGGCAATCCTCTCATAGCCTTGAATTTTGAGACTAGGAAGCTCTATGACATCATACGGGTTGCATTCTAATGTTAGGCACTTGTGAAAAGTGCTCATAAGCCTGAAGATGGGCTCTTAAGGCCCGCACATTGCACATTGCAAAACAAGATACAAGATCACGTAGTGAATTGGCAAGAAAAGAAAAGTTGAAGTGAAAGGGAAACATTTACAGCCTCCCAAAAAACAACCAAATCTTACATGAAAAAGCTTGACTCAAGAGATCACCCACATGCAAACAAGCCCCCAGGGGGGGGGGGGGGGGGGCGTCATTAAGCAATTTGGCATAACTTCACCCATTTACACATAAAGATCTGTTGTACTTGCTTAAGAGTTTGTTTGCATTTGTCAATGTTTGCAATTGTGATTGGCACCACCAGAATGCACATATCGCTCTTATTGAAAATTAGAAGCAAATTACCTTATGTAGATGGGAACTAGGCCATCTGTTTTAGGCAAGCCTTTGAAATGCTCTAGAACACGCATGGTAGCGGCATCATTCTTAGGGTCACCAAAAACTTCACTCAAATATCCAAACTCCATTTGTAGATTTGGGGCCTCAGATGTGCCGCTTGCCCTACCATATGTATCTGCAACATGAGTAGAATTAGATCTCAACACTACATCTGAGTAGGGGATGGTTGTCAAGCTCAATGTAAAGGGTGCCATGAGCCAATCCCCCAAAGCTTTTGCTAGTCTTTGGGGGCCATTTGTAGCTTCACACATGTTGTCAATCCTGATCCGAGTAGCATAAAAGACATACGTCTTCGCTATTCTAAACCTTCAACCATTGGTGGTAGCCATTGTGTGCGCGTGTGTGTGTGTGTGTGAGAGAGAGAGAGAGAGAGAGTATGGATGGAAGAGGACACTGTGTACACACACTGAGCTGCGAGAATTTTTGAATTTTCCCGCTCGAGCCCCCTCTCGTCATCCTACGTGGCATTCAAGAAGGTGCCACATAGCCATCTATGTCAGATTTCATTAGTGGCATAGTTGAGCTCTTTGGCATGGTTCAGATTTCATTAGTGGCATGGTTTAAAACAATCTCCATCGGACGGTTTTAGAAGCCTCTCCCAAATCGCGGTAGTTTTCTCACCATCAATCCCTTTACGTTACTTCAATGGCGGCCTGTGCCATTTAGTGATGAGGATCAAATTCCTCTTTCAAAAGCTGGTATGACTTCCAATATTGATCTCAAACGTCTTTCCATGATTTCACTCCCTTCTTGTGGAGCTTCGAAGCCTCTTCTTCCTGTTCTTGCTCTAATGGTAGCCCAATCAATGGTGGCTACAAACTCTTCTGTAGATTGCCAGAGGGAATCACATTCTTCATCTTTAACCAACTCTTCCAAATGGAGCGGGACAGTGGGGACCCTTTAGGCAAGATATCATATTTGCTAGCCTAGATTGTGATAAAAGGACTAGTGTGTTGTAAAGACCGTGAAAGTAGAAATATAGAGCCAAAGAAGTCCTACTTGGCTTGGCTTATAGCATACAGAGCAATCTAGACCAACAAGAAGGCTCTCAAAGTAAACAAAGGGAATGGGCTCAGCCAGAGATGCAAAAAAGAAGAGAACAACATCCACATTTTCTTTCAATGTGAATGTATTGTTTCTACTCTGGATCATATCAAGAAGCTCATAAAAAGTCATGAAGGAAGAGCTCCTTGGTCATACAAAAGTTTACTTATTGGTGAATGGGTCAGGTGCTCAAATAGTTTGTGGACGATGATCAGAGTAGAAATTCTATGGTGGTTGTGGCTAGCAAGACTAGACGCCATTTATGGAGGGCTCAGAGAAGATTTTGGGGTGCTCAAAGATAAACTAATAAAGGTAAGGGAAGGATACTACTCCAGAACAACTGTAGAACTAGAAACCGAAATCGAGAAACTTCCCAGCAAAAGTCGAAATGCTGAAGAATTTGTAGAGCTAGAAAGCCTAAGTAGGAAAAAACAACTTCTAACCCCAACAAACTTGAGTTTTATCCTCAAATTGTAGTATCCGTAAAGAGGTGTGGATGTGAGGTCTCTCTTGTATATGATTGTCTTAAAAGAAAGCTGGTATGACGTGTACATGCGTGAGTGCGTGTGTGTGGGTTGGTTTTCTTTAAGTACCTCTGGTTCACACCAAAGTTCACCCGCATCAGTTTTAAGTCATTCGACTGCTTGCTTGCTGCTAATTGAAGATGGGCTCCCAGGTGCGTATATTGTTATGAAAGAGCTGTCCATGCCACGACACGGCCACCTCTTTCTAACCCCTACGTGCTGCGTTTTTGTTGCAGGTTCCAGTTTGGGCTGTAGAGAATCGGGCTCGCTTCCTGCGTGCTGCAAAGGCTAGCGACAGCGCTGGCAAGGCACCGCTTATCTCGGCGGCCTCGGTCTATCGCTCCCTCTATAGCAATGAGGCTCTCACGCGAGCGGGGGTGAGCGTGGGGAAGACAGATGGCTCCGCCATGCTGACCACCGCTGCAAGGATTTTACCACCCCCGATAGATGTGAAGCCCGAGGAGGAGTACTACCGCAACGAAGACAACCACCCGGATATCCTAGCTACTATCCTGGAGACTGCCCGAGTGACTGCCGGCTATAACCCCGCGGCAGCTGGAGCAGCTAACACCCCTGAATTGGCCGCGGAGCAGCACGCCGCGTTCCTACGCTTCCTAGAGGAGGTAGACTTGTACTATGCTTATCTGACGCTGGCGGTCATGGACACTCGACAGGTGGTAAACACTAGCCTGGACTGTGAGGGCCTTGTCAGCGCCGTGGCAGATGTGGTTTTGGCGGCTATGGGGGAGGCGGGCCAAGGCCTGAAAGATCGCATCGCGAATACCATCAGAGCGGCTGCGGAGCGCGTCACCAAGAACGTGACCACCAATAGCGTGGTTGACGTAGGCTACAACAACGTGAATCTTCCGGCTCCCACGACTGAACGCCCTAACAGAGACCCAGCTAGTACGCTCTGCTTCTCTATCGTGGGAATGAGCCGCACAGTGCAGAACAACGGGTTTCTGAAAGGTACTACTGACTCCTCTAGCGAGTATCTCTACATAACAACGGCCACTTATCGCATGAGGAGCTCGTCTGTGAGTGCGTATGCTTCCTATCTGGCTGGCTCCACGATCATCCCTGCTGAGCGTGTCATTGAGAACTTTCAGACGGTCGGGTAAAGCGAATCCTCCGGTTTTCATGAATAAGCCTTTGGTTTTCACGGGAAGACTTTCCCTCCCTTGTACAGGCAATACAAGTGGCCTAAATAATTCTTCCTCGGTTTCTCTAGCTTTCTTTTTTTTGGGGCGTTTTTGTCGAGTCATTGAACCTTCATGCTCGTGTAATTGAAGATGATTAATTCTTGCGATATGGGGGTATGTTAGGCTCGATGAAAATGCTACCCGACGGTTTGGTTTCTTTGTTTGTTTGATTTGTGAGCACGTTATATTTGAGAGCTGGTCATTGCACCTCCGTGTCTGCGCCATCAAGGATATATTGATTGATTCCTTCAAGGTGGGGTATGTTACACTTTTCAAAGCATCTCCAATCCTCCATAAGCATCGAGCATATCTAAGAATTGGCCATTGTAGCTTTGGTTTTGGGCGATTGAGGACGGTTGATTCTCTCAAGGTGGGGTTACTTACACTTTCGAAAATCTCCATATTGAGTAGCGTGTGTGTACTTTTGATGGCCACCCTTCCTTCGCAAAAATGATGGATTTTGAGTGGGACTATCCTTTTTCATACATTTTAGTGTATTTTGTGAAGAATAGATCAACTAAAATGTATTTTTGTGAATAATAAAGATCAATTTTTCACTTGTAAAGAATAGTTTAGGGACCCCTCTTGCGTAGAGTGTATGGGGCAAATTGTTAATTTCAAGGAGATGTCTATCTACTATCCTTTATGTCTTTCCCACTACTCACTCTAACATGGTTTCACAATTCATGGAGTGTTTCTTGATGTTCTTGACACACAGAGCAAGGAGAAAGCTTGTTGTTTGTATTGCAAGCTTGAGTTGTCATGTTACAGGTGAAATTTCACTTGCTTGATGTTCGTACTTTCTACTTTGTTGTGTGATGAAGGAGGTCTCCATTTTCCTTAATTTATTACAGCTAGCTAGCATGACCCCCATATTAGTGAATCCTTTGGAGACTATTTGATTATACGTCAACTAAATTTTTTTAACATGTCACATCACCTTTTCATATCATTTATGAGCTATTATAGGGTGTGAAGATAGAATGAGTCCTTAGAATGCTATAAACCTTAGGCTTCTTCTCAATGTGTTGAACTAAAGAAACCTTGGGATGATCAGGCATCATACTTCCACTTTAGAGCAATGGGCACTATTTATGTTTTGGATGATAGAACACTTATCTCTACACATTAGTAAAGATGAAGGTTAATTGTCTCTTCTTTCATTTGAGTTGGATACTAACAATAAGCTTTTTGACTAGGATGTAGCTTTTGATCCTTTCTCACTTGTTTGGAGATGCCAAACCCCAATTTGGCAAAATGCTTTACTTCATAATTTGCGCATGGCAAATACATTCCCATTTTCATTTGATAGACTTCAAAGATAAATGCCATTCATAGTTGTCAAAAAACTCTCCAACTTGAAAAGATCTTGGTTACTTGTTATTATCTATAAGTAAGAAATGCTATGTTTCTATGTCCTTGGCTCACTACAATAGGGACATGTAGACTTATTCAACAATTTTTGAACCTCAATAAACATGAGGTTTTTTCTTTAATACATGGCCTTGAGTGTAAGAAAGATGTGGCAAAAAAGGAACTTGATAATGGTGCTTTCAAAGAAAAAGATCTTGAATATGTGGTTATGGGAGACTTAGAAGCTCAATCCTTGCTCTCGGAAGGGGGTTTAAGGTTCAAAATCAATACAAACATGTTTTAAATCAAAGATTATTTGGTGAAGAAGCATTGTTGTAGCAAAGAATGATATAGTGATTGTCAATAAAGAAGTTGAGAGCGGGTCTTCTAAGATGGAGGGTCTTTTAATAATTAAAGTCTTCTAAGATGGAGAGTCTTTTAATGAAGCAGTTTTTGTTGGAGAACTCTAGGACTTCTTACCTTATGGAGATGAGACTTGCAATTTCTTGTAATGCAAAGGATCCTTAGTTTCCTTGTGTAGGGAATAGATGGAAAAAGAAACCAAACACTCTTAAAAGTACTTTGATGAGGTATGTCAATTTGCTAGGTAGATAATCTTGATGGAGAGAGAAGCTATTTGACAAATTTAAGGTACATTTTAAATAGTAGCAATTTGATCTAAGAATGGAGCTTTAACTTGCTAGTTCAACACTTTTCAAACCTCAAAAAACTTGAGACGTCTTCTTTGCTACATGGTTGCAAGAGCAAGAACGATTTGGTATAGAAGGAACCTAATAGTATTATTGTAGGAAGAGATACTTAAGGTTGAAAATGAGCATAAACATGTTTTAAAGAAGAGGTCATTTGGTAAAGGTCCATTATTGTAGCAAAGAGCAAAATATTGCTTACAAATAAAGAATCCTATGTCTTACTTGTATGCAGAAGTAAAGCCTTCTTACATGGATGATATTTTAATTAAGTGTGTGTTATTAAGAACTTTAGGATCTCTTCTTTTATAGAGATAAAACTCATGATCTCTTGCAAGAAAAAAGATCCTTAACTTGCTTACTTCAAGAATAGGAGAGCAAAGAAACCTATTACACTTGAAAATCTTTGATGGGGAAGGTTAATTTGCTAATTGTACACCTTTGATGGAGAGAGAATTAGTTTAGAAAAGAGAGGTACATACCAAGTAATAACAACTTGGCCTAACTTGAAGCAATCTCTGATGGGGAAGGTTAATTTGCCA